>NW_019384307.1:535378-821329 GCF_000671375.1 Centruroides sculpturatus
TGTGTGTGTGTGTGTGTGTGTGTCCTTCATGCATTACCACACCGTTTATCCGATTGCCGTGAAACTTTGGGAAGTTGTTTAATATACTCCGGGGAAGGTTTGTGGCATAGTACGATTGCCATAAAACTTCGGAAAGTTTTTTAATACACTCCCGCAAAGGTTTTTGACATTTATCCTACGATAGATGGCGCGCGTTTACACAAGCATTTGCGCACAGTGTGTTCGATCAATTTCAAATTGTAAAGACCATTTCCCCCCTTCAAAAAATATCTCTGTGTATGCATTTGTTATTTACGTTATTTGTAATAATTTTTGTTTAATCACTTTATTTTAACTTTCTTTTTTGCTAATTATGTATTCACTGGAACTTCGTTAAAACCTCAACTGTAATCCGAACAACAACCGAAGTCGTAGGAGGAAATTCGCGTATTTTACCGATCTAGGTATCCCTCCTTTTCCAAATTTTAATATCGACTCGAAATAATTTAAAAAGACAAATTACAATAAAACGGTTTATTATCCAACTATCAGAAATTTCACTACATGCCAAGGAAAAGAGGAAGGAGCAATTAAATAATTAAAATTATAAAGGATTAATATATATATTAATCCTTTATAATTCACGTGTCGAAAAATCTTCTGATTTATTTGTGTACGCACCAGACGGAAAAGCAAAAAATATCGTGTATCCACAAACACCTCAATAAATAAATAGAATTGAAACAACACTTTGAAATGTTTTCCCGATGAAAATGAATATTAATAATAAGTTTCAATAAAAATGATAAAATGTAAATTGAATTTTATCATAACGTGTTTGCTTGAATTTCCTTTCTTCTGAGATCGCAGCAATGCGCGACGGGTAAGCTAGTTCATTTTAATAAAATTGGATAAGTAAATTATTGTAATCTAACAAGTAAAATTACATAATATTTCTTTTTCATAAAAAAATATTTACATCTAATTTGTCCCGCATTTTTCGTGTCTCATCCCCTGGCATTTTGTATTTGTCAAAAAACGATGTTTGTTTACTTTGTCGCGGGAAATTCTGACCTTGAACACATTTCATTGGACATGAAGTTAGCAGCAAGCATCAAGCGAGCTAACCACACAGTCATTTTGTCAGTGACTTCGGTAACATTACTCTGTGGGTACAGTTGTGAATGAGTGAAGTGATCTCTCCCCTGGTAAGTTTTATTTTGTGATTATTTATCTAAGAACTTCATTTTATTTGTATATTTACTGTTATTTGTGCATAGATTCTCATATTTATTTGTTAATTATGTACGATAAATACTGTTACGATTATTTCAGTTTTCTAACAAAAAATTATCTCCCCTGTCATATCTCCCCTGCCTTTTAAGATTCCAGGGGAAAGACTTTATGTCCAGGAGAGATACAAAAATGTCAGATCAGAGTATTTTATGGATAACACATAAATCGTTGTTCCGTAATTTAGTCAATATACATTTTTACTCTTTTAGCCTATCTCATACATTTAATTATGGTATAATATGTCTTTTACAAAATGTTAGCAAGAAAAAAAATGACATATATAAAAACGCCTAGAAAAAAAACGTGTAGCAGAAAGATTAAGGTACCAATGCATAAAAAATGACCCTGACAAATACGCACTACAAAAACTTAAAGAACATAAAAAGTATCAAAAGAAGAAAGAAAAAGGAATTGTTAAGACTGTGAACCAAATGACCCCCAAGAACAGCGAAAAGCTAGAAAATTGTGGAGAGAAACAGCAAAGAATTGTAGATGTCTTTTAGCACTTCAAGTCATAAGTTATGAATCTTCAATCCTTCCTAGTTCGGATAATGAAGACCCACTGCTACTACCACCTCCTCAGAATGAAGATATTAACAGGCTGCTTGAAAATAAATAGTCTGATAATTTAATAATTATAAAATGAATAAATAAAGTTGATTCTTAAAAAAAAAGTCTATTTTCTTTCATAAAGCAATGTTAAAATCTATCCTCTGTTCATAAAGTATCCTACCCTGTACACCTAGTCTCCCCCCTGTATTGAGTATCTCCCCTGGTCATTCATAAAACAAGATAAAATAAATAAATTGACTGGCCACCTTGCAGATATGCACAAATTAGTTGTTTCAATAAAAATGTTACATAATTAGATTAAATTTCTAACATTTATGTTGTGGCCACATCTCTTAACCAGTGAGTACCTCTTAACTTAGAATGACCCAAGAACACTCTAATCATACTTTGTGCTTTGTACATTTTTCTCTATATCTACTCTATATTCTATATATTTTCCATATTAAAAGCAAAATTTTCCATCACTGCCAAAACCAAAATCAAAACTAATACTTTACAAAGAAATGCTATAGAGACTCAGCTCTGACTATCTGGATAAAAAAATAACTAAATCAATCAAAATGGACAACAAGTGTTTTATCCACACTTTCTAAAATATTTGTTTCTAAAACAAATGTTTCAATTGATTTGTTTAATTAATTTTGATTTTATTTAAAGTTTAGTTTTGGTTTCTGTTTCAGTATAAAGGCCAGAGACTTAAATTTTAATTAAATATTTTAAAATTTAATTATTATTTTTTAGTTTTAAGTAACCAGCTAACTAGTTACATATAAATACAGACACCCAGAGCCCCAAGATGAGCTGGACATGCTGGCTTATTGGGTTTGCTGTGGCATACCAGATGCTGTGTTAAGGGAATTTCAACTTTATATCATGAACTATTAAGATACCCCCATTGAATGTTTGGAAAGTATCAGGTTTTCATAAATTATAAAAAATATTTGATATATTTCAAAACTTTGTATATGTAGTGTGAAAGCAGGGTCCTAAAACTATTGTGTGTTGGCTATATATGTTGTTATTATTAAGCTTCATGTTGTAATACTAAAGTTTTAATGTTTATTTTACTCACTGGTTTAATTTATTTCTCCACCAATTGGCAACAATAAATTCTTCCACTCTTTTTTCTTTTAGAAACGGTACATTGTAACAGTTGTTATAATAAAAGTTTTTTCTCAATATATTTTTTGTTTACTTCATGAGTGCAAGCTTCTTATCATTCATCCAACAGGTTATAGGCCCAGCCAAGCATCAACATGAGTAAATTTAAGCCTTTTCTTTGCAAATATTCCATTTTGAAACTGAAACAAACATGTGAGCTAAGCCTAATGCATTGGTGACGGCAGTGGTGATATTCAGCGGGTTCGCACAAGTTGTTAAAATTTTCAAAGTTTTCTGAACCTTGTTAAACACACACAACATTTCTCAGTGGTTTGTTTCTTTTAAAAAATATATTAAAATAAACATATTATACTCTGTAACACTATTAAACTAGAGCCTTATACCCCATTCGTCTTATGGCTGGATGGCCGAGCGGTCAAGGTGGCAAATGCCACCTTGACCGCTCGGCCTACTCAAACCCTACTACTTGGCCGCTAGGCCCCTCAAAGCAGTAGGCTTTGAGGGACGCAGGATCGAATCCAGACAGGTCGAATACACCCCAGAATTTTTCGGGGGGTGGTCTGTCTGGCCCAATCTCTCACCACCCGGTCACCCCATTGTGGGCGTGGCCGTACCCATAATGGGCTTGCAAAAAAAAAACCCTCTTAGTGCCCACAGGGTGAAAAGAGTTAAAAAAAAAAAAAAACCCCCATTTGCCTTGGTGCGACCTCTCTCCGCAGATCACGATTGAACCGCGTTTCAGTCGAGATTGAAACACGGTTCAATCATGATCGACTCAAGAGAATTCTTGAAACTAGATCCAGTCATAAGAGAGATCCCACAATCCCATGTGCGCGAGAAAATACAAGATGGAACACGTGTCAGGCTATCGACAGTAAAATAAAAAAGATATTGTATTTCGAGAAACGATGACATCTGTCTATTATTAGATATATCGCATGAAAAAGTATTGTATTTATTTCTAACCAAAACTTCCATTTTGTTTGTCAGTGTTTGTGACTTACCGCGTAGTTATGTCAGTCTTATCATTGTGTGTAATATCCAGGTTCTTCTCAAGTTGACTGCGCACAGACAGTTAACTTGAGAAAAAAATTGTTAAGGAAAAATTTTCTGTTAGCGAACCCTTTGTTAAATATTTCAAATATCACCACTGGGTGATGGTAAAAATGATTCTATATAACTTACAGCACTGCTACTGAGAGATTCAGCATCACAAAGTTAAATAACAACAATTACCAGCTATGGAAATTCAAGATGCGGATGATCCACATACATGATGGGATATGGAAAAATGTGAACCAACCAAAACCAAAAGCTATAGCTGCAATTGGCTTAGCCATGGAAGATAGCCAGCTTGTACACTTGATGCATTTTTTAAAAATTTATTTTACTTTTTTGGGTTCAGAAGGTCTCAAACATGAAGATTTGCAAGAAAACTTGGAGGATTAAATAGTTTCCCTTGTAACAGTCATGAAAGTAAAAACTACATATATCATATTAGAAAGATTAACATTTTTAATAATCCAAAAAATACAAAAAACAAGTGCAGCTATAGTACTGTATACTAGAGGAGACTATAACGCAATATTATCCTGCATTTGACAACCATTAAAAATATTTAGAAGTTGAGAACAAAGATGATGAATGAAATTCAGAGAATTTAGTTATTTTGCTATAAACAGTATAATAGAAGTTTTCATCTAATAAGTCATTATATATAAAAGAATTTGTTACTTTATGACTTTTTTCCTGTTTGTTTCTTATAATCTTTTAGATTCTGATTCTAGTTATCTCTTCAGAAGAATTTAATAAATTAAAATGTTAAATAATTAAAATTAAACTCATGGTTACAATACCTAGTATTGATTATCAACAGAAATGTTAGATCAAGTAGTTGCAGTCATTTGTTTGCAAAAAAAATTTTTTTTTCAATTCACTTTCTGAGATGATGTAATTTATGAAAAATTTAACACAATTTAGAAGGTATTTTTATGACACAGATTTGTATGAGTTTAATTAATTGTAATAATATATTTAATATATTCTAAAGCTGATTATGTAAGCAACTGTATATGACAGTAGCTAATAATTTTAATAAGAATCTTTCCCCATGCTGTGAATAATCTGTGTTTATACAGCTCTATTCAAAAATCAAAACTGTCATCATAACTATATGTTTCTTAACATTCATTTGTCTTATTAATTTTTTTTTAAGAATTAATAAAGATATCTGGGATTGTAACAATCACACACTTTATTTAACCCTTTATAGCCCAAATTTTCATTTTTTGATAAAAAATTTTTTTTCTCTTATTATATCATTAGAAGAGATGTTAGTTCACAGATAAGTAAATAAAAAAAAAATTAAAATGTAAATTAAAAATTTTTTAATTATGGGACTTAAAAGTCCCGTCAGGCTTTTAGAGCACATTTGGACTTAACAAGTTTTTTCTTGTTTAATATTTCGAAAATAAAATAATTTTGTTTTATATAAAGATCTTTTATCATAGATATTTGCAAATTAAATGCATAATTATATATATTAAGTATTTGTTAACTTTTACTGTATAATAAGGTCAAAATATGAAAAAAAATTAAAATGCATGACAAAACTAAAATAAAATTTATTGGTTTAATAATTTATGATTAGTAAAGATGTAAAAAGCTATTTTTTTCCCATTTACACACAAGAAAACTTTACGTAATGTGCATTTTGTATATGGCTTTGATGTGTATCAATATCAAATAAAATTTTTTTTTATATAAAATTATTTATATATATATATATAAGTCTTATATGTATATTAACTATAAAAATGTTAAACAAATTCATAAATTTATAAAGCACAATGTAAAAAATACAAATTTCTAACATTTACAAAAAAGATTCCTACAGGCCTGACGGGACTTATAAGTCCCAAACATATTTTGACTTCATACAGCTTGCAAACCATTAATTCTACAAACATAATACATTAAAATCAAACTACACATATCTAGAATACATATTAAAAAATACAAAGACATTTAACTTGAAAACATTAAGTAGAATTTGGCAACAAAGAAAGCTACTACCATATAGTATCAGCTACTACCATTCAGACAACACACGATGTGAAACTTTTTTAAACAAAACTAAAACAGGAACAGTTTGAAAGTTACTACCCTATAGAAGAAAAAAAGAACACTTTATACAATGATAAAATGTAAGTCCCAGAAAGCTATAATGCATACACTATGAAATAAAAAATATCAAAGATAGTGGGACTAGATAAAGTCCCGTCAGGCCATAAAGGGTTAATATATTTTAAATTTTAGTTTTCAATAATTTTTTATTGTTTTTCTCAGAAAATTTTAATTATTGTATTACTTTAAAATATGAAATATTTTTTAATTTTTCTTACATTTTATAGTTTGTAATTATTGCAAATTGATCCTATATACTCTTATGCATATTTTAAAAAAATATTTACATTTATAGCTGTATGAATCTCTAAAATATGTATATTACAGTAGATAAAATTTATCACCAGACTAATATTATGTTCCACCAATTCATAAAAAAATTGTAAAAATAGATGGCTTCTTATAACATTTTATGGTTTAGTAAATGTGTTAGAAAATGACACAATGGATAGTTTATTCAAAAAATCATCTATAAAAACTTTTGTTTATTCTCAAATGCAGTTAGGAAACAATCAACAGCAGATAACACTGAAAATAAAACAGCAAAGTCAAAGTTAATACAAGTAACTATATTTGCCTCAGATACAAAATATAGTAAAATAAAAATAAAATGCACTAAATTATAGTATCTATCTAAAAGCCAACAATAGTAAAAAAAATACAAATATTCTAAATGCTCAAATAATATTTTACAGTGATCTTAATTATAGAACAACTAGTTAAAATGCCATTTTTCTTAAATTTTTTCCTATTGTATAATAAAATCATTTATTTCTGTTTATTATTTATTTTAGAGAGAATTTTTAATTATTTTTAAAAATAGGACATTGTATACAATAAAAAAAATAAAAATAATAAAATTTTACAAACATTTTTAACATTAAACAGTAATATTATAGTCAGCATTCTGTCACTCAGAAATCAATAAGAGTATCCACCTGTTCAACTAGATCTAGCAGTCTACACATCAGAATGCCACAGGTAACCAGAAGTATCATTTTGCACCATATAATCTTTTGAGGATAGTCACAACATTCAACAACAAGTCTTGAGAAACTAACATTTACAAAAAATTAGAAACCCCAAACTTTTTGATATTGACTGCTTAAATAATTCCTCAATTTTTTTTATTGATTTCTCCTTTTTTCCTAATACAGTTAATAATAATAAACAAATAAATTTGATGAGCGAGTATTAATCCACTCATCATTTTCATAGAAAAGATTTACTTACAATATGCAAATTTACAACATTCTGGACTGTCATATACAAACTCGTTGGATTATTAATTTTTAATGAATTGTTTTCAGTTAACCCTAAAAAATGCTTTATTGACCATGGGGTCAACATAAATCACTTTGGAGACATCTAAATTAGACAGTCACAGTACACAATTCCAAACCCACCAGGAAAGTAAGTGAAATATTATTTGTTGCTCAGCTAAAAATATTGAATTATATCATTATAAGTTTATCTTATGAGTTTGTATCTAATCTGTTAATAAATATTCAATGAATACCTCAAAATAAGTTAAAATTTTTAAATAATGACAATTTAAAATTTTGAAAATAATTCTAGAAACCCAATATTCACTTTTAAGTTTGATCAGGATCAGACAAAGCTTTAGAAATCTACTGACAAAACGCTTAAGAAAATTCAAAATTTAAACAACTATTTATATATTTTCAAAATTAATATTTGATTTTTGAATTAAGTTTATTTTAAAAGAAATTGCCTATTATTGAAATTACTTTCAAGCAACTAGCTACACTGTTTTATTTTAAAATTTATCATAATTGATATACAGATATTACTCATATAATGCAGTAGTTATGTTCCAAAAAAGTGTTGTGTTATGCAAATCCGTACTATACAAAAAAAGGACTAATGCAAATCATAGTGTTATGTTCCAGAAGTTAGCAAAAGTATACTATTCTTTTTTGTTACTAAGATAAATATGTTTATTAAAGCAATTTATAATTAATTAACAATCACAATTAAAAGTACTGCATTATGTAAGATAGCAGAAATTATTATATTAGAAATATTCTTTAATAATAACATTTTGCGAATTACGCAACAATTGTTGTTCTTAGCTACCTGAGAAAGTCTCCTGTTACATTTTCTCGAAAGCAACATGACGCTTTCTCGTGAACTATTAACCTCTGCACGGCCGAAATCGCCCGTGAATATCACCAGGGACGGCCAAAAAGAGTCAGTCGTCACCGTTCCTTTGGATAGAAGTCGTCAGATAGCAACCGGACTTTGTTTTTTGTGCCTCCTATTTGGATTATTTGCAACAGGATTTATTAAGTGCCAAAGAAACTTGAACGAACGTCGTCGCTAGAACTTTGGATTAAGTCAAGAACTTGATTATCAATTATCAGCTATTCAAGAATCAACCAAACTCCAGGTATTTATCACCCCGCGAATCGTATGTGAACTCTCTCTCTCCGCGACAACACTTTATCCAATAGATTTTTAAATAAACCATTGTTAATTGTTAAGTGTATCTGAGTCACTTCCAATGTTGTCTCTCGAATCGACATTAAGAATCCGTCTGACCACGTACGGAACCGCTCGCGCGACGGCGTGACGTAATCGCCGTCTCGGTTTCCGTGTTTCGAGAAACACGGTGGTGTCAATCCTGACAGGGTACCAAAGAGGTGCCGACCCGAAAGGTCACAGTGGTGTCAGAGCGCGGGATTTTAAGATAGTGGGAATTTAAGATAGTAACGGAGACTAGCTAGGAAAATGGAAGGGAAAGAAGGTCGCGCGCCGCGTGGAGAGACAGCAGGAAGTGCTGCGGTAGGCGGACTTGGGGGCATGATTCCTCTCATACCTTCTTTTGCCGGAGATCCAGATGGCCTTAAGGTCACGGATTTTTTTGAGTCCTTAGATGAGATTGGTAAATTGACAAATTGGACCAAGGCGCAATGTTTAGGAGTAGCTAAATTGCGATTAACGGGGATAGCCCGAGATTTTGCGTGGAAGGATGCCACAATGAAAGATGTAACAACTTATGACGAGTTCAAAAAGCTTATGATAAAAAGATTTGAAAAGGAACCTATCTCTTTACAATTACAAAAGTTTCACGCTTGCGTGCAAGCGCCGGGAGAGGACGTGCAGACTTACGCCGTCCGATTGCAAACCTTAGTGGTAAAAATTATTAAAGAGCAACCTAGTGATAATGCACAGGAACGGGAAGTTGTAAAACGGTACCAACAAAAGGAAAGAGACAAACAGTTGTTAGTGCAGTTTATGAGTGGACTCAATGATCGAATAAAGCGACACGTGATGTCAAAAGAGCCCGACACCTTCGATAAGGCGGTGCGAATAGCTATTAGCGAAGAGAGCATAGAACAATTGACGGGAAAACCTCGGGGAATAATAAGGACTATAGATAACACTAGCGAAAAGGATACTAACCATAACCCATTACAAGAAACGTTGACAAAAATTCAGGAGCAACTTCAACGACTGACCATGTACAGGACCGCTCGCGTGACGGAGTGACGTAATTGCCGTCTCGGTTTCCGTGTTTTGAGAAACACGGTGGTGTCAATCCTGACAAGGTACCAAAGAGTACCAAGGTACGAAAGGTCACAATTACATGTTAATATTAATTTTAGTTAAACAAAGGCATTTTCTTTTTACAAAGTATCATTGTCATCTCAGCTTTTTTGTTGATCTTGATCAGAAGTATCGGCAACATTTTCATCATAAAAATTTTTTATGGATGACGAAATAAAAACATGTTATTGAACATTTGTTCTAGAGGATTGCATTTCTTCAGTCAAGTACTGAGCAACTTTTCCCCAGAATTTGTGTTCAAGTACTGAGATACCACTGTATTTAGTTTGTCATTTTTATGAATGAAGTAATCATCATAGGTAAGTAATACCTATGATTAAAAAAAAAGTTTAACACTTAACCTAAAAATGTTTAAATAAACTTTATTAAATATGAAGATTAATCTATAAAAAGAAAACACAATGACAATCTTAAGGACTAAAGTCTAAAAAGCAATGACAACAACATCTGGTTGATAGGAAAGTTGATGCAAGTTTTTTCTTCCTTGTCCTATCAGTTTTCATTAAAGTAAACCTGATGAAAAGCATAAAATAATTTAAAAATTTTAACATTCTAAAATCCATGGGCAAATTTGAGACAACATGCATGCTTACTTGAATAAAAAACAAATATTGAATAACAAAGTTTACAATTAAAAGTTATGAAATTTTGTATGGAGGATTTCCAAAACCACGTTAGAGTGAAACCAGAAGTCATGTTGTACGGGCATAACCCCAATTTTCAAACCATAATAGAGTAAAATCATGTTATATGAGAGATACCTGTATCAATATATTTATCATTTTAAATTATTATTTATATTAACTTAATAAATTTACATTTTAAAATTCTCTTAAAAACACATTTTCTATTTGATGAAGTAATTTTATAACAATAAAAATCACACATCCACACAATAAAAATTACAATTTCAGCCTCCAGCAGGTGTCTAAATGCACCTGCTGGAGTTGGAGGTTTTAATCTCTGGTTTTACCAGATGCCTAAGAAGAAAGGTGTCACAAATGTATGATTTTTCATAGTTATGGAATTATTTTATGTTAACAAAACGTTCCAACCACGAGTGAAAGAAGATTAAAACTCTTCTGCAGTACCACTAAATGGTTCAAAAGTACCAATCAGTTTTTTGTTCATTCATGTTATGTCTTCATTTGCTAAGAGTAAGCTATTTGTTTCAACGCAGCTGGTTTAATGAAATTTATATTATAAATCCTTCTATTGGTAATTACCATTTCATTAATTAAAAAACAATTTTGTTTTACTCTATTTTACTTGTTTTCTGCTTACTTAACATCTCAATTTACTTTTGTTTTCTTACCATTAAATAAAGAAATGTATGATAACTTATATGTTTGCTTCCCTTATTTCAAATTAGCTTCTTTTATATTAGTAAATAATCTAACAACTTATTAAAATAATCTAACACTTTCATTTACTTTAATGTACTCAATTAAAACCATTGATTGATATGTGAATAGGTATTAAGTAGTACTTTAACATTATTTGTAGATCATGGGTAAGTGACTAGGTTATGTCAGAATAAAGTAGAAATTTTGGCCATAAAAAATAATGAAAAATCTCACTCAATTTACAAGATGTTTTCAAGAACAAGATATATTTGTAAGATTGTAAAAAGCTACTACAAATAGTAAATAAAATTATACAAAATAAAGAAATTTTTAATCCTCTTTCTTAAAAATCTTAGTATCAGTAAAAAGTAAATATTCTCTCTCCTACAGAGCATAAACAGACATAAAATAAAAAGTGTCTTGAAATGTTTAATTGAAATATCAAAAATGATATGCATGAATTGCTGCAAGGGTTATCTGTAAATATATTATCAGGGGATAGCAAACCATTAAAATATCTAAAATGAAATAAGATCAAAATTTAAAAAAAAAATTAAAAAGTACAGTGATTAAAAGATGGGAAATCCAGTCTGGATTTATTATATTGGAGATTGGAGTTGGAAAATGGCAAAAATATCTGTAAAAAGGAAAATACACTTTTATTAAATAAACAGATCATAAAGTGTTTATTTAAACTTTATTAAGTTCAGAGATCACTTTTTCTAGTAAAAATGAGGTTTTATGTCATAGTACAGACCACAACTATTTGAAAGTTTGTAAAGAATAAAATTCTCAATATGGAGCTTTGATGAAATAAAATGATAGTCTCTACAGTACTGTATACTCCACAAAATAACAATATTTTTAACAATTTTATCAATTTGAAGGGCAAAAAATTGATTTCTTGTCAAATTAATTATATGACAAGTAAATTTCTTATTGAATGTAAATAATCTATTATAATTCTAATAATTATAAATGAAACACACACTACATTCCTAAGTAAAGAATAGAACATAGCTATAGTTTTAGACAGACTAATTTTGAAATTAAATAGCACTAACCAAGAGGATAATTTTAATAAATTGTTTTGAAGTTTTAGTGAATCTGAATTAATAATTTTAATAGTGTCTACATAAGCAATGATTGTGGACTGTAGATTATGAAAAATTAGGAGTATGACATTAATCTATTATTAAATAAATAAATTAATTAAAAAAATAAATAAAAACTCAGATTAAAATATGATTTTGCTAGAATTAAAATTCTGTTTGTTGGTAATACACTAAATGCTCTAAGTGTTGTAATAAAATGTATTTAACCTTCTTCTAATGGAATTCTTCAATTTATCTGGTTAGAGCATTCAGTACATTATTGAAAGAAGAGGAATCAAATTGCATTTGGAGCTAAAACACTTATGTCAGTATTGTAGTTTCTTTTTTTTTGTGTGAACATGTAGTTTATATATTTAAGTATATATTTTTAATGTTGTTTATTAACAGTTTTATAAGCTAACAGTATTGTAGTAGTAAGATCATAGTTCATTTATACTGCAATACACACCTATATTAGATATTAAAAACATTAACTGAATATGACTCATCTAACATGATTTTTTCTTATCTTATAAATTTCTCATTGAATATATTGAATATAACTATTTAAATAAAATATTTTTATAAAAAAATCAAATAAAAATTATAAAAAATTTTAAAATAAAATTTTGATGGACTATTATAAGTCTGAATTTAATTTAATATTTTTATTAATTGCATGTACAATTACATAAGTTATTTTTAAACTATAATCTAATAAATTTAGACATTATTATGCTTTAATTCATGACACTAAATTAAAGATGATGACTAATTATTTTATATATAGATAAGTGTTTTATAAATAAGTATCTGATCATTTCATGCAAATTTAATAAAATAATTTTATTATTTATCATATAAAAATATTTTACTAATCATCATTAGTAATTCAACTGGCAGATTTTTTGTTTAAAACAATTTATTTTAAGAAATGATTCATACAAAAACAGAAGAGAGTTTTTTTAATATAATGTATATCTTGGTCTATCAGTCCATTAAATTCATAATACAAAGAAATGCTTGTTCATGTTAAAAATTTTTATCAAAAACAATATAATGTTTTGTATTCTACAAGCTACGTACCATACCTTATATAATTTTATATGGAATGTTAAAAAAAAAAAAGTCTGTCTTTTATAAATAGAAGAAATTATCATTACTCTTGTTAAATATATTTAATGTTTTTAAAGCAGTGAAGCATCAAATAATGTATTTAAGAAATGAAAATTAAATATTGAAAAAAATTACTGCATTAATAAGTTTATACAAGCCGATTAATATCAAAAAATAACTAGATCAACAAAATATTTACCTATAAAAAATCTTTCAAAGTCAAATTAACATAGCATTGAAAATTTTAAATTTTTTATATTAAATTTTAAGAAAGTACAAGTCAATTTTTGATTATGTAAAAGAAAAATCAATAACACTGAATTCATTGACCATGTTTTAAAAATAACTTCCTTCCTTACTGTAAACTACAAATCTTCCTTCTTTCATCCTTCAATAATGTTGAATTTGATTTTTATTAAGCTTGCTCTAATATTGTTAAATTTAATAAGGAAAACTTTCAACAACAATAAATTTCAAGAGGAAAATGATAAATTTAATAATCTTCAAAAAATAAAAAAATATATAAATGATTTTTGATCAATTCTTATATTTACAGAAAATATACGATCAGATAAAATTTTATTTTATAAATACGAATAGATTTAAATTCCTAAATGCATATTTTATACAAATATATAACACACCAGTTATATATATTTACATATAATATAAACACATCTCAGCTGTTTTACACGACATACATATACACATATTTACATACATAAATTGGTGTTAATAAACAGGAAACAGAGGTACTACCATTGTTTTTAACGAAATTATCATTAAATATATCAACAATAAATATATTTCCTGCCTGAACGAAATAATATATAAACTCAAAAATTAAGTTTTATTTAAAACTAGATTTTAAGTTTTATTTAAAACTAGATAAAACTAGAAGAACGTATCGAAGATTTTTATAAATCTTCGATACGTTCTTCTAGTTCTGAATTTTTTTTATTTACATAAATTTTATTGAAATATGTAACTCCTACATTATTTTACTAGCTTTAATCACAATATTTTCTGTAAACAGGATACATAATGATAATCAAATGTTATGTATAATAATATTCTGTGATTGTGATTTAAATAAATTAACTGAATCACACTTTAATCACATTTAACTCAGTTTATCTGTCATATTTAACTTAAAGTGTAATCATGAATTGTAAATATGTAATGGTAATTTTATGTATTTATAATTAATGTAATTAGAAGTGTAAAGCATTTTGGATGAACTAATTATTAATCTGGGCATTTTTATAAGATAAAATCACAGTTATATTTCTCAAAATAACAAGAATGATGGTAATAATCCAGATAAATATAGCAGATTATCACTCTGTAGCAATAATACATAAGCAATTATTAATTTCATAAAGTATCTACGCGAATATAAAGTATTTCATAAGTATTTTAAGATTATAAAACAGCAACTTACCATTTTCTTTGTGAGAGCAAATTTTTAATATTAAAACAGTAGATCCTCCCAACCAGAAAATCCAAACCTATATCTTTCCGGTTGCTGACTGCAGATGACAGCGCCAACGTTTTCGCGAAATTATCATTATTATTTATTTTTTTTATTTTTTTTTACTTAATAAGGATTTAAATTTTTGATTAGAAATTAATATTTTTATGAATTAATCGAGATTTAAAAAATTATTTAATTATATTTATTTATTACTTTAATAACGTATAATGAAAAAAATGTGTTATCCACAACGTTCAAAAATGGCGTCGGCGGTGAGGGGGCGTGTTAGGAGTAAAACGGTTGATTTAGACATAAATAATAGAAAATTTTTTAGCTAAAGAGAGTAATTTTAAATGTTTCAGGCAATAAAGATGCCAGCCTGTCGCTCGGGGGATTCAAATGCAAAATTTTTATACGTTGACACGTATGCTCCTGATCGCGGCCTACGATAACTATCCGGCCTGCAAATAAAAGCTTATGAAATTTTCCGGTAGAGGGCATTAAAGGCCAGACGTGGCGACAATTCAAAGTACTATTATTTTGATATGGAATAAGTGAAAAGACGCGGAATTTACACGGAAAAAATTGTCTATTTAAATTTACACTGTTTGTAACAGTTTTGTGATCAAATATTTTCAAAAAAGTTTTCACGACTTTCAAAGTGACTTAAAAATGGGCAAAAGAAATTAGCAGAGGAGATGGTATTTTAAAAATTATAAAACCACGCAAAATGTTTACATTTTTGAACTCAGGAGACCTTAAAACGTTAAGAAATGCAAAAAAAAAAAAATGAAGTTTTTTCCTGTATTTATGGATGTTAGTGTGTGCGGGAGATACGATTTTGTTCACGTACTTTGAAGCTTAATAACTCCTATGCTTTTTGTCGAAATTTTCTGAAATTTTATAGGGAGATTTGTATATTAGGGGAATCGATGCAGTTAAATTTTGGTGGTTAAAGGTCGAGGTAGTGAAGAAATAAAGGTCTTCGTGTGTCATATCTCGAGTGGGGTCAGACTTAATGACGATTTTACTCGTTNTAAGAAAGTACAAGTCAATTTTTGATTATGTAAAAGAAAAATCAATAACACTGAATTCATTGACCATGTTTTAAAAATAACTTCCTTCCTTACTGTAAACTACAAATCTTCCTTCTTTCATCCTTCAATAATGTTGAATTTGATTTTTATTAAGCTTGCTCTAATATTGTTAAATTTAATAAGGAAAACTTTCAACAACAATAAATTTCAAGAGGAAAATGATAAATTTAATAATCTTCAAAAAATAAAAAAATATATAAATGATTTTTGATCAATTCTTATATTTACAGAAAATATACGATCAGATAAAATTTTATTTTATAAATACGAATAGATTTAAATTCCTAAATGCATATTTTATACAAATATATAACACACCAGTTATATATATTTACATATAATATAAACACATCTCAGCTGTTTTACACGACATACATATACACATATTTACATACATAAATTGGTGTTAATAAACAGGAAACAGAGGTACTACCATTGTTTTTAACGAAATTATCATTAAATATATCAACAATAAATATATTTCCTGCCTGAACGAAATAATATATAAACTCAAAAATTAAGTTTTATTTAAAACTAGATTTTAAGTTTTATTTAAAACTAGATAAAACTAGAAGAACGTATCGAAGATTTTTATAAATCTTCGATACGTTCTTCTAGTTCTGAATTTTTTTTATTTACATAAATTTTATTGAAATATGTAACTCCTACATTATTTTACTAGCTTTAATCACAATATTTTCTGTAAACAGGATACATAATGATAATCAAATGTTATGTATAATAATATTCTGTGATTGTGATTTAAATAAATTAACTGAATCACACTTTAATCACATTTAACTCAGTTTATCTGTCATATTTAACTTAAAGTGTAATCATGAATTGTAAATATGTAATGGTAATTTTATGTATTTATAATTAATGTAATTAGAAGTGTAAAGCATTTTGGATGAACTAATTATTAATCTGGGCATTTTTATATGATAAAATCACAGTTATATTTCTCAAAATAACAAGAATGATGGTAATAATCCAGATAAATATAGCAGCTTATCACTCTGTAGCAATAATACATAAGCAATTATTAATTTCATAAAGTATCTACGCGAATATAAAGTATTTCATAAGTATTTTAAGATTATAAAAGAGCAACTTACCATTTTCTTTGTGAGAGCAAATTTTTAATATTAAAACAGTAGATCCTCCCAACCAGAAAATCCAAACCTATATCTTTCCGGTTGCTGACTGCAGATGACAGCGCCAACGTTTTAGCGAAATTATCATTATTATTTATTTATTTATTTTTTTACTTAATAAGGATTTAAATTTTTGATTAGAAATTAATATTTTTATGAATTAATCGAGATTTAAAAAATTATTTAATTATATTTATTTATTACTTTAATAACGTATAATGAAAAAAATGTGTTATCCACAACGTTCAAAAATGGCGTCGGCGGTGAGGGGGCGTGTTAGGAGTAAAACGGTTGATTTAGACATAAATAATAGAAAATTTTTTAGCTAAAGAGAGTAATTTTAAATGTTTCAGGCAATAAAGATGCCAGCCTGTCGCTCGGGGGATTCAAATGCAAAATTTTTATACGTTGACACGTATGCTCCTGATCGCGGCCTACGATAACTATCCGGCCTGCAAATAAAAGCTTATGAAATTTTCCGGTAGAGGGCATTAAAGGCCAGACGTGGCGACAATTCAAAGTACTATTATTTTGATATGGAATAAGTGAAAAGACGCGGAATTTACACGGAAAAAATTGTCTATTTAAATTTACACTGTTTGTAACAGTTTTGTGATCAAATATTTTCAAAAAAGTTTTCACGACTTTCAAAGTGACTTAAAAATGGGCAAAAGAAATTAGCAGAGGAGATGGTATTTTAAAAATTATAAAACCACGCAAAATGTTTACATTTTTGAACTCAGGAGACCTTAAAACGTTAAGAAATGCAAAAAAAAAAAAATGAAGTTTTTTCCTGTATTTATGGATGTTAGTGTGTGCGGGAGATACGATTTTGTTCACGTACTTTGAAGCTTAATAACTCCTATGCTTTTTGTCGAAATTTTCTGAAATTTTATAGGGAGATTTGTATATTAGGGGAATCGATGCAGTTAAATTTTGGTGGTTAAAGGTCGAGGTAGTGAAGAAATAAAGGTCTTCGTGTGTCATATCTCGAGTGGGGTCAGACTTAATGACGATTTTACTCGTTATTACTTATTAGCATTTACAATATTTTTTTATAAAACCCACTCTTCCTCAAAGTTAAGTTTTTTTGCCATTTTATAATAATTAAAATATAAAAAGTTTTTTAAATAAAATATCGTAAGAAATGGCGCCAAACACGCAGTTTTAAAAGTTTCCGGGAAAGTTAAGCAACTCGTCGCTGGATTTTTTAAACTTGTGACAAAGAAATTATTATTTCATTTACTTTGGATTTAGTTTTTACGTTTTTAATTCCTCACATTTAAAAAATGAATCTTTATATTAAAATTTATAAATTATTTATTAAAATCGCATCAGAATAGTTGAAAAGATTATTTGAAAATCCTCCTATAATTAAAGTCCTATTTTAATTAATAAACAAATTTTTTATTTAAATCTATTTTTAAAAACTAAAATATATCTTTTTCTGTATATTTTTATGATGAATAAAACTTTTAAATCGCTGTTTACAAGTTTTCATTCTCAAAATTAGCGAGTTTTTTGGAATATTATAATATGAATGCAGAAGCATACAAGAAAAGATACTAGGATCTGCTCCATCTTTTAATTAAAAACTTTTTACAATTAAAAATACTGTATATAATTAAAACATGCCAGGATAAAATTCATACATTACAAAATTAAATGCATAGAAGTATCATAAAAATGGGAATTTAAAGGTTTGAAGACCTTTAAATTAAAGACTTATAAATTCCCACTGGTGTCCGTCTGTCCTTAATTAATTAATCACAAAAACAACGTTAGATGGATGACCGGCATGATTCTATTGTTAACAGGAAAAGTATGATGTATAGGGTCAAGACACTAAAATTGAGAGCATTGTAACAAAAAAAGTTGCAGCTCGGCATTGTGACGATGTCACAATAAATAATTGATCTGTCCACTTGTTTTGCTTATTTAGATCTTGACGAATTTATTGTTTCCAGGACAATTGTAGGAATAAAATATCGTATTTCGTTGCAAAAAAAAAAAATTCAATGGAAATTGGGAATTTAAAATTTATTGACTCGAGTGCTTTTAAAATTTGGGGACCAAAAAAAGCGCGATATATCCGAATCCGCGATATGATAATATAATGTTATATACATTATTATATTGCATTTGTGGGAATTTTTATGCACGAAATACAGCTAAAAGTGTAAAAAAAAAAAGATTTTGTTTTGAGGTCGGAAACGGATTAATCCATATTACATTATTTCTTATCGAAAAATTTGTTTCGGTTTTCGATCAAGATTTAGGAACGTTTTGCTGTTAGTCAAAATGTCCAGCATAAGTAAGAATAACAAAGGCGACATTCTTGGTTAACTCATTCGACTTTTTTTTTTTTTTACCAATTATCCGCAGAGACCCAATCTTTACCTCACCTGAGTAGGCAGAAAGTTATAACATTAGCAAGTCTGTTTCGTTTGTTACACACAGAAGGCTTGAAAAATAACAACCGAAAGTTTCATTTGAAAGAAAATTGGTAGAAGTTATTTTTAGGTCAATTTATGTATGCAAAGTACAGCTATATGCGTTAAATTTTAGAATGTAAAAAGATGTGGATATGTTCCATTTGTTTTGCACGGGATTCGATAGGACCCGGATAGAATCCGAGCGTGCAGCCCGAGGAATTTTTAATGTATAATCAGTTCTGGAAATGTTAGATTATAATCTTTCATCTACAATCTTAAAAAAAATCAAGGAAATTGAATTAAATGAAGAGGTATGTTGAAGAGACTTTGAAAATTGCTAGTGATAAACGCACTGTAAAGTTCGAATTTGACTACTTTTGGTATACGCCACACTCACTTATCGTTGGGTGTTTACTTATCAAACTTGAATGCGTTTGGTCAAGTATGATGGGTTGCATATATTAAAATTAGAAAAGGTTTTAGGTAAAATGTCACTTTCGGTTGACTATTGATCAATTTGTTTTTTCAAGTCTCTGTTTTGGAAAAATTTTTAGACCTATTTCACAACATACGATTAGAAAAATCACAGAATCGAAAGGACGGTTGAAGACAGATGATAAATCGAAATCGTATGATTGGTTACCTGCCAGATGATTTCGCCTTACGTTCCACAGGTTTGCCACCCCTGCTCTAAATGATGTGCAAATAATGCCGAGCAATCAAAAACTTTGCAAATTACCGAGGATATATACGCTGTAGTCTCTCCAATATGCTTCTATATTTAATTAAATTTTCCTCGACTTTCATTTAAGTTGATAGCGTCTTATAGGGGTATGGTTTTGATCCACCCATTCCAACTATACAGTCCGTGTTATTGAAGTTTAAATGTGACAAAACAGAAAATTTTTAATCATTTGTAAATTAGTATGCTTTCCTGGCAGTGTTTATGGCACTACAATTTCTTAGTTTTCTGTGGCATTCCCAAAATGTTCTATGGCCCCGTTGAGATCCGCTGATTTGTATAGATCTATTATAGTATGATCTATACAAATCATATATTTTTGAATTTTGCTCATTATAATGCTTATCTCGGTGGGGAGGCCAAGGGCCCTGCAACGAAAAAGAAAACACTAGAAAAATTTTCAAACAAACTGTTTTATAAATAAGATGAATTTTAATTAGGTTATGTCATGTCTTCTATTTCTATACTACTTATGAATTAGTAGTCACATAAGATGGGAATTTTATTGAATTTGTATTAAAAATATTTTTAATCTAGTCAACTCGCTCCCCCAAAATTAAATCCTAAGTGCATCACTAGCTCATCCAATGAACAGTGTTCAGACTTTCAGGAATCTGTAAAGCTGCAGAAAATCTCTATGTTAGAAATGATAAACAGGCTCCTTCCAATCATCTACGCTGACAATTTATGATCATTAAAACAGTCCTGTCAGCTGATGAAATCTTGTAAATTGTAAGATCTTAACTACTGTAAAATGGAATAGAGAAA
The DNA here is from genome assembly GCF_000671375.1 of Centruroides sculpturatus. Classification (NCBI taxonomy): domain Eukaryota; kingdom Metazoa; phylum Arthropoda; class Arachnida; order Scorpiones; family Buthidae; genus Centruroides; species Centruroides sculpturatus. The sequence continues at coordinate 556,361 of NW_019384307.1, forward strand.
TCCTTTTTAACATATGCTAACTCATTTTAGTATAATGGAAATTTGGGAAGCCAGGTCATGTACTGTATACTACCAAAACATATTCACATCCTATCCATTGTATATATTATATATTGAATCTGTCAACAAATTTAATATCAGAGACTTTGTGAAAATAAATACAGTATATAGTGTAACCACAATGTTAAACATCTGACATTGTTTATTTAAAAGATATTTTTACTTTAAACTAAAAGAAATTCAAAATGAATTTTTCCAGATTTGAGTTGCAGTACCAAAAAGAAAATTTTAATCCAAAAAAATCTTGAAACATTTTGAACTCTTAAATAAGAATGTTTAAATTTAAATTCTTAGAGACTGCAAAACAATAAATGAAAATGACATCTAAACATAGTAGACAAGCTTTATTAATCACTAACAAGTTTGCACCAGAAAATGCAATCTCACTTGGAATGTCTTATTTCTCTTGTTATTCTATATCGTTATCAGGTACTCTTTACTGATAACCAAATAGATTCTAAGAGATTTCTTTTTTGTTATGATACATTAAACGGTTTCTCTAAATGCTTAATAAATAACATTGATTGTAGTTGAGGATCAACCGGGTTTGTTTACCAACATTTCTGATGTGCAGAACGTCATACACTAAAGCACCAAATACAGCAACTTTTTTTTTATCATTTTTTTTTATATATTTATACTATAAAACTATTTTTCACAAATTTTAACAGCTGCTATCATTGAATAACTTTGGTATGCATACTCATGTAATAAACAGGCATCATTTGTTTTTGTTACTTTTTTTGGCATAATCTCACCATTGTCCAATAAAGAAAAATTTGCCCTGAATGATTTTGTCTCGGTTGCCGAATTTACTTTGTTTTTATTCTTTTTATCTATACATACGAAACTTTGGTCTGATCGGCAACCGTACAAATTTATTTCAAAGTTTTTCGACCTACCGAGGCAGTTATTAACCTTGCCGTTAACCGCGGTCTTTTGCCGACATTTTATTAAATTACATTATATATATAAACAATTTGTTTGTATTCTTTGAAGAAATTTTTTGTACAATTAATGTGCTTGTATTACCAAAACTAAAATTTGGTGGCAGGAATATTCTTCCTTTAGTATATCTTCAGACGATGTTCACAAAAATTCCGAGACCATTTCATGTCATCTTAAATGAGAACAAAACAGTTTATGAACGACATGAAAATGGCGCACAATAATAGCGGACTAACAGCTTGACGAAAAAGCTGCGGATTAATTAAACTGTTGTGGGATCCACACAGGGATGTAATTCTGCGAGTTGAATGTGAAGACGAGCGATCTCTCTCCTCGCTAAAGACAAGTCTGTCGTCAGACGCATTTCTTTCTCTTTTAACTTTTTCAGTTCTCTCTGACATACCTTGGATTAAAAATAGAAAAGAAAAGCATTATATTATTAAAATTTATGATTTAGAATATTATTTATTTTCAATTTTGAATGCAAACTGAAAATATTTGTAAAACTTAATTCTTGTAAATAAAATGTACAAATTTTACATTCATGTTAAATTTTTATTTAATCAATAGCATAAAATTGTACTTTACTAAAATATATAATTCAATCAAATGCATATAATACAAGAAAAATTAAGATACTAACTATTGAACATTCAAACAATTGTCTTATTAATTTAGTAACACAGTAACTAACTGCAGTAGATGATAATAAACCTGGGTCTCCCAAAATGACTGAGTTTTGAATCTGGATAGCTCAAATTTTCATGAGTGAATTGAACTGAATATGTTGAATTCCTGTGGATGAGGCCAGATGCCTTGCAGGTACCAAAAGAGACTGTAGATGTCCATTAAAAAGTTAAACATTCCCTGCAATGTCAAATTTCTGACAGGAGAGGGATAGTAGTAACAAGATTTGAATGTGATTTAATAGATAACTCTAAATTAATTGTAATGGTGTAAAATTATTTTTATTGATAGCATTCTAAAGTGAATAATTTGAACTCAAGTAGATCAAATCGATCTCTATATATATCAATAATTTCAAATGATAAAAATTTGCTTCAGTATTCTTTATTGAACAGTATTCTGTATTTGTTTTCAAATTAACTTAACATTTGCTATTTTCCACATTTTCCTTCTTTTAGATTTGCATGAAAATAATGTTCAAAATTATGAATTATTTCTATTTATATAGGCACAGAGTTCTAAAGTTTTATAGATTAGATGTTGGTTTTAGCAGTGACAGGATCAAAATCATTATTTGTTGATGATCTAAAACATTTTAATCTTAATAATTTATTAAGATCTTCCTATTTGAAACAGTGTCTTCCATTTATGTTTATCCTTATTGCATAATGAACAAATTAAGATTTTTGTTATAAATATCAAATCTGATAATCTTTGAACTATTTTAGCAATGTATAAGAAATGACATTAATTTAGAATATTTGGAATTTAGTATATTAAACTAAATGTTTGAGTTTTTCTATATGTTCAAATAAAATTTCTACAGAACACACTCACTCATATACTACACATTTATATTACATTACCTATCATACTTGATGTGTGGTATAAATATAAAGAAATTGCTTTTTGCCCTTGGTATAATTAAATTAATTAAAAATCTACTAACGTGAGGTAGATTTTTAATTAATTTAATTGATGGTATTATATAAAGTTAAGAGTTTTTGATCCAAAGTTCATTATAGAGAGAGAATTTCATTGCAAAATCAGAGTACATTTAAGAATATATAAAAAAACTCTTTTTTCCACTGAGAAAAATTACACTATTAAAATATCAATAACACTAAGTTTTCTTAATAGTTATAATCTGAAAAAGAAAACATTTATCTTACTTATCTAAAATAACATGCTTAAATGAACAATAATTTGATGACAATGTAAATGTATTTTAGATTTAAAATACTAACATGAAACAGATTTCACCATATTTTGATTCTTGCCTGCTTTTTAGAAGAAATTATGTTACTAATACTTAAGTACTTGTAAGTACAGTCACATGTCAGTCATCAATATAATGATATACAGTTAGTTTGCTATGTAAGTTGTTTTAGTTTAACATAAACACTTCTCCCAATTGAATGATATCCTATACTGCGATAAATCTGTTTAGCAATACATGTTTTTACTGTACTTGTAAAGTATACATCATTTTCCTTTCTCTACTACAATAATAATAATGCAGTAAAGTAAATTTTAGTTTGTTGCTCATTTTTGAAATTAAAATATTAATATTTAATACAGCACTTCTATCATGAACATTATCTGTAGTCAGTAGTTGACATTACAGACTGATTTCTTACTTTTAGAACTAGTGTAATTTGAAATACTAAGAAATCTGCATATAATTTTTGCAGCAACATTATTTTGTTAAACAAGTTTAACATAAAATTCTCTTATAAAAAGTGTACAGGGATGTCTTCTTATTAAGAGCATTCTCCTTAAAAAACTACATTTTAACTACATTTTAAAGTTAGTTCATTTTTCCCTAGTAAGATTCAGGTTCTGACTAATTTTGGAGTTTGACATTTAGCACATTTTATGCATATTATTTCTACAACATAACTAATAATACTGGTTTTCTGTACTAAGATTGGCTAACTTTGTAAAAATAAGCCTATTTGTAGTCTGACATTGTTAAATGAGGAAGGGGATACTTTAAAATGCTCACTATAACAATACATTTTCTCTTGTTCTGTTAAATATCATCATAGAGAGGTTTAACTGTATTAGTAGTTAATACTTACTTATCTAAGTATTAGTAATAATTAATTACTACTAGATACTGTACTATTAAGCAACATAATTCCTTCTAAAAAAATCAGTCAAAATCAAAGATTCGATCATATTCAAATTCAGCAATCTGTTTCATGCCAGTATTTTAAAATCTAAAAGATAATATAACTATCATCAAATGTTTGTGTTCTTTTAAGCACATATTTTAAGAAAGATAGAATTTTATTCTGTCAGATTCTATTTCACATTTAAAAATTATGAAGTAGAACATACTATATTTTCTGACCTTTATTTATTTTATTGTAAATATATCATCATTTACATGTATTTATTCACATTATATTAGTTATAACATATACGGTGGCCATAATTAAACTGAGCCTTGTGTAGCTTGATCTAACAACTGGAATGGTACTAAATTTGGTGGAGAAACTAATAAAGACATGGGAAGGAGTCTACAAAAAATTGCAGTTTCAAAAGTTGACAATAGAAAATGTGGTGCTGTTGCAGCCTAAAGATCTAAGCAATTGCATAACATGCTGGTAAAACCTGTACTAAACACAAAAATTCACACCAAAACGCTAATTCCAGCAGTAATTGAACAAAAGTTTTTAATATTGAACGTTTTTGGCCATCTTTTAGAGGCCCTCCTCAGGACTGTATGAAACACACACACACACAAAAAAAAAAAAAAAACAGTTCTAGCATTTGAAAACTTCTAACCGTCAAATACAGCTGTGTTCCAAAAATTACTACTGGAATTAGTGTTTAGGTGTGAATTTTTATGTTTAGTATATAGTTCCAGTTTACTAGTGCTAGTTTTTTGTCCAAAACCTGTACTGCAAATTCATGGCAATGTTGACTGCTCAGCATCACTAATTCTGGCTGTAAAAGGATGAAAATTGTCAGAATGACAGTTTTCATCCTTTTATTTGTGTCATGCTAATATATATTGTCGGTCGGTGTTATCATGTTCGTCATGTTTAAAAAAAAAAAAAAAAAAACTTTGTTTTCTTTCGCTTCGGATCTTATTTCCTTTTTGTGTATATGTATATATATATATATATATATATTAGTTTTTGTGTACTGCCGATGTGGTTATTGTATTGTAAAAAAAAAAATTTTTTTTGTTTGTTTTTGGGCGGTTTTTGTGTGGCAGCACGGTGTAAGTGGGGGCGGTATATATATGGTAGGGAACCAGCAATTCGATTCTGGTCCTTGGTGTTCGAGTGGAAGGTGCGTTCTATGAGTGTATTGTGTGGACTCTTTGTGTTGACCGCCACGTGCCAGGCCTACACCAACTTCCTGTGTTGTAATCTAGAATATATTTTTGGTATATAAATTTTGTTTGATTCTGTATTGTACTCGTCTCCTCCTTTCGTGGTAATCTTTTTTATTCATCTCTGCGAATATCATCCTACAGATATTCGTAGATCCCACATATTGGCGTCCGCGACAGGATTACCACGTGTGATAATGGAGATGGCGAGCACGGAGAACTCGAACAATGGCAACAGATTGGTGTCGAGTACAGCGGCCCGGCAGAGTCAACAAGATATAGTTAATGCAACCCAAGTCGTCACGGGGTATTTAGGAATGATCCCGATGTTTTCTGGATCACAGACTGATAATATTTCAATCAAGCAATTCTTCGACATATTGGAGGAAGTGTCGGCGATTGCGGAATGGAACAATAAGACTCGATTAGTGGTGGTACAATCGAGGTTGAAGGGCGAACCTTTCAACCTGGTTATGGATCTACGTGCTGTGTACGGCAACGACTACAATCAGATAAAATCTTCTCTCATAAGCAGCTTTCATAAACCTAAGCAAAGTGAGGGAGATACTTTAAAGGAATTCATCAATATACGACAGAGAGGTGAGGAAACGGTCGGTGAGTACAGAGTCCGTTTATGTATCGCGTTTGAAAAAATGATTTGTACGAAACCTCATATGGCGGCTTTAAGGAGTGAAATGCTCCGTAGCCAATTCGTTCAAGGGCTCATCCCCGGTCTGAGGATGAAGTTATTGGAACGTGAGCCTCAGTCATTCGACGATGCGGTCGAGTTAGCGGAGAAACTCCATAAGATAGAGCAAACATGCGGTTTTAAGGAGATTCACGTAGGTGGAGTAGTAGTGCCCTCCCCTAGTAAAACGGAACCGCCTGAAAGGGACCTAACCGACGTGGCAGAGTTGTCGAACAGATTGGCCAGTCTGGAAGAGACTGTGTCAAAATTATCCCGTGCAATCGAGGGATTGTCTTTGAAACCTAGAGAACAGGATGTAAATGGACAAAGGTTGGGGACTGACCGCGTGAGGAAATGTTTTATCTGTAAGAGTAAGGACCACTTATGTGCTAATTGTCCATCGAATTTAAACTAGAACGGAGCCATCTTGACAGCCAGGCCGGTGGCTCTGCATTGGTGATTAAGCTGGCGAGTGAGCCTAAGATTAACAATCACCAGCTCCCGTCCGTCTCTGGTGAGATTAACGGACGGGCGATAAGTCTGTTGATTGACACTGGTGCCGAGAGATCCTTAATGAACCAAAAGGAGCTTGAGTTTGTAGATAACATGTCTCCGGTTTGCAATGATGTGAACGTAAGGGTGAGGGGCGTATCTGGGGGTGTCATGAGATGTAATCGGGGATTTTCATTCAAAGTTGAGTTTGACGGCAAGGTGACCCCCACACAATTCATTGGGGTGAACTCGGAGATTATTATTGGTCACCAGGGTATTCTTGGGATGGACTTCATAAGCAATTGCCCGGAGATCTTGACGAAAATAGCAGTGGCCATCAATAGTCGTGAGCTGGTAACTGCACCCTCACAAACTGTAGAACTGATATCGTGCCACGAACTCCATAAATTGCCTGAACCAATAGACCTATCCCACTTACCACCCGGAAAGGTTGCATGTGTCTCTGAGGTCATTGAGGGATTCTCTGATATATTTAGTGAATCCGTTGAGGAGTTAAAGAGAACAACCAAATTCACCCATGAGTTCGAGGTGAACACGGACAAGCCAATTCACACACGTCAATACCGGATCCCGCATGCCTACTTACCAAAACTAAAGGAGAAAATTCAACAATATTTGAAAGCTGGCATTATTGAACAATCACGGTCAGAGTGGAACTCTCCACTGCACATTGTCCCCAAGAGTAATGGTGAAATAAGAATCACTTTGGATCTAAGGAAAGTGAATGAAGTCACCAAAGGGCAGGACTTCCCCCTTATGAGAATCGACGACATTCTGTCTCAATTAAAAGGGGGAAGAGTATTTTCCGTGTTGGACCTGAACTCTGGGTATTTCCAGATACCTGTGGCCCCACACCTTCGTGAGATATTCGCCTTTTCTACCCCCTGGGGAAAATACCAGCTGTGCCGCATGCCCCAAGGGGGGAAAAACTCTGGACGGTTCTTTCAAAGAATCATGAATTCCATACTCTCCAAATATGTTGGGACTCATTGTTTCGTCTTCCAGGACGATGTGGTTTTGTTCTCCCAGGACTTGGATGAACATACCGTGTTGCTTAGGGAGGTGCTCCAGATGATCAAGGAGGCAGAATTGGTCCTAAGACCGTCAAAGTGTCGCTTTGCCGTCACATCTGTCCGTTACCTGGGGCACATCATTGATAATGAAGGAGTGAGACCAGACCCAGAGAACATTAGGGCTTTCATGGAAATTCCCCCACCCAAAACGGTTAAGGAGGTAAGAGCGTTCTTAGGGGCTCTGGGCTTCTATCGTCCGTTCATAGATAATTTCGCCCACCTATCGTTGCCCCTTACCGAGCTAACTAAAAAGGGACATCGTTTCAGGTGGTCGAGAGAATGCGAGGACAGTTTTGATAAATTGAAAAGGGCCTTGACCACGCCTCCGACCTTAAGGCACCCTGATTTTTCATCAGAGTTCCATCTTTTCACGGATGCATCTGAGCTAGCCGTGGGGGCTGCTCTCCATCAAGACGGTGGTAATGGGCTTGCACCCACCAGGTTTTTTAGCAAAAAACTATGTGGGGCTGAGCTTAATTACTCCATCGTCGAGAAAGAATGTCTTGCGCTGTTACTAGCCCTTCGCCATTTCCGCTTCTTAGTCCTGGGCCGCCCAATCGTTGTATACTCAGATCATAAGCCGTTAATATTTCTCAAGGATATGAACAATCACAACCGGCGGCTCATGAGATGGGCGGTCGAACTCGCTAGTTACGACATTAAAATGGTGCACGTAAAAGGGGCAGAGAATAAAGTGGCAGACCTATTATCCCGTACCCATAATGATAGCAACTCCCCATCTGAGGAAGTGAAGGTTGGTGTTAATTCCGTGTCCCCACCACCAAACGTCAATATGCATTGTGTTGACGAATGGGTACTTGCATCCCAGAAAACTGACAACCGCATTTGCACGATCAAGGATATCCTGTTAAAAGGGGGTGGCAGCCCTCCTACCTACCTGCACGACTTTGAGGTGCGTGAGGATGTACTAGTCAAGAACAGTGTTAATCGTAGAGGTGAGCCAACTAGGTGCATTTATGTGGGTGACTCTGCCCAAATTCCCCTTATAAAGCATTACCATGAGGTGGGGGGGGCACCTTGGCACCGAGAAGACTGTTAAGAAACTTAAGGACAAATATTTCTTTCCTGACATGAGGAAGAAAATTAAGGCTTTCATAACTAGATGTGAGACTTGCCAAAAATTTAACCGTACCACATACAAGGCGCCGGTTCAGGAAGTAATCCACCCTAATGAACCCATGGAGGTAATTGCCGTGGATGTAATTGGACCGGTGCCCGAATCACGGAGAGGGAATCGATACATCATTGTATTCGTCGACCTGTTCACGAGGTTCGTCGAGGCAATTCCGGTCCCGGAGGTATCGTCAAGAGCGATTGCTGACTCACTCTTTGAGAGCATTGTATGCCGTTATGGGGGTGGTCAGATCCTCATCTCCGACCGTGGGACGAACTTAACATCAAATCTGATGAATGACGTATGCAAAATACTTAATATTGACCATAAAACTACAACTGCTTATCGACCCACATCAAACGGAACCTGTGAAAGGGCGAATAAGACGATCATAGAGATAATTGCGAAAATTTCTAATGGCAGTAACGCTGACTGGGATAAGTACATCCCGGCGGCTTTATTAGCTTATCGCACTTCTGTCCATGGTTCAACCGGGGAGACTCCAGCATTCTTGTTGTATGGTTTCGACCCCATTCTCCCAGGCGAAGCGCGAACGGGAAGTCAAAGTAGAAGGAGTGCTCTCGACTATCGTGAGATGTTAGTCGACAAACTACGGGTATGCCGAAAGGCAGCAGACATATTCAATAAGGACCAATTGGCCAAGAAGAGAGAGTATTGGAATAGAACCCGGAAGTTAAAGAAATTCAGGGTTGGGGATTTGGTGATGATCAAGAAACCCTCAAAAGCCATGCACAAAAAATTCTCCGCATGGTATACTGGCCCCTTCCGGGTAGAGAGCATTCTTAGTGATGTAGTGGTCAAGGTGAGGGGTCAGAAGCTAAAGGACGGACAAACAGTGCACATTGACCGCCTTAAACCGTTTTATGGGCAGCAAAATAAGACTGAAAGATCCAAGAGGATTAACCAAAGAGCCAAGGTCGAGGGAGTAGGTGAAGATGATGAAGAGGAAGCTGATCATCGTCAATCCCAACCTTATAGGAGGTTACATAGTAGGCCGATTCCTCACGCACCCCAGACCCCGAGCCCCCCCGGTGACACACGGGCAGATAGAAGGCAAGATGACGACGTGGCTACTCAACGGGATATTCCTTATAACCTCAGACGGCGCAGGGTTGATTACGTCACCTTGAACCGTGGTTATTAAATGTAAAAAAAAATGAATGAAAAAGAAAAAAAAATTTTTTTTTTTTTTGTTTACTTTGGGGGGGCATATGTGTCATGCTAATATATATTGTCGGTCGGTGTTATCATGTTCGTCATGTTTAAAAAAAAAAAAAAAAAAACTTTGTTTTCTTTCGCTTCGGATCTTATTTCCTTTTTGTGTATATATATATATATATTAGTTTTTGTGTACTGCCGATGTGGTTATTGTATTATAAAAAAAAAAAAAATTTTTGTTTGTTTTTGGGCGGTTTTTGTGTGGCAGCACGGTGTAAGTGGGGGCGGTATATATATGGTAGGGAACCAGCAATTCGGCATTCTGGTCCTTGGTGTTCGAGTGGAAGGTGCGTTCTACGAGTGTATTGTGTGGACTCTTTGTGTTGACCGCCACGTGCCAGGCCTACACCAACTTCCTGTGTTGTAATCTAGAATATATTTTTGGTATATAAATTTTGTTTGATTCTGTATTGTGCTCGTCTCCTCCTTTCGTGGTAATCTTTTTTATTCATCTCTGCGAATATCATCCTACAGATATTCGTAGATCCCACAAGTTAATGCAAACCTTACAGGATCATAAGGTTCTTTCTACATGCTAAAATTCACACCAACTCATCATCCCTGATGCAAAAAAATTCTATCCACAATGTCACTATTTTTTTCTTGTGAAATATCAAGAGGAAGGACACCAAAACTATGTCACTGAAGACCTACATAAGCTAGAACTTTATGTAAAAAAATTAATCATCTGCTGATTATACTTTCATCCATATCTACTGTCAAACTTTGAGATCATTTCCTGAAAAATTACACTTTGTGTAGATAGAACCCCTTTGTTCTAATGCAACAAATTCCCATCTCAAGTCATTCAATGTCAACAACAATCAGTCACCAACTCATGCAAAAAAATCTTCCAAATGGATGAACCAGTATATCTCCAAACCTTTAATTCTGATAAGCAATGGATGCTGGCAAACATCACAGGATGAAGAGGGAAAATAATGAACTCAGATTGCACCGGTGATGGAAATATTATAAAGTGTCATACTGACCAAATTAGACAGCATCCATTGAAGACTGAAGCTGCATGTAGAGCAGCTTCAGTCTCCAGCAAATGTCCTCTATCTGAAGAAGGATGTCCTTCAGTTAGAGAATATGAAATAAGTCTTGAAAGTGATGAACAATATCTGGAAAAGGAATCCTATGTATGTTTTATGACAGGAACACAAAACGAGATTCATCAATGGTACACAGACTCGGGAGCTTCGTCACATATGTGTTGCGAGAAGCATTTATTCACAACCATTAATAGTAAACATAGAGAAAGAGTGATACTAGCCAATGGTCAATCTCTATACAATCAATCAATCAATCGTTGCTTTATTAGTACAAATTTGTACATATCTAGCCCTGCTTTTATAGCATTACCAGGTGAAATTATATACAGTATACAATTACAATTATTTCAATTATTACAATTAATTGAGTATATTAAGAAGTACGATAATTAAAGTTATACAAAATAAATAGTTTGTTTTGGAATATTTAGAATAGAATAATTTAACGACAACAAAATGAACAAAGTTATACTAATAATTAGTTAACAAAAATAATTATTATTAAATGTAATTGAGTGTATATGAAAATAAACTCACAATTAAAATTATGACACTTACGTGTTGCGGCTTTATTGACAGCGATTTGTTAAATTTCAGATATGTTCGCTAGTACTTTCAACAGTTTACGACTGTCGTCTTCAGGCGAAATCGAATACCTTTGTTTTCGAATTGATAGCTTTTAACGGACTTTTCAAATTACGTAATGCACGAGATCGGAATGTAGAACAAATTAATAAAATTGAATTNGGTATTTCCAGATACCTGTGGCCCCACACCTTCGTGAGATATTCGCCTTTTCTACCCCCTGGGGAAAATACCAGCTGTGCCGCATGCCCCAAGGGGGGAAAAACACGGGACAGTTCTTTCAAAGAATCATGAATTCCATACTCTCCAAATATGTTGGGACTCATTGTTTCGTCTTCCAGGACGATGTGGTTTTGTTCTCCCAGGACTTGGATGAACATACCGTGTTGCTTAGGGAGGTGCTCCAGATGATCAAGGAGGCAGAATTGGTCCTAAGACCGTCAAAGTGTCGCTTTGCCGTCACATCTGTCCGTTACCTGGGGCACATCATTGATAATGAAGGAGTGAGACCAGACCCAGAGAACATTAGGGCTTTCATGGAAATCCCCCCACCCAAAACGGTTAAGGAGGTAAGAGCGTTCTTAGGGACTCTGGGCTTCTATCGTCCATTCATAGATAATTTCGCCCACCTATCGTTGCCCCTTACCGAGCTAACTAAAAAGGGACATCGTTTCAGGTGGTCAAGAGAATGCGAGGACAGTTTTGATAAATTGAAAAGGGCCTTGACCACGCCTCCGACCTTAAGGCACCCTGATTTTTCATCAGAGTTCCATCTTTTCACGGATGCATCTGAGCTAGCCGTGGGGGCTGCTCTCCATCAAGACGGTGGTAATGGGCTTGCACCCACCAGGTNTATCATTCTACAGATATTCGTAGATCCCACATATTCCAATTACCAGTAGTTCTCAACATGCATTATTTGTGAAGTTATTTTACTTTCATCAGCCAAACATGCTGAGAGTTTAGAACCCTTGAGAACTTGCATAAAAATCCACTGTCAATTAATTCTTTGGAACTGATGATTCAGAAGTTTGAAGAAATAGGGTTGCTAGCAGTGCAACATAGCAGAGGACAAACCAGTGCCAGAAGAGACAATTACAGATGTTGCAAATGCAATCATCACCAGTACAGAGGGTACTCTTGCTGGAAGTAGTAGAATTACAGTATACCAAAGTGTGGAAAGTCTTGTGGAAAGTTCTCAACTCCTATCCATACAAGATCAGTCACATATAGCAACCAACAGACGTGTATTAATAAAGGAATATTTTTGGCTCATGTTAAACCATTTTCAGCTTAAATACATAGCTTTAATAGTTTTTGTTCTAAAATAGTTGTAGAACAAAAAATTATTTTGGGATACTTAACCAAACAATTGCCTTAAACAATCAGAAGGCTATTAATTCAGATTAGATAGTAAGTAATTTGGTACTAGAGGTAGATGTTATATCTAAATTAATAATTATAATCTTAATAATTTATTAAATAATTTAGAACCATCTGGAAGAAAAGAAACTAGCCTGGAGCAGGGTTTGAATCTGCAACCTCCTCTTACCATGCAGTGCACTTACCAGTTAGGTCACCAGACCCCAAACAAGCCTTCACTTCCAGATGTATTTAAAATTTAGATTAACTTTATGCAGTTACTCATGGTGTAAGGTTGTATTACACAGTTACCTCTAGTACCAAATTACTTAGTATCTAATCATTAATAATAGCAGATTTTTAGCTTGATTGTTTAAGGTAATTGTTTGGTTGAGTATCTATGTATTGGCTTTGGGATGTTTAACATACTTATATTTTGGAAATACATATCTAATCATCAAAAATTATTATGATGATTGAATATATATGAAAAAAAGAATAGCAGCAAATAAAACAAGCTTAAATTTAATCAATCACCAGCATTTCCAAAGTAATTTTAAATTTGTTGTAAAACTGTATCATCTAAAACTATTCTATTTTTTGTATTTAAGCTGAATTTCAATGATAGTTCAATATGAAGCCAAAAATCTTCCTTAATGAATATGTTTCAAAATCAAACAGTTAAATGTGTATTTACTACACCACTCAGAAAATTTGATCATATTTTTCTCAGTTATTAAAATAAAACCACCAGTTTTGGTGGAAACATTATATGAAGAGGGGACTTCAAAGCTCATCCACAGATAGACAAGTGCATCAATCTTCACAGCAATTATGTCAAAAAGTAACCATGTTTGTACCTAACTTTTGGTAATAAATTCATTTTGTTATTTACATTTGTCTTTGTTTTATGGACCATCAGAGGTTGAAAAAGAAACAGCCTTCATATATTCATGCATTGTCATGCTTGTGCACTGATAAAAAGAAATTAATCAAAACACAGGCAATTATAATATTATACATTGAGACTCAAAGTTTAATCACATGTAAGTGTCCCAAAGCCCAATATATTAATATTAAAACAAACGATCGCTGTAATTAACTGGGCTATTATTTTGTTACAATTAATAACTAGAAATTAAGTAATTTGGTACTAGAGGTAGATGTTATGCACCATCTCAACTGCTACGTATCACACATCAATAAATAGCTGATTAAATTTTTAAGAATGATTTAGTTAATGAAATTAAAGACTTCAGTATATTCAACTTAAAATTAATTTTATGTAATAAATAACAACAGTGTTTATGTTACAGCTTTGTTGTAGTTTTCTCATGTGTTAGCCCTGTATGATGTAATTTAACAAAATGATTTAAATGTATCAATAATCTTATATATACAAAATATTTAAACAAACTCAGCATTTTTATTTAAGATATAAATCATTATTTGCAAACAAAATTAAAAATTTCTATCAGCAGAATTGCTATTATGAATCAGTAAAATTTAGGAGTAACTTGCAAATAAAACTATGCTTCAAGTCACTCCTAAATTTTATTTGCAAGCACTAAATTTACTGCTTGCAAAGTTATTTTAAAAAATATGTAATTTTAATCTTACCTTCTTAGTTACAAGTTGTTAAATTGTTAAGATTACTGTAACTTAAGTTAAATAATAAGAGAAAAACCAACAGCTTTAGAACACTACCAGTCTTTTTAAGCAAAAAGTGGTGTTTATATTTTTTAAACTTATTATTTTAAATAAACATCTATTGATTATTAGAGAATTATTAAAATTCACTTACAACATTTTGTTTTAAGAGATCCAATTTATCACCCTTCAATTTTGCTATTTCTTGCTTCAAAGATTCAGTCTGATATTTCAAAGCTATTAATGAATAAATGTAGATATATTTTAAACATTTGCTAACATTTCTTTCTTTATTAAGAAAAACTGTTGATAATTTTTAATCAAATGATGTTTGTAAATGTAATATTTGTTACCTGCCAGTACTTCAGCCGATGATAAGCAATCAGACATAACATCAGAATCTTCATGACATAATGACCCACGTTCCAATTCCAAACTATTTAGACTAGAGGAATCAGATTCTGAAGCATGTGGTTGAAGAGGAGGTGGAGTATCGGGACTTGATATAGGTGTCCCTGGTGTACTGTTTGCTCTTCCCCAAATTTGGGAAGCTGCACTTACACTTATGGAATCACTACATCGATTATTGTTTTCCCTAAACAAATATATTGTTACATTGTTAATAAAATTGTATAATTTTATCATTTTAAATTAATAATTGAATGTACCAGTACCTGTTTCCAGAACTCTGTGAGGGTGATCTTTGGTACAAACTCTTACTACTTTGTGCTCGCATTGTCTGAAAATATTTTACCAACTTTAATAAAAATTAAAATTTTAAACAGAATTTATAAAGATAAAAGTACTAACTGTTGGTGTTGTTTCACCCGTGAGCGTCCCTGTCAAACTGCTATTACTAGTGCTTGATGATGAGCGCTTTGGTGTAGCATTAGCCAAATTTGATTCTACAGACTGGCTTCTGCTTCTCCCACTTAATGCTTTACGTACAGAATCAAAGAATCTTGTGCTACTGCCATTAATTTCGGGTTTACTATCCGTGGGCAATATAAGACCACAAAACTCCTGAGTTTTTTGACGTAAATTATCATGAAGCGATTGAAGCAAAGAAGCTCGTGTACGACACTAAATTTTATAATGTTATCATCAATATTGTAGCAGTAATTTTAAAATAAAAATATGATAAAAATTCATACTTCTAACTTAGAAAATCGATCTGCTTTGTAACAAGCATTTTCTGCATTGATCAGTTTTGTTAAAAGAAAATCCCTAAATTGGGCACCCTTTGTGAAAACTGCTGGATTTGGTAGCGTAGGACCAAAAAATGGTACATCATCTCTTGCAGCTATAGAAACTTTGTATCTGTAAGTAAAAATAATGACAAGAGAATTCAAATTTTCCAATTTTTCTTTTACCTTTTAAAATATTTAATTTAATTGACATGATTTAAGGCATAAAAAAAATGCTCACTTTCTCGGATTTTGCGAATCTAAAACTTGAACAACTATATACGCATGCAGGAAATGAGATGCTACCATACTAGGCATGAATGGTGTATTTGATTCTTGAAAAACTATTGCAACAATGTCATTTCCAATATGACGTTTCCTTTGTAACTATAAAAATAATGTAAATTTAAATTATGAAATTGCAATTCTGCCATGCCATGCAAAACTTGCAATTACTTACTTGTTGTACATCACCTTCCGTAAAAGGTAAGAGTGTAGAAACATGAAACATGATTTCACAATTTTGAAAAGTAGTATATACAGATTCTTCACCAGTCTGACCGTAATGAGTGTCCAACCCTCCTCGGAATCTTAAAACAAATTTACATTAAAGTTTGACACACACAGATTTATTATGCTAAGAATGTTAATTTAGAATATGAAATACCCTTTGAAATCTTTCAATTTAACTTTCTCCCCTAATATTTCTAAAAATTCATCCATAGATGGACTGTGAGAAAGATTTCCAAATAATTCTTCTTCTGTTGTCTGAAAATATTAACAAGTTAAATGTTAAATTACAATCCAACTTCTGTAAAAACAATTTTAAATATAATTACTCAGTTTATGTTACATTAAAACATTTCAATAACTACAGAAATGTAAATGATATCAGTAATATAAACTGCAATGTATAAATAATATGTTCACTTAATTCTTGCTGTGTTTTGTTAATATTAATGGAATTTTGTGCGTCCATAGGGAGATTATTGATATTGCTTGAATAAATAAAGATTTGCTTACACATTTTATTGCAATGTTTAACTGAAAAGATCATTTATAAAACTTGAAAACTGTTCTCGTTTAATTGATTTCTAAAATTCTCTTGTGTATGATACTACTACTGGAAATATGTATCTTTTTATATTAAAATATTTATATGTTTTAATACAGGACTTTCTGATTTATTTTGCCTGTCAACTCCTTTCCAACATTAGATTTAATTTGCATTCTTCTTTCTACACTGTTTAATAATAATACAGTAGACTCTCGAAAACTCTGCCTAATGTGGACCGAAGGGTGGCCAAGTTTGTGAAAATGCCGGGTTATCGGGAATGGGGTTAAAAAATAAGTATGAGTGTTTCCTCAGAAAATACTGTACTGTACTTGTATGTATTGTTTACTTGAGAATACAACAGAGAAAAAACTGCCCAAATACCCTTAAACAAAGGAAAAGTACGTCTTCTATGAAGGCACAGAGCCTTTACTACATGAAAATGAAAATTAAAGAATACACTGTGTATAGTAATTTACCTGATAAGACAGACCTTAGAAAAATACTTTATGAGGCATAAAGCTGTCTTTATCATGAAAATTAATTAACTAAGAATTTTTTTGCCCTGCCAGGGTGTGGCCGAGTTATCCGGAGTGCCGGGTTATTGAGTGCCGAGTTTTCGAGGCTCTACTGTAATTTTATTTTCTTTACATCAACCAGAATTCTTCCATAAACAACAGGAATCAAATTTAAAATAGCCCATGCTTTTAAATAAATTTTTAAACATGTCAAAATTCAGAATTGTATTCTATAGTTATACTAATAATTATCTTTTAGATTTTATTATTATTATTTCTGATATATTTTTAAATAATATAATAAAAAATTTGCCCACCAACTCCCAAATGATTCCTAGTAATTTAATAATCTCCAGTTAAATCTAGCAACTAATCTGAGATTAATAATATAATAGTGCATTAAAATAAAAACTTTTACATGAGATAAATATTAGAGAATGTTATATGTAATACTATAATTATATTGCAATGTTAAAAATCTAAAAATAACAAAGAACATAACATACCACAACAAATAATGGTCATAAATATATAAAGTATTTTTATAATCAGTAATGAAGTCCATATTTTAAAATACCAATTGATATTGTAATCTACTGTTAAAGGTTAATGAACTCTTCTTTAACCTGTATTCAAAACAAGATGTATGCTTAGAATTTTGATTTTTTTTAATATTCAAAAAGTGATCTTTTTTTATAAGTATGCAAGATTTATTATCATTATTATTATTGCAGTGTTTGTGAAACATATCCTACTTGGTTATTACCAGTGCAGAGTCAAGGTATAGTTACAGAAAAAAAGAAATGTTTTATGTGCTACTCATGTATGTATCTGTGTTTAAGAATTTCCTGACTGCATGAAATGTGTCTAGTATGTTTGCTTTCTATAACGTGATGTATGTGTTGTGAAACTCTGATGTTTCTAGATTTTTCTATAGTGTATGTGGTATGACACCTGTGCAAGAGAGGACTACAAGCCCAACAAATATCCAAGTTATCCAATGTGGAGCATGAGCCTAGGACTGCCTGTTCTTGTCTGGGAATTTTGTACACTGTGTAAGATCTGGATCAGTATTTTGTAAGTTTAATGCTGTAATATTTTTTCTGCAAGAGTTAAGAGCTTTGTGTAATTGTGGTGTTTCTTGTTTTCTGTAGAAACTCCCTTGCAGTGTCTGTATTTTGTTTGTAGTGCAAATTTAAAATATCTGTAAGACCACATCCTCCCTCTTCACAAGGAAGAGTCAGCTTTTCTATGAATGACTTAGAGATAATGTTGTGTTTTCTTAATGTTGTTCATGTTTTCCTTTGGAGTTATTCAACTGTGTTGTTAGTATTGCATTTAATCTGTTGGAATCATAACTATTTGTAGATATCACTAAGGAATATCTACTTTAAAAATCCAAAATAATCAAAAATACAAATTTTATTTGTGTCTTCATTTTATAATTTGATCAACTTTATGAAGATAAAATAAATATTTAGTTAAAAATGCCATACTCTCCTATAGTTCAAATTATATAACAAATAATTGCATAATAATAAATTACTCTTCAATATATATTGTAGATTTTTTTATTACTATTTAGATTAGCAAAAAGTTTTAAAAATATCCTCATTTCCAAACATTTTGCAATTTCACATTACTTTGTCTTAAAACAATAGCCTTAAAATAAATGTATTAATTTATTATTTTAACTACATTTAATTACAGCTGAAAATGTACCAATTATTTAACATTTTTCAATAGGTAAGTAATATCTAATTTTCATGGTTGAGTTAAAGATAAAGTTCTTAAATATCTGAATTACAGTATAGTTAAATATATTTTTTAGAAGATATTTGATTTTAATTGTCTGAAATTTAAAAAAATTGCTCACGTTTGATTTATTAAATTCGCTAATTAACAAACAGAAGCTAAATGTAGTCCACATTCATTAAATACAAATGCAACAAGATCAAATATTTTATTTTTTATGTTAGTTTACCTTTGATAAATTTAATATATACCACAATTAACAATTATTTATTATAATATTTACATCATTATATGTTATATAATATNATAACCATCTTCATTAATTTTTACTAAGTTATAATTGAACTGTCTTTTAAATTCTTAATTCTGTTTGACAATTTCCAAAATTCATTTAGCTACAACAAAACAAATTCTTATATAATATGTCAAATATTAAATTTGAAATGCATATTCATTCATAAAAAATCAGAAGAGAAATTTTAACAGAAAAGATGATATTCACTCTAAAATATTTTCTTTATAGAAAGATATTATATGAATTACTGTGAAACAACTGTAATTTATGATTTGATAAATTTACAGTAATATGGTTCATTTGAGTTAATGGAATGTAAAGATTTTCTAGTTGTATAATTTCCTTATCATCCATCAATTGCAAACAGGTCATGTGTAAATTGTTCATGATTATTATGTAACTTCAATCGTTTAAGAAATATTTACATATATCTGATATAGAGACAAACAAGTGGAGCATTTGACTTTTTGTTTTTCACTTGTCTTACACCAACTGTATTTGACACATCACTTCCCTGTTAAATGATATCCATCTATAAAAATTATAATAAACTATTTTAGGAAAGACAGTTTATAAAACAAAATTTTATTTGGAATATATAAAGAATTAATTATTCTTATTAAACTTCTTAGCACCATATTGTCAAATTAGAAATCATGCTGCCTTTACAGGTAGCCAGATGTTTTAGTACATGTAAAAATATTTGACTTTTTAGACCAGCTTCAATTACAGAAAATTCTTGTATTGAGTACTATTTTAAATTTAAATTGCTGTTTGATTCTCTATGTGAAAATTTTAATATTTTAACATTTGGCTATGTGAAAAAACCAATATGGATTTCTATATTATTTTCAATTCTAGAAAATCAAAAACTGAAAAATTTTAAATTTATTTATTTGGGGAAAAATTTCCTATTTCACTACCATATTACTGTTTGTGAAATGAAACCAATGCAAATATTTATATTAAAAATTGAAAGTGTAGTAATTTCATACACAGAAAAGTGGAAAATTCATACAAAAACTAATTTAATTTTTGCTAATAAATTTTTCTTTTTTAAAAAAAAAATTATTTTATTACAAAACTTTTAACTTTTCCAAAAATCACATCTCCAAAAACATGTTATTTTGAAAATTTAAGTCATTGTCTTGAAAGTTTATTACCTATTACAATATGTATTGTTTTAAATTTGAGAATCATAATTTATATGCTGTAATAAGACTTTGTCAAGTTTAACTTGAAAAAAAGTTAAAACATTTCCTGTTATTATATTTCCTGCACAGTTTATTTTTGAATCTGTATTGTTATATGAATTATGGTTGTGCTTTAGATATGAACAGATATACAGAATATTTTTTAAAATTATTTGAAGAAGAAATTAACTAGTAATTTCTATATACAAAAAAAACCATTTTTGTATCTGAGTAACAACACAAAACATTTTTTGTATACTCATTTTTCTGTGTGATAACTATAACCTTTTTATTTATCGGAATTTTAAAGTACTTGTAAATCCTAGGCTTAAACAGTAATTCCTTTATTAATTTTATATCATTTGCAGTGAAATGCATTTTGGTGGTCTATCCAATCCTTCTTCAATCATGGTTTTTCTATATTAGAAATGAAAATGTGTAATAATAATTTTGTTCATTGACTTTTTTAACAAGCATTTTTCAAAGACTAAATCCTTTGAAAAATGCCTGCATGTTAATTTAAAAATTTAGCAAACAAAAAGTTCTAGTCACTATTAAGAAAAATATTGTGAAACCAATATCCAGAACAAATATTCATTCATACTATTGTTATATTTTTAAACACTCATTATTTAATTCTCTAGATTGATTCATAAAACAGAATCATGAAAAAATAAGAAGCCAAACAGATGATTCATCACAAATTAATAATACTATTTAAAATTAAATTTATGAGATATTTATTCAACACTGTTTAAGGGGTAAAGTTACAATAAAGTTACAACACAAACTTCCCAAAGAAGACTTACAAATTCAATTTAATAATTATACATAAACAGTAAGATTGAATTCTGAAAACTAATGACAACAACAGAATAAACTTCAGCTATTTAGAGTATTGATTAAAACAATGCGTACGCAACATATAATTATTTACAATTATTATTACAATGAGCTACTTTTATCTATCAGTAAACTCCACCCAAAAATTTGGTACATGCACTGCACATATTTGAACTCCACCCAATTTTTTTTAAATACAAGTAGTTATGTTGTTAAGGTGAGTTTTAATAAATTGAATATAAATATTTTATTAGTATAAATAATTGAATTAATTGGTGATAATCTACACAGATAGTTTTGTTTTATAAAACTTAAATTTCATTTAAATAAAAGCAAGAAAAATCTTTTAACCTGTTACTTCAAATCAGCAATATAATTATCAATATTAATAAATTTAAGATAAACTCCAGTAAAACAAGTTTATTCAACAAATCACAATTTTTATAAATACATAGTTTTGAATATTGGAATATGATAATTCATGTAATTATGCCAAATTTATAGAAATTATAAAAAAAAAAATAATCACAGATATTCATACACTTTCAACTAAATTTACTGTGATAAGCTATTTTATCGGTCCATTGCATAATTAGTGCATGACATTCATATAAATAAGCAAAGTTAGTAGAACATTAGTCATAATCTAAATATCAGAACAAATTATAGATATTATTCATACAGAATAATTTTTATTCTTTAAAGAAAATATGGTTTAGTCAACAAGCACACAGAAATGTTGAAAGCAATGCTAATATTTTTATTTTTATCATTAATGAATTTTTAAATATCCTGAATCCAGTTTTAATAATTAATTTAAAATACATAAATTACTACTACTAAATAATTTATTTAAATTAATTCAGATAAAGAAATAAACATTAATTAAAGATGACTGGCAGTATACCAGATGAAATATTAATAATGGATTAAGATAAAATTTCCTAAATGTTTGTGGTAGGTTTTAACATTATTTGCTTTGTGGTACTTATTCCTTTAGTTAAATTAATATACTCTTAATTTATTCGCTGTGAATTAATCCAATTTATTTAACATTTCTGCATATTACTTTATAACAGTTAAAAATTAATGTTTCATATGCATTACATGTTTCTAACTAATAATTGTGTGTTGTAAATTTTAAATATATTAAATGTAGCACATTGAAAAATATAGAATAATGTGTAGCAGCCAATATATAAAGGTTTATTAACATATTATAAAAGAATTCCTGCATTTAAATATTTTAATCTAGATTCAAAATGTTAGATTTTTCAATGAACAAAATTCCATAAATTCTTTGTTAATAAAATAAAACCTAAAATCTACAACAACAAAAGTTATTTGTTAAGCTTTTGCACTAAATTTGATATGTAATTTATAATTTATTATATAATTTATTCTGAATTTTAAGTAACTTAATATTTTTAATATTTGTTTTTATGCTTGATAGCTTTCTTATATTATGTAAATTACACTTGAAAATACACATATGTAAACTTTTAGATTTGTTTGTCATAAAGATATATAATAATACATTTATTTGCTACTTTAGGTATACATATATGTATGCACATTTAACATTTATATTAAGAGCATAACATATGCACACTATATAAAATATAACATTAATTTATATATTATTAACTTATATCTATTATCTTTAATTTGTTGCATTATTTAATTTTTTATAAAATATTTAAAAGTTTATATCTTTAATTTTATAAATGAAAATTATGCAAAATGTTGAAAGTCAAAATATACACTTACCTGACCAAATCTTTGATAAATAACACCAAATTTGAAAGTATTGACTAGAATATGTTCATCATAGGCAACTATTAACTCTGATGCCTGTTAGATATAGATTTATATAATTATTTTTTTATTTTGAATATATTAAGAAAATTTTTTTATTCTAAATAAATGTTTTTATATTGTTTAATCTTCAATAAAAAAAATAAATAAAACAAATTTTAAAAACCAGCACAAATAAAGAAATAAACAAATACTAAAAATAATCAACTTTGACTTGCTATAGTTTGAAATAAATATATATACTAGTGTTTTACTTATAATAAAAGGCATACAGTTCCCAGCCAAGTCCACTGTCATTAATTTTCCATAATTGGAAACATAATGGCTGTGGATATGGCTGATTTTGAAACTAACTTCCAATTTATCCCTTTTTTTTAAATCCTCTTTTTTCCGATTTGTGGCCAGTTTAGAAATTTATAATAATAATCATTGAAAAGAGCAGAAAAACATATGATTAAATGCTTACATAAATGCCAATATCACTGATATACATATTTAATGTTAATATAAAAAATATCAACACTAAAAAATTATAAGGTTAAGAATGCAATAGAAAAATATATTTTAATATTTTAACAGAAGAAATACATTTCTATATTATAGATAAAAAATAAAACAAAAGCAATTAACATTATACAAATTAATTTGAATGAAGAAAGATTTTTAAAATGTGGTATTTATTTTCTTAATATATTAAATATATTAAAAAAATTTGTAATTTGTATTTACTTTATTATGTTATAAATGAAGATTAAAGATAAATTATCTAATTATATAATAAGATTGTTTTCATTTTAATTAAAGTAAGGATTAATTAAAGTAACAATTAATATTAAGGGAAAAAAAGGCTCTCATTACCAAAATAAGAAGCAAGTTATAATTTATAGAAATAGAAATTTGAAAAGTAAAAATTGTACCTTTAAGATAAGCATTGTCATAAAGAATATTCTGACACATTCAAATTTGTTTATTTATTTCAATATAAAGAAATATAATCATTAAAATTTAGAAACTGTAAAATTATATTAAAATCAAAAATAAAGGCTTTGAATTCAAATTAAAAGGACTAAACTCTTATTATTCTAAAATTCATGTTAATTAAAATCAAGAGATCAAGGACAATTAAAATAAAAATTTTGTAATCACATGATTTAATTAAAATTTAACATTAAATTAAATTCTTTAAAGATTCAAATTGTTTAACTAAATATCAACAGATGGTATTAAATATTTAATAATTTCATTGACACAGATAAAAACAAAAATATTTAGATGCATCGATGCTTTTTATATAAGAATTAAATTTGCTTTTGAAGATTATCCTAAGATTGCAATATTAAACTGGGGATGAAGTAGGAAAGAGAACATGTAGTGAAATGTTCAAATAACATTTTCAAAAATCAATACAACTCAGAAAATTGATTTGCATAGAGATTCTAAGGATTCTAAATTTAATTTATTTAAATAAATATTAAAAAGACTATTTCAAAGAAATATAATCAACAGCGACTGTCTGTTTAAATAAAAAGGGAAAGGAAGTAAAATAGAAGTTTTATATTTATAACTCTGTTTAAATTTTTACATAAAAAAAGTGAAACTTATATATTTTGAAAAGTTCAGATAAAAATAGCATTTATATTAAAATATTTTGTTTTGAAATTAAAAAGAAATTATTCATTGAGATTGTTCATAATTCTTTTTCTGAAGCTTTACAAAATTTCTGAACAAAATATATATAAAATTATATCATTTTTTTAAAATACAAATTGTGTGCCTATTCCATAGTAAATTACCCGATAATTTTGTAATATAACATATAGATTAGGAAATAACTATTATTTTTGTAATTTTTGTTCAGAATTGCATAATTGTTTATTGAGGACATTTAATTTAGAAAATCAAAATTTTTATTAAGAATATATTATGTATGAATAAAATTTTTTTTCTTGATTTCACAATAAATGTATTTAATTTATATTTATTTATACTGGATACAAATGTACATGCACTGTTTATAAACAGAAATATAGAATAACTAAAATTAGTTTAATTTTTCTACATCTTTTTGAAGTTAATTTTCATCATTCTGATTACATAATTTTCTTCAAGAAAGATAATTCATTTTTACTTAAACAAATTGAATCAGGTCATTCAAATCATCCAAGTAGATATAAAATTAATGCAATAATCTTAATAATAGCAATTATAATCTATTAATAATCTGGAAAATTTTTACTATTTTTTATATTAATGACAATGTTTATTTTTCTAACATATTAAAATTACAATTAGTAATATAGGGAATTACTAGAAATTAAAGTTTTTGTAAAATATTACCTTAGGAAACAATACAGGAAAAAACTTCTCTGTTGAAATATCTTCATTTAGAAGCTTTAAATAATAAATGTTTTGATTAATTTTATTTCTTAAATCAATTTTTAATTATGTTTAAGTGAATTTCAATATACCTTTGCTACACGAACTGGGTTCAGACAGTCTCCTGCGAGACTGGTTGGAACCAGATCATGGATCATTCCTGCCTTTGTCCTGTAAAATAAAATCTCATAAATTAAAAAAAAAAGAAAGAAAAATAGATAAAATTAAAGCAAATAAATCATAATTTACTCTAAATATTACCTTAATATAACCCTTAAATGCTCTTGGTTAGATATGATTTCCTGTTTTATAGACATAACAACCGGCCCAAAATTATCGTCAGACGATACAAAATTTAAATGTTCCTAAAATATTTTAATTGTTAAAAATTCAGAATAAGTTTTAAAAGTAGAAATAAGTAGATAAATTTATTTACATATCCAAGGAAGAATTCTCTGTACAGCTTTGCTGTTTCATCTGTTTCAAACTTATTAGACCAGCAATGTTTTGGAATAATAGGATTTCCTTGAGAATCAATGGGGCAGTCATGCTCGACACCATCAACCCAATAACCACCAGTCGGAGGTAATACTATCATGGGATAAGGACCAGGACTAAGAAGTATCTAAGCATTATAAAAAAACATTCACTAAAAGAATAATATTTGTATATGTTTATTAATAAATGCAACTAACATCTTCCAGCATCCCAGATTCCTTTTTCACCTTTTGTTTAGTACTGGAGGAACTCTAAAATTTCAAAAAATTTTGTAATTGTAATATTTTAATAATTTACATAATTTTAATATTAATATTATGAGGTCAGAATATATTATAGTTATTAATTTATATGTTATAATTAAAGCTATAAAAGCAATAAATGCTCAAAAATGTTACATGTTTAAAAAATTTTAAGATAAGCATACATCAAAACAGTACCAAGAAGGATTTTTATAGGAATATTCTATCTGATAAAGAAAGCCTTTAAACTAACAATTTAATACAACAGAAAGTTAAAAAATATGATTTTAAAATCATTTTTAAACTATTATATAAGAAATCTTACTTGTAACGATGATGGTAGCACACATCTCTGATCATCCAATCTACTATTCTGTAACTTTTCCAGTAGCTCAAACAAGTCTTGTGAGCCCTAAAGCCATCAAAAAATTCTAGTCAATTGCTTTTTTTAATGATAAATAATTATTCTTACTGTACTATTTATCAAAACCTGTAAACTCTGATATAATATAATGATTTCAGTTTGACTTTTTTTAAAAGTCAAAACCAGAACAACAACATTAAAAATAAAGAAAAAATAAAAATAAATATTAAAAATCTTAACTATTATTGGTTTTTTAATGTTTATTAACCAAATTCATTATGAAAACAGGAACTTATTGCAATGTTTATATAAAAAAACTATTTTAAAATATTTAAATCCAGAACTTTGTTTCAACAATTATCTTATAATTGTCATCAAAGCAGATAAAAAAAATTTATGCTAATATTAAAATATTTTTTATCTTTCTTTTTATGACCAGTTTTATGTTAATTTCAAATTCAATATGTAATAAATAAAATTAAATATGAAATACTAATTCCAATACTAAATTACAGCAAAAACTTTTGAGAAAAACCAAAAAAATAATAATAAATAATTCACTTTCAAACAAGTTTGTTATTCATGATATATCATTTTGTATGTATCAGAAATAATAATTTGTTATTTAAATAACTTGCATATGCTCCATAATTACTTGGAGACTATGTATTTCTAATACATTGTCATAAACAATTCATGTAAATTTGAAGATAAGCAAGCTTCTTGCATTCTAAAAAAAATAATGAATTTTATATATTCTTTTTGCAAAGAGGCAATTTTAGGCTATTCTGTTTCTACTACCAAAAAATTAAATATTAAAATACTTATTATGTATTTTTTTCCTACAATTTTTCCCATTTAAGTTTCTCAAAGTCTTAGATTTCATTATATCTAGTTTTTTCCTGACAATTTTCTTCAGCATAAAATTAGCAACAATAAATTTTTTCATTTATTTTATCTGATTATTATCGTTAATTATAAAATAATAATGCTTTATAATAATGATGATCAGTCAAGATATAAATCTATTTAAATCAAGCCTGATCAAGACTTTTTCTTATGAATTTTAATTGAAGTGTCTATTATTCACAGTTGCAAGTTTGCCAAAATATCAAGATAAAATGATGTTATCATTTATAAAGAAAAACATGATAATTTTTTTTAACTGAAATATAATCTTAACATACATAACCAATTAAAATTCTATAATTGGTATAATTATTATAATTCTAATTAAAATATCCTTAGTGATGTATCAATATATTTTCAATAATTAATTACTTATAAACAGTGGTGATATTCGAAATATTTAACAAAGGGTTCGCTAACAGAAAATTTTTCCTTAACAATTTTTTCTCTCTTAAATGGTGCATTAGCAAGATTAGCGCAAAAACTGACCTGAAGATATCCATATAAATAAAAAAAGGTGTGTTCGCAAAATTAAGTCAGTTAAAATTTAACATTGTTTATGCCAGAACTATATTTTTTTATAAATAATAAAAAAGAGTGTTCAAAATGATTTATTTTGTACATATTTTAATATTTTTCATTCAAAATATTTTATAAACATAAAAATTGGCTTTTTTTTTAATCAGAAAAAGTCATAGGGAAAGCAGTTAAACAAGAAAAACTTTTCTAAATCATTTATTTTATCTTTAGGTATTATTATAATAATAGACAGATGTTATCGTCTCTCGAAATGCAATATCTTTCTTATTTCGTTGTTGATTGCCGGACACGTGCTCCGCAGCCATCTTGTATTTTCTCGCGTGCGTGGGATTGTGAGATTTCTCTTATGACTGAATCTAGTTTCGAGAACTCTCTCGAGTCGATCGCGATTGAACCTCGTTTTAGTCGAGATTGAAACGGTCGATGGAGGTTGCACTAGACGAACAGGGTATAAGGCTCTAGTTTAGTAGTGTTACGTATATTTTAATATATTTTTTAAAAGAAACAAAATCACTGAGAAATGTTACGTGTTACGTGTGTTTAACAACGGTTCGGAAAACTTTGAAAATGTTAACAACGGGTTCGGCCGAACCTGTGCGAACCCGCTGAATATCACCACTGCTTATAAAGTACACTTATAAAATTTGGTATATAAACCTTTTTTTAAACTATAGACAACAAATGTGTTGTTTCACAAACATGACATCAATTTTGTGTCCTATATCTGTACCAAGGACAATCAAATAATGGAAGGTTTTTCAATGCATTTAGAAAAGAAAACATATATACTGTATATGGATAAGAAAACAGACTAAGGTAAAAAGAAAGAAATGAAAAGAGGACAGTTATTTCAGCAAAAAGAAGAGAGAATAGATAGTCAACAACTTTAACAAAATAACTTCTGAGAATGGAAAAACTAATAGAAAAATTGGAAATCAGATGAGGAGATGACACAGAGTGAACAATCTGAGTCACTTGAAGATTGTGGTTTTTATCAAAACGTCAATAATTTCAAGTATATCCAATTTAATTTATTAAAAATCCATTTCAGTTAGTCTTCATGAAATAAATATAAAATAATAATAATAAAAGTATATAATGTATTTGAAAGCTGTAATGAGAACCAGTTCTAAAAAATCATCAAAATGCATCTGAAGATCTGACATAGTACAGTTATTGGCCATGTAGAATTTTTAAAATAAAAATTTCCTTATGACATGACAAAAATTAAATTGGGGAAATATTATACTTACTAATAAATTCCCCTTCCCTTTTTTTTTATAGCCTTTCTACTGCCAACATCTAGAAATTACATTTGCCAATCATTAATCAAAAATGTGCCTTGTTTTTGGAAAATGTAAAGTTATGTAGTTATTGGCCACATGCAATGACAGAAAAACTTGTGGGATTTTTTGCTATCTACTAACATTAGAAATTTTTATTAATACCACCATACAATATATTTCAAAATATTTATTATTAAATATTTCCAAAATAGGTTTTAAAGAACTCTTAATAAAGAGGTTTAAATTTGAAATGGCCAATAACTATACCATTTACCCTAATAATAATTTAAGAGAGATCTTAAAAATTTTGTATTTAGTTAGTTCTACATTTCAGACTTTTATAATAACACATTCATTTTTATTCTTTATGAAAATTAATCTCTGTAATATGTTTTCTTAGTATAATCAAATTAGAACTATCTTAATTTTAAGTTCCAAAACTGTGTAAAGCCCATATATATACAATTCAATAATGCTAGAAGATCTTTGTAAAATAAAAAAAGATACTTTATCAAACCAAAACAAATATGTACAAAACCTTCCTGACAATTTGGGAACTTAAATCAAATTAGAACTATCTTAATTCTATCTCCATACAACCAACAAGAAAGATAGGAATTAATTCTATCAAAAAAATACAATGAATCTTACAATTTGACCGTTGCTGGTAACAATTTGAGGGTGAGAGATCATTCTTTTAACTTCCTGTGGATGTCTCCCTGAAATGTTTTGCGATCATGACGACATTTTTTTCCATTCACAATCATTGTAAGGTGAGTTCTTAACTTTTAGAATTTTGTCCAGGGAAGTGTGGTAGTCTATCCTTAACAAANATTTTGACAATTTAATTTTTAGGTCAATTTATTAGTGTTAATTGACTATGTTCTTTCAAGTTAATATCTTATTAGTAGATCAATAATTCGTAATTAAAACCAAAAACAGTTAATAATTTTATGTTTAAATGGGTATTGAGAATATTTCAGAATATCATACTAAAATAAATTACTTGCAAACAGTTTTTATTACGACGAATCTGAATATAATTTAACAATTTTAGTAACGTTTCACGTACAGACATATTTTTACAAAAATTAAATTGATGTTAAATTGAGTTGTTAAATATTTAAATGTATTTCAAGAAATTAAGATTATTAAATTAGCAAATAAGATGAAAATTCTTCTTACACATAAACAAATATAAGAGACCGAGGATATTAAAATGTAATTAGACTAATGATATCAATCAGTAATTCCCAAACCGGCTCGACAATAATCCTCTTTATCTAATTTTGATGGCTATCATTATCGAACGATATTAATAATATGGCAGAAAATGTTTACTTTATTGAGATCATCTGTTTCCAGAACTGTTCCGGATATGCATTCGGTTTCTTGACCTGGACTAAGCCACTGCTTATCCATTTCTCGCCTCCTGTCAAAACCAAATTAAAATCAGCTACATTTAATTTTAAAGCATTACGGAGAGAGATAATATCATAATTAAAACAAGAAAGGTAACAAATTTCGATTAAGTTTCAAAATTATCGCCTGCATTCTTACCTCCACTTGTTCTGCAGACAGCCAAGAGCATCACAGTCACAAATGCTTGTCAAGCATGTAATTGCAGACTGTTCAGTGGTATCAGATCTCAGCATCAAATTATACAATTGCACCGGTGACTGTCTAAGATAAATATTAAGAAAATAAATTATTTTTTTATTACATAAATTATTAAAAAGTTAACATAAATGAAATCTCATTAAAAATAAATTAAAATATTTAATAAAATAAAATTTATTACTGTAATAAAAATGTATTAAAATTTGCATTTTTCCCCAATAAAATTTTAATGAGATAAATTATAAAATTTAAACTTAAAAAATTATATTTTAAAGATACTTTTAACACTTTTTACATATAAACTGATATAAAAGAATTTAATTAATTAATAATAAAAATCGAACATAATATTTTTTTAAACGTCTTATAAAGAAATTGCCGATGTACTAGTTTGATAAAGAGCAGCTGTCATTTTTATGATACAGATAATTATTATCGATAGAATTTTTTCAAATTTTCAATTTTTTGTATGTTCCATTATAAAAATTTATTTACCATTTTTTTTAAAGAAATGAACAGATATAGAATATATATTGTATTATAATTCAGAATATCTAAAAATCAACCAAGGCAATAATTTTACATTTTGAAAAATTATGTCAATTATGTAGCAAAAAATTGCTATTCCAGTAAGTGAAGCATGCAAAATTTCAGTTTGAAAACCTTTCTTTAAGAGTAAAATAACATGTTCTAGTTCATCGAAATCCAATTTATCTGCATTCTTTTTTCATATTTTTTTAAAAAATTTAATTTGGTTTCAACTAGGATATTTTATCTATGCAACAGAATCCGTAAACTCGTTTTGGATGCATAATTTTGTAGAAAACGGAATCTTAAAAAAAAAATTAAACTATTACAAGAAAATTTTCTTAATTACGATAGTGGCATTACCTGATTAGAATATTCCACAATAATCAATTTAATGATATCTAAAATGAATAAAGATTGACTGGTGCCACTATCTAAATACTTAAGTCGTGATACCATCTAAGATGTTTATCGATACAATTTAGGCAGATTCTCGTATTTGCATAATTCTTAATTTAACCTACATGAACATGATTCTTACCTAAATTGGAACTAGAAAGATTTTTTTAATCTCTGTGCCCTAAATGGGAACAAATCATAAAATGATAAATGCCAAATCTGATGATATTCTTCTATACTTGTTATACCTAGCAGAATTTACAGATTAAAGATAGCAAAGTACCACACCTCCATTCCAATCACTTATCTACACTCAAAAGAAAAACTAATCTATGGTTTAAATACAAGTAAAATAGCAATATAACTGGTGGGCCAGTATCAGATTAAACTGTTGGCGACCAGTAATATTTTACATGGTTACTACATCCCAAGAGTACAAGGCAACTTAATTACACAGTACACACTATCAAGGTCAGAAAATGTAAAATACATACCTTATCTACCTTACCACACTTACCTATCCAGCTATTCTGGTTGTGGATAGTATTTATGATAAAAAAAAAAACAGTGTGGTGGAAAAGTGTATAGAACTCATCCTCAGTTTGGATTAAATGTAGGCAATTTGACTGAAGTTACAGATTTGGTATGCCACACGACACGAAAGCAATTTGTCTCTCGGAGTTATTGATTAGTAAATAAGGCCTGCTGTAAAGAACTGTATCTATGAAGCTCTAAAAAATTGACAAGTATTACCAGACTGGGATAATTTTTTCTCAGGTAAAAACTTCAGTTGCTCTGATTGTAACATAGTAATTAGTTAATTAATATGATGACAGAGTAGGATGATTTAACATATCCCTGGGGCATTTTTTCTGAGTGGTGTTTAAAAAAGGTAAAAGTACATCTTTGGCAGAGTGCTCTTATCCGGGATTATAATTGGTAAATTACAGCAGAAGTGATGCTGAATTAACTATGATGACAGGGATACTATTACAGAGAACTTTGACTTTTGATAACATCATTTCTACAGAATGTTGATGATCTCTAGTGAATTGTATAAAGACCAAAGTTCACTTTAGGCACTCATTTTCAAATAAAATGCCAAAATTTTAACTACAACATAAATATATTTTGTGTTTTTATATCATACACCAAATAAAGAAAAATTATACTTTCATTAATAACATATACTTCTAAATATTGCTCATATAAATTCAATTCCACAAGAAATAATAGTAAACATTTCATTCATAACTGTTTTCGGTCACTGTTATTTAATTCCATTCACGACTAACAGTACTGTACATACAATAATATACTATACGAGTGCGAATATAAATTATACCAAAGTATCGAAGAGAGAGAACATCACGCTATTTATTTTCTAAAACGTTGAGTCATTCAACTCCATTCATATGCAATTTTCTAGTAACCATAGCAGCATAGATCACTTGTCATTTAATCGGTAGCCACATCATTTGAAAGATGAAAGTTGTCAAAAAATCCCATGTGAACAGAATACATTAACAGCTGTTATGGATTACTTTCAAATTACATGTTGACACATCTGAAAGGTAACCAATCAAGCAAGCATGATGCTATTTTTTGAATTTCAAATTTACTCCAAAAGATATACAGCACCAATAACCAGTCCATGCAATTCTGGTAATGAAGTGATATGCTCCTCATTCTCAATCAACAGGGAAAAACCTGTAAATTCCATCCACCCCAATTAACCTTTGGGGGAGATTATTTGTCAAAAATCACTGGCAAATATTAGGTCTATGTAAAGTAAAGGACTGACCCACATCACAGTACGTTAGCCTTGCCTCTATTGATTTTTAATTATCTACATTGAGAAGAAACACGCTACACGGTCAGACGGACATGCTACTATAGCAACGGAAACAAACAGTAATGGGCGTGGAATGAATGAAAAGACCACTAAAAAAAAAGAAGGAAAAAAAAAACAGAAAAAACTTGGGTGGAACAGGGTTAACACCATTACTATAAAGCTGCTTTGCCAATCTGAAGTAATAATAATAAATCGTGAAACGAACGGCGCGCAAGTTTGCCAGTTCGTCTTCAATTCTTATATCTGAAACAGGAGGGAGAAAACAACATTTGAATGCAAATTTCTAGCATTTAATCGGCTCCAGCTGAAGCTGATAGCATAAAAAATCCATTTAAAATTTCTCCATACTGTTCGAAAACTTTAATCCGGTCGGTTAACGTGTAACAGTTGTCTACACAATCGCGCAATCACTTCACTTTGTACAGCGGCTCCCTTCTCTTACTTATCTAACAACTTTACAATAGTCCGAAGTAGGTGCGGAAGGTCATGAAACGGTGTCGCCGGAGACAAAAACTCACCCCTACGACCGATAAACGTGCAAAGAACAGAGGGGAAAAAAAGAAAACCGGTTGAAGGAGGAAGAGATATGTGATTGCGCCGAGACTACTGATTAAGAGAACTAGCGGGGGTGGACAATAGCTGAAGCAGATAAATGAACGAGAACGTCAATATAAGCCCACAACACACTGCGCCCGAACTAATTAAGTCGCGAGGAAACAAGAAGTTTAACTTGCAATCTTGTTTATCCATCCGAAAATCTAAGATAAACATCAATTTTGTCGAGCAGCATTCCACGAAACGGCTCAAAGAACGAGGAGGAGGAAGAGGAGAAGAAGAAATTAATTTATTTAACCAAACCTTCTTGCAGCATCGCCGAAATTCGAAATGTGACTATTCTACAGGAAACTTGAATAAAATAACTATAGAACCGTACGCTTAACTGGATAAACATGTGCAATTCAGACGCGATAAGATTGCGGATTTGAACACCCTTTCCCGACCGGAAATTATGTAATGTCGAATATCCGTATAAAGGACCAACATTGCATTACTTATACGAAAAAATTAATTATATTCCCTAAGCGAAAATCGATTTTTGATTCAGTACGTGATCACATTTCCTACCGACAAATGTTCGACCGGAAAGAGAGGTAGCTGTCATTTATCGAGTCGACTTCCAAAAACTAAAAATGGAAACCAAAATTAAAAAAAAAAAAAAAAAAAACTCTACGCTAGAAAATCAAAACAATTTCTGCGAGATTCTGCTTCGCTTTAAACGTATTTAAAGGTTATTGTATGGCTCGTCCTAAAAATAACACACTTAAAATGAAGATGTGACAGATTAAATAGAATTCTCCAGAATTAAATAAACCATTCTGTTCATAAAAGAATTAACTGGAGTGTAAAAATTGTTAGATCAGAAATTGATTATGAGCTTTTAATCTTAGCACCTTACTGATTAATCATCCTGCATGACTACATCTTTTTTTTGGAGCAAGCTGTGATTTACATTATCCTCAGCTTAAGATGGATGAACAGGATGACACGATGCAGGAAACGGTGATAGAATAGGAAGTAGACGAGCCTCACCCACTTCTGTTAGTGGTTCTACTTCCGCAAAAACTTTTTTTTAGGATAAAAAGTGAAATTTTATACAGCAAATTCAGTTATATTTATGAAGCAATAAAGGTATTTTACCCTCCCGACTTTGGTGGATAATAAAATTTCCCGAAGTAAGAAAATTTTGGTACCAAATCCGCAGTAGTATTTCCTAAACAAAATGCCCTCGAATTTGAATCTCATCCAATACGGTAATGGCGAGCAAGGTTATTCAACTGAAAATCATTTTTTTTAAATTATACAAAAACTTTTATACTAACGAAAATCAAAGAATTATTTTTTCTGATTTTCTTTAAAGTAAAACTCCTTTGTTATCCCACATATTTAACCTCAAAATTAATTATGCAAGCCACAAAACCGATTTTAAATGTTAATTTCGCTACCCACAAAGATTTCATACCACAAAACCAAGGTTAGATTTTTCTTTGCATGCAATGAAGCCAATCTTAAAAAAAAAAAATTATTTATTCATAAACACACGTCTTTGGCACGTTACGGCTCAAAATTTTCATTAATCAAACAAATTATAAATTGTAAAATAAAAAAGAAAATGCGATCGAAACGTGTCAAATGACTCCATACCACTCGAAAACTCACGCACCAGCATGAAGCCAATAACCTACTTCGCCACGTTCGTACGTAAAAAATGCGGGTTGCATACAAAAATTTTGAAAGAAGAAAAAGTGTTTCACACATGAGCGAATATCTTTTTAAGAATTTATCATTTTATCTACCCTAAATAACTGGATAAAAGCGAGAGATGATTCAGTAGCAAAAATATCATAATGGTAGAGCGTAAGAAACTCCGATAAACGCTAATTATGAATAGAGATTTTGACTAATGACTGGGCACTACAGAACTCCATTATCTAGGCAAGTTCGTGAATAGAAGTTTATATTTCCCGAATTTTATCTTTAGATACGCCGTGACCACATAAATGTTCTAGTTCCTAATTAAAGTGGATGTTACTTTTTTCCTGTCGTACAGTACATTAGGTTCATGTCTAAAAGTTAATTACATCTCTAACGTGAACAATAGGATCAAAATCACGAATAAAATCGCAACATTATCTGATAACTTGTCACCTGTAAAGTTACAGTTAAAAATAATATTAGATATTTTAAAGATCGATAGATCCTTGGAGGAAAGGCGAAAAAATGTATGTACTCCGAAACCTCATCCGCACTGTTTTTTTAAGGCAAATTAAAGCGGGGGATGTTTATTATTTTACGCGTTATCAAACGAGAAAAACGCTAAAAAGAAATAAGTGTTTATGAATTGGTGCATACGAAATGTGTCACCGGGAAAATTTCTGCTTTTACAGTTGACGTCACGCGATTATAATGAGTGCAAATCAATGTTTATCACCTTGTTAGCGGTGCAGGCATGCTAAAGCTTTGTTTTAATAAAACTAGAACAACTTTTGTCTGATAATTTTCATTCAAAGAAATCGGCTTCTTCCCCCTGTCAATGTTTAGAATAGAAGAAAGGAGAATGGAGTAAAAATAAAAAGCTACTGATAAACTCATTAGTAAACTAGTAGCGCACACAGAGTAGCGGTGGTTGTAGGTCAAGACCTCCTTTCGTGTCGACCAAGTTAGTTTTTTTTTTTCCTTATATTTCCGATGTACAAAACTGGCACGAGTTGAAAACGAAATTAATTAATCTGTGTCATAAATAAAACAATAGGAGATTTTTAAATTAATTTTATATTAAAAGAGAATCAGAATTCATTATTATATATTTCTGGAGTGATCTAGAAATAAGAGAAAGATAATTAATTTAGTTACAGCGTTGGAAAAAGATCATGATCTCAAGTAGTCACAAAGAGTAAGAAATTTAAGAAACTAAACAAAAGAGAATC
This sequence comes from Centruroides sculpturatus, assembly GCF_000671375.1. Taxonomy (NCBI): domain Eukaryota; kingdom Metazoa; phylum Arthropoda; class Arachnida; order Scorpiones; family Buthidae; genus Centruroides; species Centruroides sculpturatus. The sequence goes on from NW_019384307.1 coordinate 593,476, forward strand.
AAAACAACTTACTTTTTTTCCACTTTCCTCATCTCAGAATTTATGAGAAATATTCTAAAATAATTTATTGAAATGTTACTTTTCCTCCTCTTCTTTTCAATATTTTAACTAAAATTTTGTCAGCGGAGGGGTAAAAAAACACTTTTCCAAAATGGTCACTAACAAGATTTTACATTTTCACTTTAATAAATTTTCAAATTTTAAATATAAAATTAATTAATTCGTTAAGGAAAAAGAAAATCGTCTTTCTTTTCCCCACTTCCTACAAAATCTGTTTAAGAGATTTGAATAAAAATTTTAATTTTTTTTAAATTTAAAAAAAATTTTTATTCCAATCTTATTAAACTTCTTCGTGACTTTTTTTTCTCTATATTAAATTGTTTAATTTAATCAAAATGTTAGAAGAAAAGTCAAAGAATTTATTATTATTATTTTAAATTTTCGCCGAATAAAAGTTTAACAGTATAAATTTAAATAAAATAAAATAAACAATAGTAAAGTGGAAAACCATAGAAATTTTCATGCAGTAAAAATATTTTACTTAAAAATTTAAAACATTTTAAATTATTAAAAACTCAAATACGTAGTTTTTTTCAACGATTTTCGTTTTAAAAATCGAATTAAAATTCAGTAAAAGTAAATGTACTTTTTAAGACTATCGCTCGAACGATTTTAAGAAAATATTTAAAAGCAATTAAGTAAAACTCTTAGCGGGAACATTAGAAAAGGATCGAAATCTGTTGATTTCCAACGCTAATTACACCATATATCTGGAGGAGAAGAATTTTTAAAAGTAGAAAAATTGAGCAATTTATCCAAAGGCATTATTTTAGATAGATTAAAGGGAGATTTTTCAAAATATATAAAAGACACCGATTAAAATCTGTTTAAAACGTAATGGATCTTTCAACTAAAATTATCAGATAGCAGCGTGCACAAGTTCTTAATTTCCGCATAAATCGAGATAACAATTTTCGAGTCATTCAACTCTTGAACAGTTAATGTTGGCATGTTTGAAAATGCATAACACAACCTCTAATAGATGAGTAAAAACTCAAAATTATTATTGACTGTGATGGAGCCTAAGAGATTTCGAGGGGTTGTTCGTCCTTGAACGAATGATATAAGGATGTGACAAGTATAATTTTCTTAAGAAACGAAAGGAATTTCCTGTATCAGTCTATACGAGGAGGAGAGGAAAAAAAGAAAGAAAAAAAGGACAGAGAAAGATGAGTCGTATCACTTCAATAATGCTACAGTTTTGTTTTTATATAAATAAATACAATTTTTCTCATGAAGTGAAACAACATGTGTAGGTTTTTTTAAATAATATTATTATTAATATTATTATACTGAGAGAAAGAATATCCACGACGTGCGCACAGATGTCGACTGTACTTCAGAAAGGGCAGGTGGAGATGACAATCAATCTCTGCTACACAAAAGCGATAGACCAACTCACTCTTCCTCTGTATAATCCCACGACCTTCAAACATAACCAAACATAAGATATCAATTAACATTACTTTATCTGCAGAAAAAAAGCCTTGTTGATCAGGCTCTGCGAGATTCTGATAAGGCACACCGAAAACCATGCGAGCAGGTGAAAGTATTTAAAACGTGTTCAATGAATAGAAAACAGCACCTAGAATCCAGCATTTGTAATTATTACAACAGCACGAACTTAACTGATAAGAAGAGAGAGAGAGAGAGTGAGTGAATTCGACTATTTTCTGTTGCAGGGGTCGTTCACTCTTGATGACTCATCTCTAGATCTCCGACTGCAGTGAGCTACTCTTAAATTTCTCGAAAGTTTTTGATCTTTCATCACAATGACATTTTCTTTTTCGAACTAGTAAGAAAATTCTACTTAGATTTTTCTCATTTATTTCTCCTGCACGGTAAATTCGTAGCAGGTAACGTGAGGAAGGAAGCGAAGAAAAAATGTTGCAGATTTAATGAGCCATTTTAGAAACCATCTGAATGGATCATTTTGTCTTCGGGCGTATTCTTTACCAGTGAAGAGGGGTGGACACTGATGACGGAAGCTAAGTATTTAATGATACTTTCTACTCTCGGATTTCTGTTGGGATTCGTAAATTAGAAAATGACCACGCTTTCCTTTTGATACAAAGACGATTTTTTCTTTTCTTTTTATTCGGAGAAAACAAATTCGTTCTGGACTTGATCCTCTGCCAACGAACTATAAATGAAGAGAGTTAAAACTTACAAAGACACTATTGTCTTTCTCAATAGGCACGGGATTTATCAAACGAAACTACCTAAAATAGAGATTTTTACCTGTTAATAAACTAAAACCAGTGGCACAAATTGCTATTATTTAGTCTCCGAGAAAATCCTTATTATCATATCAATTAAATATACATTTCCTGATGTTTAATCTTTTAATTCTTCGACTGTTTGTAGCATCCGAGTCTCCTCGACGAAAGAAAATACGAGGAAATCTTTCATCATGAACTTACTGCACTAAGCCCTCTCTACTCGATTCGCTATCCAAACTCAAGAGAATGTTTATATAAAGCTAGCGATAATATTTTTTAAAAAGGGGGAGAGAAGACGTTGTGAGAAAGGGAAACTAAATATATCTCGTGGCGGAGTAGGGACAAGAGGAAGAAAAAACTCTCGGAGGACAGGCGTATAATAAAATAGACTAATAATAAAATATCCTGTGATCAACCATTTCCCGTGTCCTTCCTCTTAGGACGAGGGAAAAATAGAATCAGGATGTGTAGAGGGAGGGAGGAAGAAAGAAAAAAAGTAAAAGCATATAATTCCCTGGAGCCTGATAAAAAGTTGGTAGGCCGCAAATAACATTGAACCGTCTACAAATTGCTATATAGTCCATTGATTTCTAAAGGTTGAAAAACTCCCGTTGACGTCGTACAGATACATGAAAACAGCGAAAAAAAAAGCTCGCATATAATTATCCCACGGAAGTTAGGGGCATTCTATGTCTCGAAGACCACACCCTGTAGTTGCCAGTCGGTCTGTCCACGGCCTTACCTTAACTACCAAATGGATAATCTCATCAATTATTACTGCCGAACGGATCATCTATCATACGATTAGCTTGTGCAGCTACGATAATCGCAACACAGAGAATTAATCAGAAAATGGGGCATAAATGGTCCAAACGCACCCGACGCCACTACCGAAGAAGAATACGAAGTGTATTATTAGATAAATTGGTAAAGTCGGTTGGAGATAACACTCCGCCCAATGCGGGAAATCTCTCTTAATTATCGATAAATGATAAGAGCAGTATGGCCGTCACTCCGCCCAATTACGAAGAATGTCATCCTACCATTTAAGAAAATAAAATAATAATAATATCTCGAATGACACTCCAATCGTATTGCCATCTTCCCGATAAATCTTAAAAGATTTTGTAGATCTTAAAAACAGAGCTAACTTATTATTTTAATGCACTATACGGCAATATTCTCTTAAAATTTTTATCTACAAGTAACGGTTAAGTCAAACATAAATGATGATCTAAGAGAAATGTCATTCTAGATAAGAACCTTTACAGAACTGAAGATGAGTATCGCTTTCTTCCACTCCACAACTGAAGGGAAAGAAGGAAAAAAAAATGCATTTTTAACGTTAAGCACTCTACTCTTTCTAAACTTAGCGCTTACAGATCGAAGACTGTTCAACAAGTTTTCAACGTTTTTTCTAAAAGAAAATGTACGATTTAAACACACGAGCCCGCTTTTAAAACGTCACAATAAAAAAAAAAACAAAATAAAAGGAAGGATAATTGGCACTCTTCCAGACACCCACAGACTAGTTTTGCCCTTACAAAATGTCCGCTTTGGCTATAACGGGCCTGTGTTTGCCAAGCGTATGACAAACATATCCTTTACTACAGCAGATGTTATGTCGTCGGCTCGGAAATGAGACTATTCTGCTTGCAAGCGTCCCCCCCACGCAGGCCAGCTGGTCTAAGTACAGCAGTTTGTATTGAGACCACTATGACCTCATTTACTCAATGCATTTCTAGATTTCTAACCATTAACAAGTTTTTTCTTCTCCTTTTATGTACCCACGCTTCTTCATAATTGCCCCTTTAGAGTAGCTAAGATTTAAATGAGTGTCCTTAAACGCAATAAAACGATTTTTTAAAAGCGATCTGCTGAGAGTTCACTAACCTAACCAATATCTGAACAATAGTACATTTGCGGATCGGGTATATAAATCCCATTTTATTATCGCAAATTAGAATAATTAAGACGCTATAAAAATGTTATATTATTTTATTTTGTTTTAATTTGCTTCTATTTCTCGTTCTAACCCACCTTTCATCCTTCGTACGCAAAAAATCCGGAACGAAACCCTGTAATCTGGACTTGAGCTTCGAAACCAACATCCATCCATCCATTACTGGTGCGTGCATGAGGAAACAAATTTCGAACTATCCAAAAAAAGGTATCACAAACATGTCAAGGGTATCAGGTACTACATCTAGATTTCAAAAGCGTACTTTTCATCGCCAGCTAATTTTCGTGAAGAAATTGGGTATGGAGTACGTGCATTCCAATCTAGCTGCAAATGCTACAAAAAATTCCTCAAACTTGAGAAGGTTAGAACGACCCACGATAATCATTCACGGTAGTAATGTGTGGCATATAGTCTCCCTTCAATAATTCACACCAAAACGTATCCAAGCGTTACGTCACGCGTTAGCAATCGCTTCCGGGAACGCGTGTTGCAGCGAGTTTTGTTCTAAAAAGCACCCATTTTCGAAAACTGCTCCAATCGGTACAACTGGGAAAAGCAAATGCGAGAAAAAAAAATTTCCTCCAGCCATGGCATTACACATTATATTCGCTGCCAAAGCGAAGTGTAAAGTTTTATCCACGAAGTGAGCGTGTTTAAAGAGGGATAAAATCGATAATATCTATCTATTTTATCCCCGTTTTCTCATCTTCGTGCTTATATAACTGAAGCAAGAAGATCTATATTTCCTATCCAAGGTCTGGGGTGGTAAAAAATCCCTTCCCACGCCTCTTCTACAAACGAGAGTCGCCCACCGTCACCAAAGGACATCTGATCTTCGAGTAAATGTCCTTGTCGATGACAGAAAGGTAGAAAACCACACCAAGTTAACACAAAAGCGTTCGTGATAGGTAATTTATCAGAGACAACGCAACAACTCGATTAATCATCCTTTTTTTTTAACGCTTACAAAACGGGAAAAAATTAAACTTCGAACGAAGTGTGGGTAGCGATGATAATGATCCTCCACCTTCTTCCTGGTTGTTTTAGAAGCCGACAATGGATAAAAATCATCCGAGTGACCCAAATATCCTTTTCTCCTCCAGCAAAAAATAAAGGGCATTATCACAGATTCCCGAGAGGAGCCCCAAAATTTTTAAACATTGGCAAACTCGCGCTTCCGAGCAGCTGTCAATTTCACTGTACCACGTTGAAAAAAGAACGCCCGCCCGGTTCTGTATCGAGTATTATAAAAATACACGTGTATAATTATAATTAATGGGTTAAACTTCAATTAAAATCATTTTTCCCGCGAGCGAGAAGCCAATGTAAGTACACGGACATGTTGACAAATGTGCGGCATGCACGGGTGGGGTCAGGTGTAAGAGTAACCGACTGATAAACTGGCGTAAGAATTAGTATAAATGACAAAACTCACCGGAACGGCCTTCCATCTTAGGCACGTTGTACCTGTTCGTATTGAAACGTCAGCCGAGCAGACAGTGTGGCTGCTGTGTAACGGGACAGGACAAGCAACTCGGACGACGCGGAACTCGGCGCAGCCAAACGGAAACTGCTGTCACTAACCTCGACCCACCATCCTTTTTCAATATCTCGAAACCAGGGGGCGTCGTTTTGCATGATGGTTGTGCTGCTCTATGAACCCCGTTAACGTTCGTTAAGTTATCAGTCGTTTGATTCGTTCGAATACGCTAGCTTTAGTTAACGCCGTTACGTCATTACTTGACACGAGTCACGCTATACGCCAATGACTAGCACCTGGATTCGTTCCGACTTGCAAACACGTGATCTGTGTCAGTAAATGATCTAGACCAGAAATGACGAAGCAAATGATCTGTACTATTGAAATGATCAATTGTATCTTCTACATTACTCGAATAATAAAAGTACCAGTTGAATAGGGAAAAAACTTGCACACAAATTGGGCGAGGAAGAAATATGATGCATTCACTTGATATATTTGGTGTGTCATATTTATTTGTGTGCATTTCTTCCCTTGACTGGTATAGGTATGTGTTTTATCATTCAGAGAAAGCAGGAAGAACACAGTCTCTACAGATACTAGGAAAATGAATGTTAAAATTTAACAATAAGAATTTATCAGTGTTTTTTCACTTAAATTTAAGAAACTATCGACATTTTTATTAACTTTGTCTTGATTTGTTTAATTTATTTAAATTTTGTCTGCGCCGATGACAAAAAATTTATAATTTTGAGATGTCGGGTTTCGCCGATGTGGCTGCAGTATCGTCAATCTTTTGAATATTCTGTTAATGCATTATTTGAATTGAAGATCTGAAAATATAAAACTACATTTAACTAATTTACCATCTATAAATATTTTCTGTATCAAAACTTGATCATAAACTTTGAAAACCACAAATTTCAAGAATGTAAATTCTATACCAATTATCGGAGTAATATATAATCTATGTTATTTAAATAGGAAGGATGACACTAGACCTAGCCCACATTAAGTATTTGTGTGTCGTAACACCAGGAAATAAATAAGTTTTTAATGACATCTAATAGTAAGTGAAAAAAAAAAAAAAGATATGGCTTGAACTTGTATTCTGTAATATTTGTACAGCTGCTATGTTAAAATAGTTTTATTTTAATCCAGTTAAATCCAGCTGTTAATATTTGAAAATAAAGAATTTTCAATTATTTTAAAACTAGAAGGTAAAGATGCAAGAACAATAATTAGAAAGAACATGTTTACATATCCATCCTCTCTACTTATTAAGAAATGTTTACAAACTTGTAATGCTGTTTTTTTCCTTCCTTTTTTCCGTGATGATGCCAAGTTCGTATTTATGTAATCATTCTTAGTATAATACTTGAGATTTCTGTCAGCTCATTCATCACTGATTTTTATCAGTAATCTAAAAGATGATCTCGAACTAGTCTTTTAAGATTACTGATGCAAATTGTTTGTATTAGAGATGACAGATGAAGTTAATGAAATAGTTTCTTCTTGACTTTTAATAATAAACATAATGAATAAAAATTACCTTTAATTTTATTGTCAAATATAATATTCGTAATTATGAAACAAACTCCACTTTTGATTTTAAACATGCCAGTTCTTTGCGAACTAAAATAAATTCCATGCCATGCGTGACATTTGATAGTTACGGCTTTATAAATTTGCTGATTGCTTCTTTCATGCTAGAATGCTTAGATGTGAAAATTTTCCAAGTTCATTGTTATGTATTGTTTTGGGTTAACCCGTTTCAAAAATCTCTTTGACGTGTATTAATTAAAGAAAAAAAATTTCTTTAAAAAGATTAGATGTTCTCGGTTTAATATTTAGTTGGCTACTCTGTATCATGAATGTAAAATAAATAACTAAGACAAATTTGAGAAATATTCCTGTTGCATGAAATAAGTTAAAAATAGTTGCAATTATGTTGTTCAAGGTTTTAACAGAATGGGATAGTAATGGATGGATAAACATTTTTGAAGATGTCATTAAATAAACAAGTGTCAATCAAATTAAACACTCAAGGTGTTTAGATATATTGACACATAGTAAGAGGCAAGTACTCAAAATTGTTTATTTCTGGTATTTATTATTACTTAATCATACAGTTATTGAAATGCAATATAAATTATAAAGCAAAACATAAAAAACAGTAAAAAAAATTTAAAAAATCAACTTCTAATTTTAATAAAGCATGAAAATATTTTTATGAAAAGGTTGATTTTTTTTAAAATTTAATTTAATGTATTGTGACCAAGCAAAAAATATTTCTTGGAGAAAAAAGTTTTATTGTATTTTCTTCTATTTTCTAACTTACATTACAAATAAAAATATATAATATACAGTTCATTATAATAATAAAATTATATTTTAATGAAATAAAATATTTTTTAAAATACAAAAACTTTTAAATATTTTAATCAAGTTTCATATCAAATGTTTTTATAACTGGAAGAGTATGATTTTATAGATTGGAATGCATTCATAACTAAAAAATTTGTAGAAAAACAGGCTTTAAAGTAAAAAAAAAAAAACATAAATTTAATAATCAGAATTTTAAATAATATATTAAATTTCCATAATTTATATAAAATTAAAATATTATCTGTTAATATCCTCAAATTTTCATGGATGGTTTGATCTGAATATTCTATATTAGGCCCTATCCTTCACAGAATCCATTCCATTGTGGACCCGACTAAACTCGTAAGTGGCATGGAAAAAAAAGGCATTCTTATTCCTCAAAGAATAGAAAGAGTTTTTAAAAAGAAGCTACTCAAGGTTGAAATATATAAAAATTTAATTTAAAATATTTTTAGCTAACTATAAATAATATTTTGATATACAATTTATTTAAAGAATATTCTTATAATTCTGCCTATATTTAAAGCACTAAACAAAGTTTTTAACTGTGCTGCAAATATGGTTTAATGGAAACTATAATGATTCATAAAACAGGTTGACCTAGATATGGTGAATGTATTGTGTAAATTTACTTAAGTAAATTAATTTTTTGTGTAACAAGAATATAGATTACAATTTAAAAATATGTAAATTTAAAAGATTTTTTTGTTTATAATTCAATTATCATATTAAAATTTAATATAAGAATTTTTTAAGTAATGATTCAATTAGAATCTTTGTTAACTTTTAAAAAAATTGTTTAATTATAGTTAAGTATTTATTTACTTAAATAGAAAAAAATAATAGTATGGTAACTTTGTTTGTTATTAATTAAAAAACTTTGTTGTTGCTTAAAGAGTATTTTCATGCTTGAGTTACCTGAAATTTTTTAATAATGTTATGATATCAGAAAAAGGTTTATCTGGAAATTTGAGAAAGTTCACATGAATAAAATTTTGAATAATTTAAATTTATTTTTTTAAAAAAAACTGCATCTAATTCTAATAAAATAAATAGAAAATTAAAATTTTCCAATCTCATTTATTTCTAATGAGGAACTACAAAGCAATCTGGTGATTTATATTGACAAATTAAAAAGAAGAAAAAAACACTGATCTACATTCCATTCGTATGCCTCATGAATTCAAATTACTGTTTTCTATCAAAATTAAGATGCAAATTGAATGTTATCTCTTCTTAACTTTTTAAATGTATTAATTCTGACAAGTTACACAACTAATTTATTGAACTTTGAACTTTCTTAGTATATTCTTAATTAACAATATATATAGAACTTCTTTTATTTAATTTGTTAAAGATTTATAAGATTATATATTTTATATTAAAGTTTCTAATTTACTACTGATATGAAATTTGATAACATAAATTCATACATGTATCCATATGCTACATAACATGCACCTGATCGATGACTTAAAAATATTATTTTCATGAAATTGTTTAGATTTTTATATAATTTTAACTATTGAAACATTATAAGATAATAATGTATTGTGTTTTTTGTAATTGAACAGGTGGAAGGTTAACATAATACCATTTGGTGAGTTAACAAAATAATATTCCTTTACAATATTAATTGGATAATAATTCACTGTGCCAGAATCATATTATTATAGAGAAATCATGAGATCAAAAATAATCCTAGTAAGTAGATGTATTGTTAAGTTATACTCTACATAATTAATGTTACTGTAATCAAATTAAATTCTAATTTTCCTGTGTATAAATTTTTCCAACTAAACAGAAAATGACATAATGGATTGTTTTCAAGCAGTGAATACATTAACTGTTTGACATCATTATGTCATCATTTTAACCTTAACATTTTCATAATTGCTTGAATATTCATTAGATAAAAATATAAATGAGAATTTCAAAGCTTTTAATATATATTATGTTAAAATAAACAGTTTATCTTTTCATATTAGTGTCAAAGATGAAATGTATTATAAATGTATTGTATTGTAAATTTATTCATCTAACTTAGTGTTTAGTTATCGACTGTCCTCTTTTCTTGTGATTGAGGGACCTATTATTAGATTTTTCTGTACCCATTTTTTGCTTCTATTCACTTGATAACAATTATTAAATATAATTACTAAAGATAAAAAGCATTTTAATAACAGCAACAATTATGTAAAATATATTTATTTTAGATTTTTTAAGAAATGAATAAATATTGCCAGAGTAATATTCAATTTTGTAAAAATGTTTACATTGATAATATAATGCATATTCTATTAAAGAAAATAGGCCAGTCTTTCTGTTATGTTAAATTTTATATATAATAAATGTTGAAAAAAATTGAATAAATCTAGAGTTTACTGGGAAAGAACTGTAGTATGCANAAATTATTAAAAACTCAAATACGTAGTTTTTTTCAACGATTTTCGTTTTAAAAATCGAATTAAAATTCAGTAAAAGTAAATGTACTTTTTAAGACTATCGCTCGAACGATTTTAAGAAAATATTTAAAAGCAATTAAGTAAAACTCTTAGCGGGAACATTAGAAAAGGATCGAAATCTGTTGATTTCCAACGCTAATTACACCATATATCTGGAGGAGAAGAATTTTTAAAAGTAGAAAAATTGAGCAATTTATCCAAAGGCATTATTTTAGATAGATTAAAGGGAGATTTTTCAAAATATATAAAAGACACCGATTAAAATCTGTTTAAAACGTAATGGATCTTTCAACTAAAATTATCAGATAGCAGCGTGCACAAGTTCTTAATTTCCGCATAAATCGAGATAACAATTTTCGAGTCATTCAACTCTTGAACAGTTAATGTTGGCATGTTTGAAAATGCATAACACAACCTCTAATAGATGAGTAAAAACTCAAAATTATTATTGACTGTGATGGAGCCTAAGAGATTTCGAGGGGTTGTTCGTCCTTGAACGAATGATATAAGGATGTGACAAGTATAATTTTCTTAAGAAACGAAAGGAATTTCCTGTATCAGTCTATACGAGGAGGAGAGGAAAAAAAGAAAGAAAAAAAGGACAGAGAAAGATGAGTCGTATCACTTCAATAATGCTACAGTTTTGTTTTTATATAAATAAATACAATTTTTCTCATGAAGTGAAACAACATGTGTAGGTTTTTTTAAATAATATTATTATTAATATTATTATACTGAGAGAAAGAATATCCACGACGTGCGCACAGATGTCGACTGTACTTCAGAAAGGGCAGGTGGAGATGACAATCAATCTCTGCTACACAAAAGCGATAGACCAACTCACTCTTCCTCTGTATAATCCCACGACCTTCAAACATAACCAAACATAAGATATCAATTAACATTACTTTATCTGCAGAAAAAAAACCTTGTTGATCAGGCTCTGCGAGATTCTGATAAGGCACACCGAAAACCATGCGAGCAGGTGAAAGTATTTAAAACGTGTTCAATGAATAGAAAACAGCACCTAGAATCCAGCATTTGTAATTATTACAACAGCACGAACTTAACTGATAAGAAGAGAGAGAGAGAGAGTGAGTGAATTCGACTATTTTCTGTTGCAGGGGTCGTTCACTCTTGATGACTCATCTCTAGATCTCCGACTGCAGTGAGCTACTCTTAAATTTCTCGAAAGTTTTTGATCTTTCATCACAATGACATTTTCTTTTTCGAACTAGTAAGAGAATTCTACTTAGATTTTTCTCATTTATTTCTCCTGCACGGTAAATTCGTAGCAGGTAACGTGAGGAAGGAAGCGAAGAAAAAATGTTGCAGATTTAATGAGCCATTTTAGAAACCATCTGAATGGATCATTTTGTCTTCGGGCGTATTCTTTACCAGTGAAGAGGGGTGGCCACTGATGACGGAAGCTAAGTATTTAATGATACTTTCTACTCTCGGATTTCTGTTGGGATTCGTAAATTAGAAAATGACCACGCTTTCCTTTTGATACAAAGACGATTTTTTCTTTTCTTTTTATTCGGAGAAAACAAATTCGTTCTGGACTTGATCCTCTGCCAACGAACTATAAATGAAGAGAGTTAAAACTTACAAAGACACTATTGTCTTTCTCAATAGGCACGGGATTTATCAAACGAAACTACCTAAAATAGAGATTTTTACCTGTTAATAAACTAAAACCAGTGGCACAAATTGCTATTATTTAGTCTCCGAGAAAATCCTTATTATCATATCAATTAAATATACATTTCCTGATGTTTAATCTTTTAATTCTTCGACTGTTTGTAGCATCCGAGTCTCCTCGACGAAAGAAAATACGAGGAAATCTTTCATCATGAACTTACTGCACTAAGCCCTCTCTACTCGATTCGCTATCCAAACTCAAGAGAATGTTTATATAAAGCTAGCGATAATATTTTTTAAAAAAGGGGAGAGAAGACGTTGTGAGAAAGGGAAACTAAATATATCTCGTGGCGGAGTAGGGACAAGAGGAAGAAAAAACTCTCGGAGGACAGGCGTATAATAAAATAGACTAATAATAAAATATCCTGTGATCAACCATTTCCCGTGTCCTTCCTCTTAGGACGAGGGAAAAATAGAATCAGGATGTGTAGAGGGAGGGAGGAAGAAAGAAAAAAAGTAAAAGCATATAATTCCCTGGAGCCTGATAAAAAGTTGGTAGGCCGCAAATAACATTGAACCGTCTACAAATTGCTATATAGTCCATTGATTTCTAAAGGTTGAAAAACTCCCGTTGACGTCGTACAGATACATCAAAACAGCGAAAAAAAGGCGCGCATATAATTATCCCACGGAAGTTAGGGGCATTCTATGTCTCGAAGACCACACCCTGTAGTTGCCAGTCGGTCTGTCCACGGCCTTACCTTAACTACCAAATGGATAATCTCATCAATTATTACTGCCGAACGGATCATCTATCATACGATTAGCTTGTGCAGCTACGATAATCGCAACACAGAGAATTAATCAGAAAATGGGGCATAAATGGTCCAAACGCACCCGACGCCACTACCGAAGAAGAATACGAAGTGTATTATTAGATAAATTGGTAAAGTCGGTTGGAGATAACACTCCGCCCAATGCGGGAAATCTCTCTTAATTATCGATAAATGATAAGAGCAGTATGGCCGTCACTCCGCCCAATTACGAAGAATGTCATCCTACCATTTAAGAAAATAAAATAATAATAATATCTCGAATGACACTCCAATCGTATTGCCATCTTCCCGATAAATCTTAAAAGATTTTGTAGATCTTAAAAACAGAGCTAACTTATTATTTTAATGCACTATACGGCAATATTCTCTTAAAATTTTTATCTACAAGTAACGGTTAAGTCAAACATAAATGATGATCTAAGAGAAATGTCATTCTAGATAAGAACCTTTACAGAACTGAAGATGAGTATCGCTTTCTTCCACTCCACAACTGAAGGGAAAGAAGGAAAAAAAAAAAAAATGCATTTTTAACGTTAAGCACTCTACTCTTTCTAAACTTAGCGCTTACAGATCGAACACTGTTCAACAAGTTTTCAACGTTTTTTCTAAAAGAAAATGTACGATTTAAACACACGAGCCCGCTTTTAAAACGTCACAATAAAAAAAAAAAAAACAAAATAAAAGGAAGGATAATTGGCACTCTTCCAGACACCCACAGACTAGTTTTGCCCTTACAAAATGTCCGCTTTGGCTATAACGGGCCTGTGTTTGCCAAGCGTATGACAAACATATCCTTTACTACAGCAGATGTTATGTCGTCGGCTCGGAAATGAGACTATTCTGCTTGCAAGCGTCCCCCCCCACGCAGGCCAGCTGGTCTAAGTACAGCAGTTTGTATTGAGACCACTATGACCTCATTTACTCAATGCATTTCTAGATTTCTAACCATTAACAAGTTTTTTCTTCTCCTTTTATGTACCCACGCTTCTTCATAATTGCCCCTTTAGAGTAGCTAAGATTTAAATGAGTGTCCTTAAACGCAATAAAACGATTTTTTAAAAGCTATCTGCTGAGAGTTCACTAACCTAACCAATATCTGAACAATAGTACATTTGCGGATCGGGTATATAAATCCCATTTTATTATCGCAAATTAGAATAATTAAGACGCTATAAAAATGTTATATTATTTTATTTTGTTTTAATTTGCTTCTATTTCTCGTTCTAACCCACCTTTCATCCTTCGTACGCAAAAAATCCGGAACGAAACCCTGTAATCTGGACTTGAGCTTCGAAACCAACATCCATCCATCCATTACTGGTGCGTGCATGAGGAAACAAATTTCGAACTATCCAAAAAAAGGTATCACAAACATGTCAAGGGTATCAGGTACTACATCTAGATTTCAAAAGCGTACTTTTCATCGCCAGCTAATTTTCGTGAAGAAATTGGGTATGGAGTACGTGCATTCCAATCTAGCTGCAAATGCTACAAAAAATTCCTCAAACTTGAGAAGGTTAGAACGACCCACGATAATCATTCACGGTAGTAATGTGTGGCATATAGTCTCCCTTCAATAATTCACACCAAAACGTATCCAAGCGTTACGTCACGCGTTAGCAATCGCTTCCGGGAACGCGTGTTGCAGCGAGTTTTGTTCTAAAAAGCACCCATTTTCGAAAACTGCTCCAATCGGTACAACTGGGAAAAGCAAATGCGGGAAAAAAAAATTTCCTCCAGCCATGGCATTACACATTATATTCGCTGCCAAAGCGAAGTGTAAAGTTTTATCCACGAAGTGAGCGTGTTTAAAGAGGGGGAAAATCGATAATATCTATCTATTTTATCCCCGTTTTCTCATCTTCGTGCTTATATAACTGAAGCAAGAAGATCTATATTTCCTATCCAAGGTCTGGGGTGGTAAAAAATCCCTTCCCACGCCTCTTCTACAAACGAGAGTCGCCCACCGTCACCAAAGGACATCTGATCTTCAAGTAAATGTCCTTGTCGATGACAGAAAGGTAGAAAACCACACCAAGTTAACACAAAAGCGTTCGTGATAGGTAATTTATCAGAGACAACGCAACAACTCGATTAATCATCCTTTTTTTTTAACGCTTACAAAACGGGAAAAAATTAAACTTCGAACGAAGTGTGGGTAGCGATGATAATGATCCTCCACCTTCTTCCTGGTTGTTTTAGAAGCCGACAATGGATAAAAATCATCCGAGTGACCCAAATATCCTTTTCTCCTCCAGCAAAAAATAAAGGGCATTATCACAGATTCCCGAGAGGAGCCCCAAAATTTTTAAACATTGGCAAACTCGCGCTTCCGAGCAGCTGTCAATTTCACTCTACCACGTTGAAAAAAGAACGCCCGCCCGGTTCTGTATCGAGTATTATAAAAATACACGTGTATAATTATAATTAATGGGTTAAACTTCAATTAAAATCATTTTTCCCGCGAGCGAGAAGCCAATGTAAGTACACGGACATGTTGACAAATGTGCGGCATGCACGGGTGGGGTCAGGTGTAAGAGTAACCGACTGATAAACTGGCGTAAGAATTAGTATAAATGACAAAACTCACCGGAACGGCCTTCCATCTTAGGCACGTTGTACCTGTTCGTATTGAAACGTCAGCCGAGCAGACAGTGTGGCTGCTGTGTAACGGGACAGGACAAGCAACTCGGACGACGCGGAACTCGGCGCAGCCAAACGGAAACTGCTGTCACTAACCTCGACCCACCATCCTTTTTCAATATCTCGAAACCAGGGGGCGTCGTTTTGCATGATGGTTGTGCTGCTCTATGAACCCCGTTAACGTTCGTTAAGTTATCAGTCGTTTGATTCGTTCGAATACGCTAGCTTTAGTTAACGCCGTTACGTCATTACTTGACACGAGTCACGCTATACGCCAATGACTAGCACCTGGATTCGTTCCGACTTGCAAACACGTGATCTGTGTCAGTAAATGATCTAGACCAGAAATGACGAAGCAAATGATCTGTACTATTGAAATGATCAATTGTATCTTCTACATTACTCGAATAATAAAAGTACCAGTTGAATAGGGAAAAAACTTGCACACAAATTGGGCGAGGAAGAAATATGATGCATTCACTTGATATATTTGGTGTGTCATATTTATTTGTGTGCATTTCTTCCCTTGCTGGTATAGGTATGTGTTTTATCATTCAGAGAAAGCAGGAAGAACACAGTCTCTACAGATACTAGGAAAATGAATGTTAAAATTTAACAATAAGAATTTATCAGTGTTTTTTCACTTAAATTTAAGAAACTATCGACATTTTTATTAACTTTGTCTTGATTTGTTTAATTTATTTAAATTTTGTCTGCGCCGATGACAAAAAATTTATAATTTTGAGATGTCGGGTTTCGCCGATGTGGCTGCAGTATCGCCAATCTTTTGAATATTCTGTTAATGCATTATTTGAATTGAAGATCTGAAAATATAAAACTACATTTAACTAATTTACCATCTATAAATATTTTCTGTATCAAAACTTGATCATAAACTTTGAAAACCACAAATTTCAAGAATGTAAATTCTATACCAATTATCGGAGTAATATATAATCTATGTTATTTAAATAGGAAGGATGACACTAGACCTAGCCCACATTAAGTATTTGTGTGTCGTAACACCAGGAAATAAATAAGTTTTTAATGACATCTAATAGTAAGTGAAAAAAAAAAAAAAGATATGGCTTGAACTTGTATTCTGTAATATTTGTACAGCTGCTATGTTAAAATAGTTTTATTTTAATCCAGTTAAATCCAGCTGTTAATATTTGAAAATAAAGAATTTTCAATTATTTTAAAACTAGAAGGTAAAGATGCAAGAACAATAATTAGAAAGAACATGTTTACATATCCATCCTCTCTACTTATTAAGAAATGTTTACAAACTTGTAATGCTGTTTTTTTCCTTCCTTTTTTCCGTGATGATGCCAAGTTCGTATTTATGTAATCATTCTTAGTATAATACTTGAGATTTCTGTCAGCTCATTCATCACTGATTTTTATCAGTAATCTAAAAGATGATCTCGAACTAGTCTTTTAAGATTACTGATGCAAATTGTTTGTATTAGAGATGAC
This sequence comes from Centruroides sculpturatus, assembly GCF_000671375.1. Classification (NCBI taxonomy): domain Eukaryota; kingdom Metazoa; phylum Arthropoda; class Arachnida; order Scorpiones; family Buthidae; genus Centruroides; species Centruroides sculpturatus. The sequence goes on from NW_019384307.1 coordinate 610,656, forward strand.
AGATGAAGTTAATGAAATAGTTTCTTCTTGACTTTTAATAATAAACATAATGAATAAAAATTACCTTTAATTTTATTGTCAAATATAATATTCGTAATTATGAAACAAACTCCACTTTTGATTTTAAACATGCCAGTTCTTTGCGAACTAAAATAAATTCCATGCCATGCGTGACATTTGATAGTTACGGCTTTATAAATTTGCTGATTGCTTCTTTCATGCTAGAATGCTTAGATGTGAAAATTTTCCAAGTTCATTGTTATGTATTGTTTTGGGTTAACCCGTTTCAAAAATCTCTTTGACGTGTATTAATTAAAGAAAAAAAATTTCTTTAAAAAGATTAGATGTTCTCGGTTTAATATTTAGTTGGCTACTCTGTATCATGAATGTAAAATAAATAACTAAGACAAATTTGAGAAATATTCCTGTTGCATGAAATAAGTTAAAAATAGTTGCAATTATGTTGTTCAAGGTTTTAACAGAATGGGATAGTAATGGATGGATAAACATTTTTGAAGATGTCATTAAATAAACAAGTGTCAATCAAATTAAACACTCAAGGTGTTTAGATATATTGACACATAGTAAGAGGCAAGTACTCAAAATTGTTTATTTCTGGTATTTATTATTACTTAATCATACAGTTATTGAAATGCAATATAAATTATAAAGCAAAACATAAAAAACAGTAAAAAAAAACTTTAAAAATCAACTTCTAATTTTAATAAAACATGAAAATATTTTTATGAAAAGGTTGATTTTTTTTAAATTTAATTTAATGTATTGTGACCAAGCAAAAAATATTTCTTGGAGAAAAAATTTTTATTGTATTTTCTTCTATTCTCTAACTTACATTACAAATAAAAATATATAATATACAGTTCATTATAATAATAAAATTATATTTTAATGAAATAAAATATTTTTTAAAATACAAAAACTTTTAAATATTTTAATCAAGTTTCATATCAAATGTTTTTATAACTGGAAGAGTATGATTTTATAGATTGGAATGCATTCATAACTAAAAAATTTGTAGAAAAACAGGCTTTAAAGTAAAAAAAAAAAAACATAAATTTAATAATCAGAATTTTAAATAATATATTAAATTTCCATAATTTATATAAAATTAAAATATTATCTGTTAATATCCTCAAATTTTCATGGATGGTTTGATCTGAATATTCTATATTAGGCCCTATCCTTCACAGAATCCATTCCATTGTGGACCCGACTAAACTCGTAAGTGGCATGGAAAAAAAAGGCATTCTTATTCCTCAAAGAATAGAAAGAGTTTTTAAAAAGAAGCTACTCAAGGTTGAAATATATAAAAATTTAATTTAAAATATTTTTAGCTAACTATAAATAATATTTTGATATACAATTTATTTAAAGAATATTCTTATAATTCTGCCTATATTTAAAGCACTAAACAAAGTTTTTAACTGTGCTGCAAATATGGTTTAATGGAAACTATAATGATTCATAAAACAGGTTGACCTAGATATGGTGAATGTATTGTGTAAATTTACTTAAGTAAATTAATTTTTTGTGTAACAAGAATATAGATTACAATTTAAAAATATGTAAATTTAAAAGATTTTTTTGTTTATAATTCAATTATCATATTAAAATTTAATATAAGAATTTTTTAAGTAATGATTCAATTAGAATCTTTGTTAACTTTTAAAAAAATTGTTTAATTATAGTTAAGTATTTATTTACTTAAATAGAAAAAAATAATAGTATGGTAACTTTGTTTGTTATTAATTAAAAAACTTTGTTGTTGCTTAAAGAGTATTTTCATGCTTGAGTTACCTGAAATTTTTTAATAATGTTATGATATCAGAAAAAGGTTTATCTGGAAATTTGAGAAAGTTCACATGAATAAAATTTTGAATAATTTAAATTTATTTTTTTAAAAAAAACTGCATCTAATTCTAATAAAATAAATAGAAAATTAAAATTTTCCAATCTCATTTATTTCTAATGAGGAACTACAAAGCAATCTGGTGATTTATATTGACAAATTAAAAAGAAGAAAAAAACACTGATCTACATTCCATTCGTATGCCTCATGAATTCAAATTACTGTTTTCTATCAAAATTAAGATGCAAATTGAATGTTATCTCTTCTTAACTTTTTAAATGTATTAATTCTGACAAGTTACACAACTAATTTATTGAACTTTGAACTTTCTTAGTATATTCTTAATTAACAATATATATAGAACTTCTTTTATTTAATTTGTTAAAGATTTATAAGATTATATATTTTATATTAAAGTTTCTAATTTACTACTGATATGAAATTTGATAACATAAATTCATACATGTATCCATATGCTACATAACATGCACCTGATCGATGACTTAAAAATATTATTTTCATGAAATTGTTTAGATTTTTATATAATTTTAACTATTGAAACATTATAAGATAATAATGTATTGTGTTTTTTGTAATTGAACAGGTGGAAGGTTAACATAATACCATTTGGTGAGTTAACAAAATAATATTCCTTTACAATATTAATTGGATAATAATTCACTGTGCCAGAATCATATTATTATAGAGAAATCATGAGATCAAAAATAATCCTAGTAAGTAGATGTATTGTTAAGTTATACTCTACATAATTAATGTTACTGTAATCAAATTAAATTCTAATTTTCCTGTGTATAAATTTTTCCAACTAAACAGAAAATGACATAATGGATTGTTTTCAAGCAGTGAATACATTAACTGTTTGACATCATTATGTCATCATTTTAACCTTAACATTTTCATAATTGCTTGAATATTCATTAGATAAAAATATAAATGAGAATTTCAAAGCTTTTAATATATATTATGTTAAAATAAACAGTTTATCTTTTCATATTAGTGTCAAAGATGAAATGTATTATAAATGTATTGTATTGTAAATTTATTCATCTAACTTAGTGTTTAGTTATCGACTGTCCTCTTTTCTTGTGATTGAGGGACCTATTATTAGATTTTTCTGTACCCATTTTTTGCTTCTATTCACTTGATAACAATTATTAAATATAATTACTAAAGATAAAAAGCATTTTAATAACAGCAACAATTATGTAAAATATATTTATTTTAGATTTTTTAAGAAATGAATAAATATTGCCAGAGTAATATTCAATTTTGTAAAAATGTTTACATTGATAATATAATGCATATTCTATTAAAGAAAATAGGCCAGTCTTTCTGTTATGTTAAATTTTATATATAATAAATGTTGAAAAAAATTGAATAAATCTAGAGTTTACTGGGAAAGAACTGTAGTATGCAGCATAGCCCACTTTAAAATCATGAAATTTTAAACAGAGCTCTGTTGCATACTAAATAACTACAAACTTATAATTTAGAAAATAAGATTAATCCTAGTAACATATATATATTATGTCTGAATAAAATTAAAGAATAATGTTTAAAGTATAAAAATAACCAGTACAAAACATTATTACAGACAGTATATTGTTTTTTACTAGCAAAACTTGAAAGTTAACATAGTTTATTTACATAACTAATGCCTCAACAGAATACAAAATCCCTCTACATCAAGTTGCAAAATCTTTGAAATAAACATAATAGAATAAACCAGGAAGTTTTCTTTTATAAGAGAAAAACTGATTAATGGAAAGTTAACAAGATCTATTTTTAGCTAAAAACTTGCTGGAAATCTTATAAAATGATTTTAAAATACGTTACTATGTATAGAATAAAAACATATATTAAAACCATGTTTTAATTTACATCTTGATGAATAATGAAAGTAATTTTAAAATATTTAGGATATCCAGCTAAGAAAATTAATATTGTGCAAAAAAATAAAGCAGAAAATGGGAATCGTACGATCATTAAACATAACTTGACTATAATTTTAAGTTTGCCAAAAAAAAAAATAAAGGCAGAACAAAAAAGTTCCTAACTTACCAAAAAAATTTTGGCATTTAAATAAGAATGAGGAACAATCACTCACAAGTTGACAACAACAAAAACAGAATTCTTTTTTTTCCTTTTAAAGACCAAGAGAAATCATAGGGTGATTTACTAGATAAATCATTGTTATTTATTTTTATCAGCTTTTTTATTTTTATAATATATATTTTTTATTTTAGGCATTGTCATTAAAGAAAAATTAAAACTTCAATCCATGGCTCTTGAGACTTGATTTAAAAATATAAAAGATATCTTCATTTTAAAAAATGTCTTTTTTTGTTATGTTTTTTAGAAAGGCTATTAAAAAATGATGAAGTTGCTACTAGTAATAATTGCAAGAAAATCTTTACAGTGAAGATGATACAGCCATAAATTAAAATGAATACAATCCCATAAGATTATAATATGTAACAGCAAAGTCTTATTTTAATACATATGACAATATATTATTTTACAATTTGCATATATTATATTTCTGATACATTAAATGTTAGAAAAATTACATAAATTTTTAGTTTAGTGAATGTGTTCAATAATAATGGAAGAAAACTATAACTGCTTAGTAGAAAACATGTATCTAGATAATAAAAAAAAAATATCATCAATGTGATAAGTCACTTTACTTTGACAAGTAGTATCGTGTTCTAAATCAAATTTGGAGTGCTTTTGACTATCAGTACTGATATCTTCTTAGAGAAAACACTTTACAAATCAAATAATAAATGTATGTCATTACAGTTTTTGCATTAAGTATGATATAGATAAATGTTAAATTGTACAGTTCAAATGCCAATAATAAGTGTACAGATATACATAAATTACGCATATAAACTTTATAATTTTCTATATCATTGATATCCAAGATATAAATATGTAAAACAAATATTTTTACTTTTAACGTACTCATGTAAAAGTTAAGCATATTATTATTTGATTTAAAATTACATGAAGCATTCAGAAAGATAAGAATCAGCACAAGATGAAGATAATTATACTAAATAATTTATATAAACAGAATTAGCATGTTATAAACTCAAGTTTTAAGAAAACTCATTAATAAAATAAAAAATCACTTCATTAAAATTCATCTGGTTTGCTGCTGACACATTGTCATGACAAGTCAAGCATGCAGCCATATATGGATGGAAAAAAAGTATGATTATAATGATATTCTACAATATTGTAAACATATAAAAAGAAATTAGGATTGTTTACTTTCAAAAAATGTGTGTAAACAAAAAAGCAACCATTAAAATTTTATAACAGCCATAATAATTAAAGAAACAAAATGTGAAAATTATAATAAAATTATTTTTAACATCCTATTTTATTTTTTACAGAAGATATGACAGGTTATTATGATATAAAACAGCATGCTTTATCGTTATATTATGATAAAAGGTCTAAGCTACACTGATATGCAAAAATGAAAAAATATCAAAAAACAAGATAAACGTCATGTTAATAAGTTTATATAAGTTTACATTAAAATCTAATTAAAATGCTAATTGGACAGAGGTATGGTGTATGTAGCATGTGAGATAAGAATAAGCTTCAAATCTAATATTAATTTATATAATAATAATAATATTTAAATGTATTTTATTGGATTTGTATCCATAATTTTCCAACTGAAGTCAACATATGGTTATCACCTATACAAATAAAACTCAAGGTCATAAAGGTGAACAGTTCTATTGGATTAACAGAGAAATATCTATTTCAAATATTACTTAAGCCGTTTTAGATTAAATTTAATATATTACATTAAAGAATAATAAATGTTTTTCTGATGTAATTATTAATAACAATATTTTTAGAAGAGAACTGATGATTATTATTTTTATTTTTTATATTAAACAGCAGCATTTATAATTGTTTCTGTTATATTTTTAATGCAATTGTTTAAATATATACAAAATGCTTTTTATAATAGTAAATGACCAATATGAAGAGGAAATTTTTAAATATTGTTTAAATAATTAAACAATTGCACCTACCAGATTGGAAGAAGAGGCAAAGCAGATGGCTACCCCTGGAAAGTATTCTTCACCTTAAAGTTTACCAATAAATCGAAACCCGTTCGGACACATAAAGTTATCCTATTTAGACAAAAATTTGGTCCGTGAGGGATGGAAGGAGTAAGATACATAAGGACGGCAAACATGGGCGGATGCGAAGGAGGTTGTCAAGGAAGATACGTCTTAGCTGTTTGTTCACATTGATAAATAATACTTTGATTGAATATCTGTAGCGGCACCGTTAAAGGACAGCTAAGTACTTTGCTTCTACGATAAAATCATGGTGTAAGAGGAATGTTTACCAGCTCTAGACACAGTTGTTCGACATGGTAGCTCATTGGCTGCGTGACGAGACGGGAGGAGACGAAGGTCGTTTCAACGGGCGCCTGTGGAGAAGACAGAACTGCTACATTTATTGACAAGTACCACAGGTACTTTTTACAAGGGGCGCCGAATGAAAATCTAGGTCCTACTATCATATAGTTAATATTCAATGGAACTGCAGTGGAACTGTGTCAGACTTAAATTATTATATCAAACTAAAATTCTCCCTCGTAAGACAAGGCACCACACACAACACCAGTTAACTGACCATTAAAACTAGCACTAAATTAGGGTCCTATCGGTTTTGTAGCCGGAAAGGGAAACTAGTCATAGTACATTCGTGACGTAAGAAATGTGTTTTTGATAGTTCCTCATAGCAAGCCTATCGGGTTCTTGATCGATCTCCATTACTTCTACATGAGCCCTGGGCGAGTTTTTATGAAAGTGGACTCGTTTTATAGTAAATTTCTATTATTTTTATTAAGAACATTTATTGCATTGATTCTAAAAATTTAATAAAGTTAAACAGTTACTTTTAGGAACACTTCTGATATTCTTAAAAGACTGATGCTTTAATAATTAAAATAAAACTTTAATTATATTATTTTAAAAACGTTAAAACTAAAAGAAATTACTAGCTGTATATAATAGCTTTTTCCAATTTAATTTCTTTAAGATAATGTACAAACAGAAATTCATTTAATTATAAAAATAATGCTTTTATAGTATGTACTTTATACATAAGAAAATTTTAAGCACGTGGAAAATCTTATGTCCATCTACTTTAAAATTCCCTATATAAATCTTGACAAGCATGATGACTAAATAAGTAAGATTTATAACAATACTTCTAGTAGCGGTTCTGATACTTTATGGTTGTACAAGAGTATATATACTACTAAATTTTACATACAGACGGGTTTTAAACGGTAAAACACCATATCTATATCTTGTAGGCCTTTGGTGAAGGAGGCCTACACCTTGAAGATTTTGTATGATTTATATTTTGTTTATTTATTACGCTACATGATGAAAAATATGCAGTATGGGACATACTTTTTTTTATCTAAGATGAAACTAGTCTAGTAGAAGATGTCTTTTCTAAAAAATTCATTCAGAGCGAGAATGATTTATGATACGAATCAAAGGGCATCCAGTTGAACTAACGCTGATACTAAACATAAAGACAAATAGTTTGAAGTTTCTGGAATAGGATTCATAATTCAGGTTGGTATTTTCAGTTTGCAAACTAAACGAGAATATATTTTTCAAATTAATCAGGAATACTTCAGAAACATTTTTAAAATTTAGTATTATTATTAATTTAAAAAAAAAGAAAAGAAAATTACATTTCTTTAGCTGATTCTGCAAATTTATTATTCTTGTGATTAATTAATTAAAAATTAATTTATTCTTTTACATAAAATTGAATTAAAGTTAATTAAGAGTTAAAAACAAAATTGTAAATCCGTTTAAATCTAGAATAATATGTTAAAATTTTCAAGAATCATTCTGGTAAAATGCACATAATCAATGAGAATCACGCATCACTTGAAAGAATCACGCTTCATTAACCATAAATACATATGTATACCGGGCAAAATTTGGATATTTATGTTCAGTTTTCGGTTTTGAATAAATTAATCAGTAGACTGTTTATTTTTAAAATTTGCTCACTTGCAAGCCACAATGAATGAAATTTGCTAGGATAATTTAATACTTCGATTCGTTACATCAATAATTTTGTATGAATTTAATTTATAATAATGTTTGCTAGAGTTTTAAACAACTAATTAAAATTGCTGATCAGTAATTTATTTTCTTATTTAAAATTTGTGAGTAATAAATTTTATTTAGATAATTTTTATAAATATTCTTAACGTGGATAGAATTTTAAGTTGAAATATTTAAAAGTAACAAGAACTGGTACTATTAGTAAAACTAATCTTAGAAAGAAGAAAATTTGATTTTCTTTGAATGCATTGCATCTTTTTCCTTGAACAGAATGATCAGTGTAATAAATTGGTTATTTTTTTAAAATTCTATTGAATTTCTCGGGATTTTATACATAGGATTTTTCAGGATATTGAATGCATTAATTTTTTTATATAATATTAAATAACATACTTAAAAATATACAGTATATACAGGTTTATTTATATTTTATAAGGCTTTTTCCCAGATTAAAAAAAAATACCTTAAAATAGGTAGATTTCATGTATAAAATTATTCAAAAGTTCTTGGAAATAAAGAGAAAATTATATACAGTATTTTTTTAAATTTTTGATTTTAAGAATGCTGAATTTAAGTATAATACGATTTAAAACACTGACATGTGATTCGAACAATTTTATGAAGTATAAATAAAAGAAAAATTTCCATCCTATTCAAGAGACGATATTGAATTGGATGAATCTACCAAATGTGTTTTTCTAAGAACTTCCGCGGGTTAGAAATTCTAAGAACTTACGTGCGATGACTTCTTTTTTTAATTTTGATTTCATTTGCGGAACAAAAAAGTTATTTATTCTCATCTAACGAATATAAGGTTGCTTTTCTCACGTCTCTAATATTCATATCCTCTACAGAGGAATATTTCTTGAGTAATCAAGATTCATCAGGATCTTTCTCTCTCTATTTTTCCTTTTTATCGAAACAATTTTAAATTAATAAATAAATGTGTATTTAAACTGTACAAACTCTTCAGCATAATCTTCTAGTAAATTTTTCAATGAGAACCTTATTTAAAGTGAAACAAAAATTATACATCCAACTTTGGATTGTTTAATTAAAAGAATTTATTAAATTAGTCTCTAATTTTGGAAGAAAGCTTAATCTTGATGCATAGTTTGATGATAATTTTAAAAAAATGTTAAAATAGTAGTAACACAGTGAAGCATAAACTGTTTGATCAACTTCATTCTGAAGTAATAATTGAGTTTTTGATTAAACATGAAATTGAAGAAATAATCCCTTTTTATTTAGTAACCTGACTTTTAAGAAGTTTTAATGTATAGGTTGGCCCCAGGATTCATTAATGCATGGCCTAGAACTTTCCTTCTTAGAAACCTCATCGTACTGCTCATTATTTAGGCTAAATTTTGTTCTAATTTTATATCTATATCTTCTGTATAACGCTCGTAAAGAAATTAGGACGGGGCTTCATAATGACTTAATTAGGCCCGAGTGGTCCATAACTCAGTTAACTGAGAATATTATTTAAAAATTAATCGATGTAAGCAATGTAGCAATGTATTAAAATGCTGAAAATTATTAATTAATTGAACACGAAGGATCTTCGTTCGGACAGTTCATTTTTAACGTTGTTAATACAAATTACAAGGAAATATCTTATTGTAAAACTGTTAATTGACTTTTGATTCGCATTATATATTAGAGAATATAATTTTAAAGTTATAAATTTAACAAAGATGGTAAATTGAATATAGGATTAGGTTACTTTTTGACATAACACAAATCTGTGAGGTCGATTATCATTCTGCCAGTCATATCGTTATCGTAATAAGAGAAAATACCTAAATGATTTATTATCCCTTTTCGATAATACTTTTTCGATTTCGAATAGAATTAAATATCGATTCTACATTGATCATTTCTGTCGCGAGTTTCATCGAAGTAAAGATATTTCTCATCAACAATCGATATAGTACTTTAGAAGAAACAGTTTATTGATTTTAAAATAAACGTGGTTTTATTTATTATACTGTAAATTAATAAAAAAAAGAAAAAAGAATATTCTGGCAAACTTTTTTCATTTGTGGCTTCCCATAAATAAACTTTTCAGAAGAATAACTAAAGGTACATAATAACTGAATCCTTATGAATGTTTGTGTTAGCATGCCAGAATGAGATAGAACTGTATCGATTTTTAGGTTGCACTTCGAAAGTCAACGTTTGCTAACCCAAAATTTAAATAGAAGTTTTGATACTCAATGTGTAAATCTGTATTCAATAATTTTCTTCATAAAAAAATAGAAGAAAATACTTATCTAAATACGTTCCTTCAGAAGAATATCTGCAACTAGAACGAGAAGAAACTTCAAATAAGGAATTTTTAATATTTTAAGAAATAATTAATATATAAATAAATAATTTATAACTCTAAACTTGATTTTAATTAATTGTATAGAAATTGTATAGAATAAAGTCATCACTTAAAAGTCAAAGCGCTGACAGATAATAAACTCTCTGCAGAGACGGAATGTTTAAGTAGATTAATTGTAGTTAATTGTTACAACTTATTTGCCCAATGGAATATATTAAATCTGTTCTTAGTTTGAATAAATTGAAGTGAGATATGGTTAAACAATTGAAGGCAATTAATTCTTGTCGTTTACTAATTCCGCTAGGAAACAGTGGGAGAAAGGAATAACCTTGGAAGAAACCAGTTGCAAAATATGTTTAACAGCGTATTTAATGCTACGACTTTTATGAAAAAAATAGCTTCTGTTTGAATCGAGGACCTTGACACGTTGAATTTACGTGGGTTACGCTATTAAATTTGTCTTTTTTTTTTTTTTCTACAAATGTTAAAGGTGGTAAACTTTGATTCGATTTCTTTTATAAATTCGATGGGATTTTATAATCCAAGCAAACTTTGACAATTTCCTTTAATAAGTATTGTCTTTTTCCATATAAATCTTGAAAATTACTTTTTAATAAGACATTTTCCTTTTCCAAATCTGTTTAAAAAATGGTTAAAATTGAATTCTTTCATATTCAATGGGAAAAAAGGAAAATGTAAGGTTTTCTAGTATTGGGTTTTTTTTTCATATGTAAGTCTTGAAAATTATTATTTAATAAGACATTTTCCTCTTTCAAATTTGCTTAAAATTAAAACTCAGATTTGTTTTTGTTTTATTTTATAGCGAAAAAAAATGAATAAACTGAAATTCTTTGATAATATTTATGTTAACAATTGATTGAAATTTCATGCTAACAGGTAATTGCTATGTTTATGACTTTGCATGAGAATAACAAATATTATGAACTTCCCGTTTGTAATTGACCATGCAAGCTGTATAAAGTTACATTCGTGATACTGTTGCTATTATTTTTTTTGTTTAATAAGGATATGTATGACCACTTCATTCATAATTAATTAACCAAATCATTAAATAATAGATGATAATTTTACATCTTCATGCGGAACATATTTATATATAGATATATAAAAAAGTTTTTCAAGTTAGTTATGACCTACAATAAATAAGTCTGTAATAGGATTAGTATGAAGTCCATAAACTGGCGAATTAAGGCCGGTTGAAGTTTAATGTTTAATTTATTAACCTATGAGATATAATAGCAAGTTTCGTGCGGAAACATTAAAGATGAGAAAAGAAAATCTTATGTCGTAATTCAATTTAAATGTTGCATTGGTCTACATTATTCTTTTTCGAAATTGAATAATGAATTTTTGTTTCAGGAAAATCAATTTGCTCCAGTTTCCTAGAAAAAAGACTACTTTAAAACAATTTTTTCCTTTATATAAAGGGATCTAAATGCCTATTTAAAGCCTAGGATTTATACACAAACCGAGCTATAGTTTAAGGCCTCGCAATACGATGCTAGGGCCTTACACTTTTAATTTATTACTTCATGGAGGGGAGAGGTCTCATATATTATAGAACAGGGCCTCAACAGATCAAAATCTGCATATATTTTAAACAAAAATTATCAATTTAAATTTGTTATTTTAATAATATTTTAATATAATATAGGCCTATATATATATCAGTAAGTTCTGTGATGGATATTAAAGTTATCAAAAACATATAAATATGCACAAAAAAAATAATTATAGACCTAATTATGAAGATTTAATTTATTTCAGAGGTCGAAAAGAAAATAAATTAAATGTCTAGAACAGTTTTTAAAAGTAAAAAATTACCAATCAATTTTATTTTCTCTCTTCTCGGTAATTGAATTACCTAACAAGAAAAACAAAGTATAATAAATTATCGAAATGTAATTTTCATTAGATTATTTTATTAAAACAATTTTCGATTTTATGACTTTTTTTTCCCCTTCTCTCTTTCTCTCTTTATCCTGTATCAAATGAAGAAAAATATTGTATGATTATAATATCCGTATGCAGTGTCCAGATTTCAACGTGTCTGCAACCTTTTGACATTATCCTTTATATAATGAAGTACAAAAGAGTGTGTAGGTAGAAGAAATAATTCAAAAAATATCCGGCTTTAAATAATGTAGACTTTATAGTTTACTGTTTATTGTAATGTGAATTTTTATAGAGTACAGTCTTCAGTACACTATACTAACCATTAAAATAAAATAATAATAATAATAATAAAAGTGATTATCTAGCAGCATAAAGATGAACCGGATAAAAATAATCTTTATGATAATTTAAATCTAAAAAAATATATATATATATTTTTTTTATTTATTTTTCTTATCAACAATTCAAGTTCACCAGCACCGAAATTAATTTACATTTAAAAGAGACAAAAGACAGACAATTGACGTATATAAAAACTATTCATCATTTAATATGTTTTTATAATTACATCACGGACTACTAATTTATAATACGATTTTTACATATAAAGTGAAATGAAAAATGGTAATTTTAAAATTAAACCTGGACCGTAATGATTTATTGAGTCATTTATATTATCCCGAATATAACAATCGGATTAACAGAAGAAAAATGAAGTTGTTTCTATGCTTCAGAATTTTTTCTTTTGTTCTTTTTTTTTATTTATATATTTCTTTATCGAAAGGCATTTGCCCTCTTGAATAGTTTCGTAGATGATATCAAAGAGAAGAATAAGAGTTCTTCCTTCTATTTAGTGACTATTGTGTAGAGGCGTATTAGAGCACACAGCCCATAAATTGGAGCATATGATGTTTATTATGCCAGACACAATGAATAATGTTTGGCCCTCTTGCATAGGCTCTTCTTTCACATTAATTATAACCCAATTTTATTATTTACAACTGGAAATAAATAAATAAATAACCAGAAGAGGATTTTGAACTTATCTTTTTTATTGTTTATTAAATATTTTTGGCAGTTTCCCAATTTAATAAGATTATTTCGTCTGGGTAACGTCTTTTGGATTGATTCCAACGAAACGCTCTCAATGATCATCATCAATTTTTTTATACAGTATGCACTGTATACATTTACGGTTTGTAATTACGAATCGAGTGGTTACAGATTGTAATTTCGAAAAAAAGGAAGGAAAAAAAAAAGTATTTTTACCTTTAAAGTATAGTTTGACGAGAAAATTCCTTTGTGTCATTGTTAATTTGTGAAAATTATCTTAATGCCCCTAGCAAATTACGCTAATAAAACGTTCCGGAGAAGATAATTTAGTTTTAATGTTCATTATCTTTGTCATAACCGGATCGTATATTAAAGATACACTTGTTTCTTATTAATATTAGCAAATTTATGTTTACTTTATACAATAGAAATATTATTTATAACTCTCTGCAGAGACGGAATGTTTAAGTAGATTAATTGTAGTTAATTGTTACAACTTATTTGCCCAATGGAATATATTAAATCTGTTCTTAGTTTGAATNAGCCCGGCACACGTATTTGTAAAATCTAAGTGACTCGTACAACATGGAATTCATATAAAACGGAATAATCAACAGTGTTATAGGAGGGGGGTCGACTGTATTCAAACTACAGCATAAATTTACGCACACGAAAGTAAATTTTCTTGATTTTTTTTTAAGACCATTTACACTTCTTAGAAGACTTTATCTCAATGCTTTTTTAAACGGAATAATCAACAGTGTTATAGGAGGGGGGTCGACTGTATTCAAACTACAGCATAAATTTACGCACCCTACATCACTTTTTCTTGATTTTTTTAAAGGTTAAAAGACTAAAATTCCTCAGAGACGACCGAAGAGAAAAGAATTTATGTCAAAATATATTCCCATCTAAGGAAAAGATGCTTTTAAAAGAAGATAAGAAAGGGGGAGGGGAAATAGAGGTAAGTCATTAGTAATTATATAGAATAAGTAAGAAACAAAAGAGAAAACAATCGATTGAATGGATATTAATCAAGCCAATAGCTCAAGTTCATTTAAAACATATATAATGGCATAAATCTTAGATGAAATTATCCACTCTTGAGAATTCAACAGGTGGAAAGATAAAAATCAATAATGTCAATAATATGTGGGAGCATTTGTTTATATAAATGTATGCTGTCACAATGTTTTAATAATAAAATTGCTTAGTTTAATAAGTGATTTATTTTTATTACCTTGTCGTATAAAAATAGATTTACTGTCATTATAAATTTTATATTTTAATACAAATGCAAGTTTTCAGTTCAACAGAAAATTTAAAGAAATATGAATTTGTATTCCATCATATTTTTCCCGATAAGGACTAGAGAATGTCCTTATCAAGAAATGGATAAGGAAATTCTCTGACAAAAAGAACTTAGGTTATATCTCATCTGTCATAAGTGCTTGAGTTCTTATAACATTATTACTTTCTCTTATCCTATTCTTACAATTTACAAATTTTATTTACTTAACATCAAATTTGATGAGTTTAGTATATAAAATAAATATTTAATTGCAATTTTACATATTTAATATTGCACAATTGGGATAAATGTAAACATTTTTAGTGAGTAATGACAAGTCTGTGGCTTTTTCCATCATGTGACTTTTGACATTTCCGTATACACTACCAAATATGGAAGCGCTACTGATAAATTTACTTCAATTTCATAAACTTAAGATATCAATGAACAAAAGTTTATACTAAAAAAGAATATTGCAACAGATTCTAAGAAAGATCATACTAGCTTACCCATGCCATTCTCATTATAACAATTACTTTTTTGGCCTAATTAATTTCAATATATCAAAAATTTCTCGAGTCATTTTAATTAATGGGCAAATAAAGAAGGAATGGGATTTTGGCAGTTTCAGTTACAACAGAGTCTCTCAGAAATCGACAGAGGCTGGGACCACTTAGCTTTTTTTAGGCCACTAGCATATTGAAAAAATAAATACTGTAAATAAAATAGTATTTTATGCTAATAAATGCTAATAAATAAATAAAATACTATTTTATTTATTTATTAGCATTGTATTTTTTAAGTAATAACATCTGACTAAAAAAAAACAATTTTTTTCTTGATGCATTACATAAAAAATGAAATGGAATGAATAATTTTTAACATATATTTTTGAGGGCTTCATAAATATGAGACTTATACCACAGGAGGATCTTTTGGCAGGCACCTCTTGTAGTAGAACTTGAACTCATATGTTATGTATTAATCAGTTTTTAGAATTAATTAGTACATTCAAACTAATTTAAGTTTTATTATGAAAGAAAAATAATGTAGGCTATATAAAATAATATAGTTGTTTTCAAACGTATAATATGAAAGATACAGTTTTTTGATTTAAAAATTTGCTAATTATTTTTATACTTTTATNATTTCCTTCTCACAAATTCGCACTTTCATTTGATGATTATTATTTTAATAAACTTTGACTGAAGTTATAAATCATTTTCTTAAATTACTTAACTAATATACTAGCATATTGAAAAAATAAATACTGTAAATAAAATAGTATTTTATGCTAATAAATGCTAATAAATAAATAAAATACTATTTTATTTATTTATTAGCATTGTATTTTTTAAGTAATAACATCTGACTAAAAAAAAACAATTTTTTTCTTGATGCATTACATAAAAAATGAAATGGAATGAATAATTTTTAACATATATTTTTGAGGGCTTCATAAATATGAGACTTATACCACAGGAGGATCTTTTGGCAGGCACCTCTTGTAGTAGAACTTGAACTCATATGTTATGTATTAATCAGTTTTTAGAATTAATTAGTACATTCAAACTAATTTAAGTTTTATTATGAAAGAAAAATAATGTAGGCTATATAAAATAATATAGTTGTTTTCAAACGTATAATATGAAAGATACAGTTTTTTGATTTAAAAATTTGCTAATTATTTTTATACTTTTATATTCAACTGTATACAGTTACTTTCAAATTGATTTTAGGCAAAGAGGAAGAGGAAAAGCAAAAAAAAAATAAAATAAAATAAAATTATGATAAAGTTTAATGGTTTTCCTCGCATATTATAGGAAAATAAATATTTACTTAAAATACAATCGTTATAAAATATTTCTTCATAAATAAACATTGTTTACAAAACAAATTAAATTGTTTTATACATTAAAAATTTATCTTAATAATAAAAAGGTAAACATTTAAATGGAATTTGTATTATTACTTTAATGAGTTCATTTATTTAAGAAATTACATTA
This sequence comes from Centruroides sculpturatus, assembly GCF_000671375.1. NCBI lineage: Eukaryota > Metazoa > Arthropoda > Arachnida > Scorpiones > Buthidae > Centruroides > Centruroides sculpturatus. Next base: position 627,292 of record NW_019384307.1, read on the forward strand.
AAATAATTTAAATTTATAATTATAAAATTAATAAGTATATATTTTTTACGTAACTTTTTAAAATCAGATTAGTATTATTATAATTTACAAACAGAAAAGCATTGTACTTGAAACACACAGGCGTTCTAAATTCTTCATGGTCAGCCGCAGACAGCGCGAGGATAGTAAATCTTTGAATTGTGACAAAGATCTGTCAACATCAACAGATGGGAGAGGAGCATATTTAGCATATTTTTCACTAAAAACTCCAAGTTACTTAACTTTTCCGGCAATATTTAAAATTGCGTGTGTGCCGCCATCTGTTATGATATTTTGTTATTAAAATTTTTTTATATTTTTAATTACTATAAAATGCAAAAAGCTCAATTTTGAGGGTAAAAATTGGTTTTATAAAAAATTCTAAATGCTTAATAACTACTAAAATCGTCATTAAATTCGACCCTATTGGAAATACACACGACTCCTTTTATCTCTCTATTCCCCGACCTTTAATCACCAAAATTTAATAGCATCGATCCACCTAATAAATAAACCTCCTTGCAAAATTTCAGAAAGTTTCGACAAAAAAAACACAGGAGTTATTAATTAAGCTTCAAAGAGGGTGGACAAAATTGTGCCCTCTACACATACAGTAACATCCATACATACAGAAAAAATCCCGAATGTTCATTCACTTCTCGTTCAAAGTCCCGAGCCCAAAAATGTAAAATCCTTTGGGGTCATTTTTTGATCGATCTCGATACTCTGTTATATATTATTGTTGAATGAATATGTTATATAATATGTAAATATAAATTTTTTAATAAATTTCTTTGGAAATTATGATTATTACACTTTAAGCTTCTATGCATAACATTATGCCTGGAGTTTTCTAGTGAGAGAATATCTAGACAACAAATTTAGTGAACGCTGGTTGGACAAGAATTTTCTACGACGTAGCTTCGTTGATGTCCAGATTTAAGCATGTGAAAATTGGATGAATGTTAATTAGCCCTATCACGTGTTATTACATGTTACAATTGTCGAAGACCTGAGCAAACTCTCAGGACTTTTTTAATAGCTTTCAACCGTCAATATAGGAGGAGATGTTTAAAACACGAGAATAAAATAGAATAAAAAATCTGCGAGAAGAATGGTGAGAAGTATACAGATAACTCTTATTTAGCACTGTGATGAAACCTTCTGAAGTGCTCCATATAGGCTAATATAATTGAAAGCCTACATTTAATTTAATAGAACAATAATTATAAAAATATTTTTACTATTTTATTCTTCATTGAGTATTTGAACATATTCATTCCGAATAAGACTGTACTGTACGTGCGATCGGAAAAGCAGTCACAATCGTGATTAATACGATAAACTAACTTGTAAACTAACTTGTAAGTGCGTTTTTTACCGTATAGTACGTACTGTATATACGTACAAAATCCAATACTACAATAATTTGCTGTAATCCGACATTCGCCGATCACTATGTCTAATTACAAAGACTCTATTGTATTTCATAATAAAAGTATTTAGTCTACGGATTTTGTGGTAAAAATAGCTTAATATAACCAATTAACCAGTTCGTTCTGATAAAAAATAAAATCTAGCAACGATTTGAGTAACTTTCCCGGCTTTTATGAGATTTTATTTTAAAAATAATTGCTGTATTATTAATTTAATCAAAATAAATAACTAAAATTTCATGTGGCGCCATCTGTTATATCGTTTTGCTATAAAAACTTTATATATATTTGTAATTATTGTAAAATAGCAAAATACTTAATTTTGAAGGTAGAGATGAATTTTATAAACACTGTAAATGCTAACAAGTAAAATCTTCATTAAGTCTGAACCCCTCGCGATATGACACGTGACCTTCCTATATCTCTCCATTCCCTTGACCTTTCACAACCAAAATTTAATAGCATCAATGCCCCTTATATACAAGCTACCATGCCAAATTTCGATTTTTTAAATCTTTACCCCATTCTGAGATATTAAGCGAAATAGACGACAACCACATACACTTACGGAATTTTTTTGCCTTTTTTTGACTGTTTTGGGTTCAGGAATCTCAAAACGTGGAAATTTACAAAAAACTTGGAGGGTCAAATTTGACACGATTTCCATACTTTCCCTTGTTATGTATACATAACAGCCGGGAAAGCAATAGGCTAAATATCATCGATACATATATTTCTTTTTAAAATATTCCTTTAAGGTAAATTTCCTTCTCACAAATTCGCACTTTTATTTGATGATTATTATTTTAATAAACTTTGACTGAAGTTATAAATCATTTTCTTAAATTACTTAACTAATATTTAATTATTGTTTGTTTGTTAAGTTATGGCAACGCAACACTTGGGCGATCTGCCTAGGGGGAATGCCTTCCAGGAGGTCTTTTTAAGGGAAACTGGCCTCTATTTAGGCGTTACAGACGCGGAGAAAATCCGGAAAACTGCACGTGGCCAGCCCGTCCGAGCGCGGCGCGAACCCACGACCGAACTCCCAGTGATCAGGGACGGAACAGCTTGGCCACTGGTGGGCCAATATTTAATTATAAAGAGTATTTTTTTTTTTAAATTCTTTAACGTAATTTCTTTTCATAGAAATTAATATATTTTATATTTCGTTACAAATATAAAAATTTCTACTTCTTATTTCCATAATTTGTTCATCTTATTATTCGTTTACCAAGTAGGCAAGTTCTTGTTTTAATATCATTTAGGCACTTAAGAATTATTGCCTTTAAAATTAATGTCTACTACTCTTCTAGACAAGAGTTGCCGTGATATTCACAGTAATTTACCACATAAATACTACGATTGAGAAAAATAGTGTAAGAAGCCACCAAAGATTTTTTATCAGAAGTTAAATACAGTGGACTATCGCAGTGGCACTCAGGCGAAGTTAAATTAGAGGGCTCATTGTACAGTGCTGACTTCTGATATTTTTCTTCGGAGAAATATTTTCTTATAAAAGATTGGTTTGGGGTCCCTTGTTGGTGAGTGCCCCAGGCAATTGCCTTTTTTGCCCAAAGATTAACGCGTCACTGGACTCTCGATGTAGTGAACTCTTAAACAGAGTTCACTATATCGAAAGTCTAGTGGCGTCAGAGTTAAGAATTAAAGTCAGAGTTAAATTAAATAATTTATTATCTACATAAAGAATGGAAAGGATCAGCAAAATTGTTTACTATACCGGATGATCACTGTATCAAGAGTCTACTGTNGGTGTGAACTCAAACAATTGAAACATGACTGAGTAAATATCTTGATTTCTGACCTGCCAGAATCTGAATTTTTGCACATGTTTCAGCAGACAAGCACTCTTTTCTAGCAGTTTCTTAATTCAGAAACTCTGGATTAAGAAACTGCTAAGAAAGTTTTGTGAAACTTATTGTTGTAAATATAAATTTTTTAATAAATTTCTTTGGAAATTATGATTATTACACTTTAAGCTTCTATGCATAACATTATGCCTGGAGTTTTCTAGTGAGAGAATATCTAGACAACAAATTTAGTGAACGCTGGTTGGACAAGAATTTTCTACGACGTAGCTTCGTTGATGTCCAGATTTAAGCATGTGAAAATTGGATGAATGTTAATTAGCCCTATCACGTGTTATTACATGTTACAATTGTCGAAGACCTGAGCAAACTCTCAGGACTTTTTTAATAGCTTTCAACCGTCAATATAGGAGGAGATGTTTAAAACACGAGAATAAAATAGAATAAAAAATCTGCGAGAAGAATGGTGAGAAGTATACAGATAACTCTTATTTAGCACTGTGATGAAACCTTCTGAAGTGCTCCATATAGGCTAATATAATTGAAAGCCTACATTTAATTTAATAGAACAATAATTATAAAAATATTTTTACTATTTTATTCTTCATTGAGTATTTGAACATATTCATTCCGAATAAGACTGTACTGTACGTGCGATCGGAAAAGCAGTCACAATCGTGATTAATACGATAAACTAACTTGTAAACTAACTTGTAAGTGCGTTTTTTACCGTATAGTACGTACTGTATATACGTACAAAATCCAATACTACAATAATTTGCTGTAATCCGACATTCGCCGATCACTATGTCTAATTACAAAGACTCTATTGTATTTCATAATAAAAGTATTTAGTCTACGGATTTTGTGGTAAAAATAGCTTAATATAACCAATTAACCAGTTCGTTCTGATAAAAAATAAAATCTAGCAACGATTTGAGTAACTTTCCCGGCTTTTATGAGATTTTATTTTAAAAATAATTGCTGTATTATTAATTTAATCAAAATAAATAACTAAAATTTCATGTGGCGCCATCTGTTATATCGTTTTGCTATAAAAACTTTATATATATTTGTAATTATTGTAAAATAGCAAAATACTTAATTTTGAAGGTAGAGATGAATTTTATAAACACTGTAAATGCTAACAAGTAAAATCTTCATTAAGTCTGAACCCCTCGCGATATGACACGTGACCTTCCTATATCTCTCCATTCCCTTGACCTTTCACAACCAAAATTTAATAGCATCAATGCCCCTTATATACAAGCTACCATGCCAAATTTCGATTTTTTAAATCTTTACCCCATTCTGAGATATTAAGCGAAATAGACGACAACCACATACACTTACGGAATTTTTTTGCCTTTTTTTGACTGTTTTGGGTTCAGGAATCTCAAAACGTGGAAATTTACAAAAAACTTGGAGGGTCAAATTTGACACGATTTCCATACTTTCCCTTGTTATGTATACATAACAGCCGGGAAAGCAATAGGCTAAATATCATCGATACATATATTTCTTTTTAAAATATTCCTTTAAGGTAAATTTCCTTCTCACAAATTCGCACTTTCATTTGATGATTATTATTTTAATAAACTTTGACTGAAGTTATAAATCATTTTCTTAAATTACTTAACTAATATTTAATTATTGTTTGTTTGTGAAGTTATGGCAACGCAACACTTGGGCGATCTGCCTAGGGGGAATGCCTTTCAGGAGGTCTTTTTAAGGGAAACTGGCCTCTATTTAGGCGTTACAGACGCGGAGAAAATCCGGAAAACTGCACGTGGCCAGCCCGTCCGAGCGCGGCGCGAACCCACGACCGAACTCCCAGTGATCAGGGACGGAACAGCTTGGCCACTGGTGGGCCAATATTTAATTATAAAGAGTATTTTTTTTTTAAATTCTTTAACGTAATTTCTTTTCATAGAAATTAATATATTTTATATTTCGTTACAAATATAAAAATTTCTACTTCTTATTTCCATAATTTGTTCATCTTATTATTCGTTTACCAAGTAGGCAAGTTCTTGTTTTAATATCATTTAGGCACTTAAGAATTATTGCCTTTAAAATTAATGTCTACTACTCTTCTAGACAAGAGTTGCCGTGATATTCACAGTAATTTACCACATAAATACTACGATTGAGAAAAATAGTGTAAGAAGCCACCAAAGATTTTTTATCAGAAGTTAAATACAGTGGACTATCGCAGTGGCACTCAGGCGAAGTTAAATTAGAGGGCTCATTGTACAGTGCTGACTTCTGATATTTTTCTTCGGAGAAATATTTTCTTATAAAAGATTGGTTTGGGGTCCCTTGTTGGTGAGTGCCCCAGGCAATTGCCTTTTTTGCCCAAAGATTAACGCGTCACTGGACTCTCGATGTAGTGAACTCTTAAACAGAGTTCACTATATCGAAAGTCTAGTGGCGTCAGAGTTAAGAATTAAAGTCAGAGTTAAATTAAATAATTTATTATCTACATAAAGAATGGAAAGGATCAGCAAAATTGTTTACTATACCGGATGATCACTGTATCAAGAGTCTACTGTAATTGCCCAGCATTGTTTGTGATGAGAATATTTAAATTATATTCTATATTTATTCGCAATAATAAACTTTTAGAATTACTCACCTCATTCTTTCTCCTATTCCAAATTATTCTTACCTGTTTATTAAAAGTTTTCCTTTTTTTCGGAATTTGTGTAGCATTTTTCTTCATAAAAACTTATCACCAAGCAATAAATATATAAAGCAATGTTTGTTTATCTGAAATATAATTTAAGAAATGTTGAATCCTAAAGTATATACTTAATGAATAAAAATTAAACTAGACAAATAATGAATCAACATGTAATAAAAAGCTTGATAAATTTTGATGAATTGCATTTATGGTAAACTGAAATAATAAATTATGCAATTTCATAGTGGGATTTTTTTAAAATAAACAATAAATATCTGATTAATGATTATAAACAAAACGAATAGGTTTTAACATGATATAAAAATATGGAAAATATTTCATTAAAAAATAATCATAAAATTTAGGCTAGGTCTAGGTATTTATCCCTAGACGTAGGGAATTTCAATTACCAAAAAGGGAAAAGGGATATTTTCGTAAATTTTTGGAAAATCTAGGGAATTTTTTTAAAAGATGTATCTCATGCAATTTTTTGGCAAATTTTATTAAAATTCATTCATGGTCAATAAAATATTTTAATTTTTTCTTAGTGTGGGAGTGTGGGAGCCCTGAAAAAGCCATTAATAGCATTAAAAATCTAGTATACAGACGAATTCAAACGAGTTTATCCACTTATTATATGTGAAGAAAAACTAACTATATTTTAATATACTGTTTCACAAATACACTGTTCTTACCTAAACCCGTTTTCTCATTAAAATAGATAACACAAAATATCCATTGCCTATGTACAGTACGTACTCTAGGTGGGATCGAACCCGCAACCTGATGACCAAAGAGCAACGACTTAACAAATTTCGTTTCCAGATCGATTAAAAAATAATTTAAATCATGCCAACAATTTCACGATTTAATAATAAAACTTTTTATTTATCTTTATTAGTCTACAGGTATTTTTATCACTATGATGCGATTTGTATAAGCCCTTTTATAATTGCGCAATATAACACTATAGTATATTGCCTGGAGAAATTTAGGGAATTTTTGTCAAAAATCTAGGGAACAATTAAAATTTTACCGATCGACCCTGCACTCAGCTAATATTAAAACAAGCTACGGGCATGAGTACCCCAAAAGTCCTCAAGAGGATTAGGAAAAAAAGAAGATATAATGTTGAAAAGTATGATTGTAATCAGGCTCAGATACAGGGATCCTACAAGATCATTTGATCTGAACAGACAGATTTCTACAATTTAATTTAATTACTTTCCCGGCTGTTATATATAACAGAGAGAAAGTAATTTTTTCTATATGTACAGTTGTTAGTGCGTGTGTGGTGGGAGCACGGTTTTGTTCACTCTTTTTGAAGCTTAATAACTCCTGTGTATTTTGTCGAAACTTTCTGAAATTTTGCAGGAAGGTTTGTTTATTAGATGCTATTAAATTTTGGTGGTTATAGGTCAACGAAGCGGGGAGATAAAAGGGAACCGTTTGTCATATCTCGAGTAGGGTCAGACTTAATGACGATTATTACTCGTTATTAGCATTTAGAATTATTTATAAAACCCACCCCTACTCTCAAAATTAAGCTTTTTGCCATTTTATAATAATTAAAAAATTTTAAATAATAACATATCGTAACAGATGGCGCCACCCACGCAGCTTTAAATGTTGCCGGGAAAGTTAAGCAACTCGTTACTGGATATTTTTATGTAAGAAATACATAACACGAAAGTGATACAATATAAATTATAATTTCTTTCAATAAGTAGTGGAAAAAAATTTATTATATTGGATAGTATTTTATTTTAAAAACCAATGACTCAAAAATTATCATAATATATATATTTGAGATTTAATAAAAAGTATTTGATTTAAGTGTCTAAATACTGACAAAACACACAAATATCACAAAGATATGATTTGATAAGATAACATAACCGGATATGCTGCATATCTATTGTTGTATTACTTTCGATTTAAAGAAATACATTGTGATATGCCTAAACAGTGTTTAAAATAGGTTGTTTATATCCTATTTCTCTCCTTTTTAAAATAAAAACTTATTTATCTGACAGTTAAAAGTCCACGATTTATATAAAATCATAGCTACATGTAGATATAATTTAGATTTTTAAGAAGGTTAATAAGGAGTTAAGTCATAAAATTAGTGTTTTAACAATATATTAGGTTGTACAAAATTTAAGTACAGTCAGAAAAAACAAATAATATAAAAACTTTCAGTAATTAATTTAATAATAAAAATTATTAACCATAATAAAACAGAATATAGAAGTAATAAAAAGAAAGAAAACAGCATTTACTTGTTTATTAAGTTTATCGATTATAGAAAATAGTTTCTGTGTAACAAAATTGCTTGTTTCCTATAATTTCGTTCCAGTTTGTCTTTATTTTCTAGGAGCTAATTTGATCTTAAGCCAAATCGAGTGATTGAAAAGGTCATAATTTAAATTCGAACATTGTAAATTGAAAGATTTACTTAAATTCTATCGAATGGAAACATATTTGGAGAAAATCGTTAGCAACGTAGACTAATATCTCGGATGAGAACTTGAACATATTGACACTATAAGACATCCTAAAAGAGTAGTCAAGCAGTATATTGACACTTTCTGCACGGCTACTCTTCTAGGATATCTTTGGTTTATTACAACACAATCTTACTGATAGTAAAAATATTGTTAAATCAACCAATAAAAAATGCTTGTAAATGTTAATCTGAAATATTTTTGACATTTTACTTTGTTAAAATTAAACATTAAACTAAGAATTTTTTATGCGTAGCCTTATAAATGCTATCCTCTTTGATCTGATACAGTGGCAGGTTATTCTATGGACAGAAAGGGTCCCCACCAACATGGACCCTCAAACCAACTTTTTATAAGAACATATTTTTCCAAAACATTCCCACCAAGAAAAATGTCTGAAGTTAACGTTGTACAGTACATGAAGCCCCTCCTAATTCAAATTTGCCTGCGTCCCATAAAGGTATAATGCGCCACTGATCTGATATAAAAATTATTGTAAAAATTCATGATAATTGAATATTAAATATTTTACATTTTGAATAATTAATTGATCTAACTTATAAGGTGAATTTTCCATAGTTATCAACCATATTTTTTTTTATTCCTTAAATTAAAATCATTGTTATCCTGATCCCTTTTTACAGAGCTGATTCAACTTATTATAACAGCAATCTACCTGTGAAGTTTACAGCTTTATATATATATACATATATATTTTTAAATAATAAAATGTAAAACAAATGTACTGTACTTACAAAATCTAACAATACTTCTCGTCTGATTTAAGAATGATTCAATGCAAACAACAGACTTAAATCAATTTAATCTTTGACCTTGTCACATTATCATTTTCTAACCAATAAATTTATACATTTTTTCACGCTAGAAATTTGAACTTTTTTTGATAAATATTTTGTTTTTTTCGTTCGATAGGTAATATAAAAAAGTGGCCCAGAAATCAGTTAACCGACAAAAATATATATAAAACTTATATATATATTTCGGTTAACTGATTTTTGGGCCATCTTAACGGTTGAATTAAATTTGTGAAATCTGTACGTGAAACGTGTTTATGAAACGTCTAGAAATGCAGAAAATTGCGGGATTTTTCTGTATGTATGGTTAGTTTTTAGTGTGTTTGTGTGTGTATGTGTGAGGGGCACAATTTTGTTCATCCTGTTTGAAACTTAATAACTCTTGTGTCTTTTGTCGAAAATTTATGAAATTTTGCAAGGAAGTTTGTGTTGAGGGATATTGATGCTATTAAATTTTGGTGGTTAAAGGTCGAGGGGGTGAAGAGACAAAGGGGGGTCGTGTGTCATATCTCGAATAGGATTTAACGATAATTTTACTCGCTATTATCATTTACAATTTTTTTATATATAAAACTCATATCTATCTTCAAAATTAAGCTTTTTGACACTTTATAATAATTAATAATGTATAAAGTATTTTAAAATAAAATCTCTTAACACACGGCGCCATAAACAGTTTTAACTCTCGCCTGGAAAGTTAGGCAATTCATTGCTGATTATTGTAAATTTCATTAGTTGTAATCTTATTCAACTTCTTAATTTTCAGTTATTTATCATTTATATAATTTAAATTAAAAATTAAAAGTAGTAATATAATATCTGATTATTCAATAAAAGCAGCAAAAATGTTTTCCCCTCATTTTTACAATTATTTAAAAAGATAATATGATAAAAAAAGAAAATGTAATTGAATAGTAGTAAACTTTTTTAATGTTACAGCTACAGGAAAAAAATATATAATAGTAATTACAGTATATAAACAAAATGAATATTAATCGATTAATTAATTTAGATAAGTAATGAGTTTAATTTAACATATAAACCAATAATATCTGGTGAAGATAACTGTAAACATCCATACAATTAGTGTGTATATATATTTATATATACAATATAAATTTAATTTTAATTTTAAGTAAGTTTACATTTGTGTGTTAAAATACAACTTAGTTTAACTACATTTTCATTAAAAAATTGTAATGGGTTATATTTATACATTTTATGTTGTGTTTGAATCAATAAGATATATAAATAATGTACTTTTTAGGACTACAATACAGTTAAATTACTAAGTATATATATATAAACAGAGGACGTTTTCAAAATTGAGAACTTGTTTTCGTTCTGAATATCATATGAGAAACTTATATACAATTAAATTACTATATATAAAGTTATGTAATTGTATATACGGTTATCGCGTGATACAGTATCTAAATATATATACAATTAAGCTTACTGGATGAAAAATTATGAATGAAGGACATATATATATATATATATATATATATGACATGCTCTCAATTTGGAGGGCATTCATTAATAATTTATCAAGTTAGTCTAATTGTATAAAAATATAGTAGTAGTATTTTGAGTCAAATAATTATAATACATACATAACTATTATTATTATATTATTATTACCATANACAAACCTCTCGTTTTTATTAATAAAATGACTGAATGAACTTTCAAATGATTTTCTAAAGGATACAAAATTAAATTTCCGAAGTTTTTAATGTATTCTAGTGCATAGTGACACATTTTGTAAGAATTGTTATCAATGTAAATTAATATCTCTGATCAGAATTGAACATATTTACACTGTAAGGCTAAAATTGTGAAAGTTCTTCTTGAAGGCCATTAGGAACATCGAAGAGTTTCTTGATGAATCTTTGAATAGGGATTTTCGTGGAATAACAAAGAACCGAATTTGATTCGATGCAACTAAAAAATATATTGAAAATTGTGAAAAAAACTTAAGTTTTAGGCATAATTAAAACAGAAAGATTCTTTATACGCCTTTGTGCGTATAAAGAAGTAAACTTGTACAACAAAATTTCCAAATAATATTATGAAAATTGTAAGTTAAAAATGCTAACTTATTTTTATATGGTTTATATCATAAGAATATTACTTTTAATCTTATTATTTTATTGAATTTTTTAAATATCTAACTTTTAGTTTTTCTAGTGAAACATACCCATTATCTACACCCCATTGGAAATCGATAAACTTATTGATATTATAAACAAATTGCATTGCGGATAATTATCTGAAATAACGAAAATAGAGAAAAACATGTACTTAGATTTATCAAATAATTACTTATTAACCTATTATATTTTTAATATTACTTCATAATGCAAGATCGATATCTATCGAAAATAATGTATTGGAAATCTCTCTAAAATTTTAGATTTTAACTTATAGCTGAATGATGTCATAAAGATTTTCATTAAAAAATTGTAATGGGTTATATTTATACATTTTATGTTGTGTTTGAATCAATAAGATATATAAATAATGTACTTTTTAGGACTACAATACAGTTAAATTACTAAGTATATATATATAAACAGAGGACGTTTTCAAAATTGAGAACTTGTTTTCGTTCTGAATATCATATGAGAAACTTATATACAATTAAATTACTATATATAAAGTTATGTAATTGTATATACGGTTATCGCGTGATACAGTATCTAAATATATATACAATTAAGCTTACTGGATGAAAAATTATGAATGAAGGACATATATATATATATATATATATTTTTAAATAATAATTATNAAAATAAGCCTATGTTTAAAATATAAAAATTTAGATGTACAAAGAAATTTGTAAACATTTAGAATTTTATTTTATTAAATATGAATTCAGGTATTTAAATCAATATTTTAAATTTTTTTCTGCTAGAATTTAGTTTCTAGCTTGGCATGATCCTTGGTCCTACTGATTAAGAGTTGTAATTAGCTTAATCTAATTTAATCTAATTTCTTTAATATCCGAAAGAAGGAAATAATTATTTATTATTCAATTTTAGTTTAAATAAGGCAATAAATATATCGGACTCTCTCGTTTTTTGCAATTTAAATGATACTTTTTTTTAGTTACGTGTAATCCCCGATAAGGAAGATAAGGAATTCCGTGAAAAATTGCGTATTTTAAGTAATGTTTTTAAAACAAATAATGCTATAGTAACAATAAATTCCATTTAATTCATTCCTATAATTCGAAATATGACGTCATATATAGCTAAGGAAACGAAAATGACTCACTTGAATATTTTATTTTTGAAAATATCAACATAAATTAGTTCATAATTGCTAAAATGTATTTAAACAATAGTTATAAATCTAACTACAGTATTAAAATTTAAAATTTATTCGAAGTGAACGATACTTCTCTGTGAATTTGGAACGGTTCATTAGTTTATACCGAACGATTCGTTCAATTTGTCATTTGATGAAACGATATTTGTTTTCTTATAAGGATATTGCTTCTTAAAATGTTCCTGTTTAAAATTATATAATAGCCTAATTACTAAGTAATGCGATATCTCGTCGATCAGCATGTGAAATACCAAAATATTTAATGTTTTAATTCTTGGTGTTACATGTCTTTACAGGAACTATGAAAACTATTCATTAAATTGATTTATTTCATTCTTACCAGCGATTTCTGTACAACTTATTCATATACCTTCGATATTCAACTAATCTATAATTTTCTTGAAAGTCATTATCTAATCTGAATGAAGAAAAAACAGAAATTTGTGCATTAATCTAATAACCTTTGGTTATTAGATTAATGCAGGGTGAGTCAAAAGTCACTTGTATCCTTTTCATTCCAAAAGTACTGTGATTATATATTGAGTTTATAAATAAATAGGGCAGAAATCCTAACTATAAGCACGTTTCTATTTTAAGGAGATATCTTTTTAAAATGTGGTTAAAAATATATATATAAAGGTCATGATTTCAAATAACGTATTGTTTTATAAAGTGCTTTCGAAATACTGTATAGTGAATAGCAAATAGTTTACGTTATCAAAATGGATCTGTCAGATATCTCTTACGTGCTTGTATAGTAAATACCAGCCGACACCTTCATGAATACTTATGAGGAAGCTAAATATAACTTTTACACAGATTCATGCTCCGTCACCTTCGTATATTTGATCCTCACAGTGAGAGAGGTGTCATAAAACTTTCTTTTGGAATATCACAAGCTGAATAGGCAATAGGAATTACAAAATATCATTATAATAAAGAAAATTTAAAGTGAAAAATATACTTTCTTAGTATATTAAATATAGTAAAAACTCGAATTAACGTATTTTCATCGTTCTCTCTAAATCTCCATAAACCAATGTTAACATTACTACAGTCCCTTTCGATTTCGCGTATTTTCGGGATTTAACACGTAAAAAATTCGATCCCTAGATGAATTTTCACCGTATTTTTTCGTAAAACAAAAATGTATTGTATTTTATGTTCGGATGGTCAGGATAATTATATAAATTCAATGAATTATCAGGTTTCATCACCTTGTGATAGTGAGAAGACACAACATTCTATAGTTCTGGGCGCTTTGGAAGCCACTACTGAACTATCGTCATAGCAATTAAAGCAATTTCACGTCAGTTTTCAAAGTTTGCTGTATATTCTGCGGTCCACAAGCAGTATTCTTGTACAGCTGATATTATAATAACAAGTACAAAATGCAAAATGAAGTAAGTAGGCTACTTAATGCATAATGGCAGTGAAAATGCATTTATTTAAGCTTTAAACTTGGAAGATACAGCGATGAAGACACATCAAATTCTCAACCGGAAACAAACATTCTTCACTACTTTCAAAAGACAGCTTAATAGTTTATTGTCTTTGTATAAAACGTGTTTAGAGATGACAATAGTTGTAACATTAGAAGTATACTTTATGAAATAAAAGCTTTCATGGAAGAATTTTAGCCATTCTAAATGCATATACATATGCATTTATATATTATGCATGTTTGGATGTTTAGATTTTATATATTTTCTTACCCATTCTTTGAAGAGCATTAAATCGAATTCATACTGTAATACATATTTAAACCTTATTAATGACATGAACACAGAGTATTAAATTAAAATAGATTTAATACCCGAAACTATAATGGATAGACTATTATTAAATATTCAATATTTATAATGATAATAATTGCTTTTCCAAATATTCACAATTAAAAAATAACTGAAAAAGTTAATAAATATTCANCGCTACTACTAGACACGGGTTTCCGCATTTTTACGAAAATCCATTATAATAAAGTCGACTTGTATCTAGAACTTCAGGACGCATTATTCCCAAAACTCGAGGCGGGAAAATTTCCATATGCAACAGTCATTATTACAGACTACAGAGAATCGTGATTTCATTCAATTATATGACTATTTTTTTTTAACTCTCCGCCCTCTGGGCACTAAGAGGGCCTTTTTTTGCTAACCCATTATGGGTTCGGCCAGGCCTACAATGGGGCTGCCGGGTGGTGAAGGACGGGGTCCGACATATCCAAACGGACCACCCCCGAAAAATTCCTGAGGATTTTTCGACCCGTTCGGATTCAAACCCGGATCCCACAGAGCGGTGGGCTTCCACCTTGACCGCTCGGCTATCCGGCCGCTTTTATTATGTGACTATCAATGACCATCTCCAATAGAATTAGTTTCAACTTAATTCTATTGGAGAAATTTCAAATTGAAATCTCTCTTGTACACCAAAAATTATAGTAATCAGGCATCGCTTTCGTTTGCATTGACAATACATAGTTTAAAGCTAACCTGCAATAATTGCGACACATTTTGATCATATAAAAACCTTCGTTATCAAAATCTTAAGGTGGGTTGAATTCTGAGATTTGTTTTTCTTTATCGAACTATAATCACTAGCGAGGTTGAGGCCGAAGTTTTAAACGCGAAAACGCGTACGTCAGACGTTCGGCGCCGCTTTCCCGTAAGCCTAGAAGTTTGACAATGGCGTTTGGATAGTCGGTGGAATCTTGCTCGACGTTCCAAACACCATTGTCGAACTTCTAGGCTTACGGGAAAGCGGCGCCGAACGTCTGACGTACGCGTTTTCGCGTTTAAAACTTCGGCCGCAACCTCGCTATTAATAGAAGAAATTAAGCTATTTATTACAATAAACATACCATACTTTCTTATATTACCCTGTAAACTAAAGCACACAGTTTATTTTCTCTTCTATTGCGAATATTTAAGCTTCACTAACTGAATCTGTAAACAAAATAAAATAAATCAGTTCTACCAGGGGATCCCGACATATCCGGATAGACCACCCCCGAAAATTCCTAGAGATATTTCGACCCATTTGGATTCGAGCCCGGGTCCCCCAGAGGGATAGGTTGCCACCTTGACCGCTCGGCCATCCGGCCGTACGAGTATTTACACATAGTTTTGACAGTTCTTTAGCTATTGAACTATAAAATTGCGCACGCCTTTAGAAATACTTTGTATTATATATATATATATATATATGATATCATTACAATTAACTAATCAATATTAATCAATAGTAACTAATTTAAAATGTAATCGAAAATATAATTAAAAAATTTCCTTAAAAATGTTTTTTCCACAATCTGGCAACACTTAGAAATTTTTATGTATTTCAAAATGGCCGCTTCCATGGTAAAGCGTGATCAGAAAAACTTTGGAAACAAACCCGAAAACGCTCATCTAAGAATATATGAAACAGTAGCTACTGTTTTACGACTGATCGATGAAAAAAGGGGAAGTATTAAAAATTTAATATATTCCCATGCGTCTAAGGTTAGAAAGACTGAAGTGAGTATAATAATGTAATTATTTTATTGGTTAATGTCCAGATACGTGGACCGTCATGGCGGCACTTCCTGTTTCAGCCTCGAAACCAGACGGTTTGCAGACGACGTGTCACGTGACGCACCGACGCACGTCCTAACCTAACCTAACCTATTCTAATAAATTAGCATAATTATTACCAATTATATAATTAGAATAGGTTAGGTTAGGTTAGAATGTGCGTCCCCACTGTTTCCTTTTCTTTGCTGGAATCAGCGATGAGGCGCCATGACAGCCGCCGCCGTTCGCTCGCGTAGTCACGTGACACGTCGTCTGCAAACCGTCTGGTTTCGAGGCTGAAACAGGAAGTGCCGCCATGACGGTCCACGTATCTGGACATTAACCATTTGGGTTTTATTAACGAATCTGCTGCATTCTTTTGGAGTCGTACAGAAGAGTTTCTTGTGGTTAATTCAGAATCAGCAGAGAGACACTTAGATGAAACATATTACACTGGTTAAGGTATCTTCCTTTAATCTATGAATTATAGTACAAGAGTCTTTACATAGCAGTAGGACGAATGTCCGCACGTGTCGACAGACAGTAGTTCGAACAAAGGAACAAGTTAAGACAAAGGGTCACAAAACCTTTTGTTTGGTTATTGGGTAGGTCCCTCTAGTGGGTCAAATTGGTTTGCGTCGAGAGTATTGACCTTTCTAAATGTTGAATTTGTAGTATGAATTGACGCTCTTAAAACAAGATCTCATCTGAAATAAATTGATGTCAGCAGCATTTCAATAATGGAGCAATGCAATGCAGTCAGGTTTGATTCTTATTACATTGCATTGAGCCATTTTGTTCGTTGGTTAATAATTTGTCATATTACTTATTGTGCATCTTTATATTCTATAATAAAGGTTATAGCAGCAACAGCAAGCAATGATGCATTATAGCTTAATGTGATCCAGACAGATTTGAATTAGGGTAGTGTTATCTTTAGACTTTTTTCTCCAAAAGAATATTTTGAGGGAATCCCTCAGTATCCTCTTGAATTCAACATTGCCCATGTCAATAAAAAACTAAAGAACAATTTTAGATAAAATTAATTAAAAACAAAATAAAACAAAACTACATATATAACATTTATGAACTAATTAAGTTCAATCACCAAGAAAAATTCATAAATAATACACTTAATTGAATTAGTATGTACTTTTATTGCATCAAATAAAATTAATTAAGCAAGAATTAGAATAATATGTACTGTACTTATGAACTACAGCTATTTAATATAACAAAGAAAAAACAAATTTTTATTAAAATTGACTTTTTAATTTAATTTCATCATTTTAACTAAAGTCTTTATATCGTATTTATAGCTATTATTCATGATATTCATAAATCATTTTGTTTACATAATNTATAAGAATAAATATTAATAATTATACAATGTTATATCTGTGTTACTATGTTCTTCTACAAAGCGATAGTTGCGTTCTGAAAACAAATTGGCGTTACAAGAGAACGCATTAGAGCAGGGGTTCCGAGTATTCCACGAAAAAAAGAGGATTTCATTACAAATTTATTCCAATGTAGTACACTAGTACAGCATATTACTTTATTCGTAGAGAATTCCATGTTTAATATTTTATTCAATGCAATAAAATTTCTTAGTTTATTGCTTTATTGTTTTGTCGGAATGGTAAATATGAAATTGCTTATCGATTTTTAAATGTATTGATGCTAATGCTCTGCTGATATGAATACTCATATAAGCGAAGCATTAGCATTGAATGGTGTTCCGCGGCCTTAGGATGGGAACCACTGTACTAACATTACAGCAATTGCTAGATTATTTACAGTTTTCAAATAGATTTTAAATTGCCAAATAATTTATCAAAGCACAACTGAAGATATTTACATTTATAATTTCTTTATTTAAATGTATTAAATTTAAGTGGAGAACACTAGAAACTTCGATCATCCTAAAGAAATCAGCCAATCGTTGAAGATGTAAGAATGCCACAACCTATGCGAGACATTCTTTTATGTTTATTTAGTTTGACACGTAGAATCATCTAATAACTAATATCTGGCATGGGAGCAAAAACAGAGAATTTTAATAAAATTAATGGCAAAGACATTGTAAACGACAGCGTATCTCATTGGTCGAGATATATATCGTTTGAGGACTGAACTGTTTAGTATGGGAATTGAGTGTGTATACATTAGAACCAACTGAGTGTGTATATATTAGAATGTATACACACTCAATTGGCTGTTCGCCCTTTGAGTCATGTCAAATGATTTCGAGTGAAATGACGGCTCAGACGATACTAATATGAATCTTCCTTTAACCGCCTCAGCCATCCGACTCGCCGCTACTACTAGACACGGGTTTCCGCATTTTTACGAAAATCCATTATAATAAAGTCGACTTGTATCTAGAACTTCAGGACGCATTATTCCCAAAACTCGAGGCGGGAAAATTTCCATATGCAACAGTCATTATTACAGACTACAGAGAATCGTGATTTCATTCAATTATATGACTATTTTTTTTTAACTCTCCGCCCTCTGGGCACTAAGAGGGCCTTTTTTTGCTAACCCATTATGGGTTCGGCCAGGCCTACAATGGGGCTGCCGGGTGGTGAAGGACGGGGTCCGACATATCCAAACGGACCACCCCCGAAAAATTCCTGAGGATTTTTCGACCCGTTCGGATTCAAACCCGGATCCCACAGAGCGGTGGGCTTCCACCTTGACCGCTCGGCTATCCGGCCGCTTTTATTATGTGACTATCAATGACCATCTCCAATAGAATTAGTTTCAACTTAATTCTATTGGAGAAATTTCAAATTGAAATCTCTCTTGTACACCAAAAATTATAGTAATCAGGCATCGCTTTCGTTTGCATTGACAATACATAGTTTAAAGCTAACCTGCAATAATTGCGACACATTTTGATCATATAAAAACCTTCGTTATCAAAATCTTAAGGTGGGTTGAATTCTGAGATTTGTTTTTCTTTATCGAACTATAATCACTAGCGAGGTTGAGGCCGAAGTTTTAAACGCGAAAACGCGTACGTCAGACGTTCGGCGCCGCTTTCCCGTAAGCCTAGAAGTTTGACAATGGCGTTTGGATAGTCGGTGGAATCATGCTCGACGTTCCAAACACCATTGTCGAACTTCTAGGCTTACGGGAAAGCGGCGCCGAACGTCTGACGTACGCGTTTTCGCGTTTAAAACTTCGGCCGCAACCTCGCTAGTGATTATAGTTCGATAAAGAAAAACAAATCTCAGAATTCAACCCACCTTAAGATTTTGATAACGAAGGTTTTTATATGATCAAAATGTGTCGCAATTATTGCAGGTTAGCTTTAAACTATGTATTGTCAATGCAAACGAAAGCGATGCCTGATTACTATAATTTTTGGTGTACAAGAGAGATTTCAATTTGAAATTTCTCCAATAGAATTAAGTTGAAACTAATTCTATTGGAGATGGTCATTGATAGTCACATAATAAAAGCGGCCGGATAGCCGAGCGGTCAAGGTGGA
The DNA here is from genome assembly GCF_000671375.1 of Centruroides sculpturatus. NCBI lineage: Eukaryota > Metazoa > Arthropoda > Arachnida > Scorpiones > Buthidae > Centruroides > Centruroides sculpturatus. Next base: position 646,975 of record NW_019384307.1, read on the forward strand.
AGCCCACCGCTCTGTGGGATCCGGGTTTGAATCCGAACGGGTCGAAAAATCCTCAGGAATTTTTCGGGGGTGGTCCGTTTGGATATGTCGGACCCCGTCCTTCACCACCCGGCAGCCCCATTGTAGGCCTGGCCGAACCCATAATGGGTTAGCAAAAAAAGGCCCTCTTAGTGCCCAGAGGGCGGAGAGTTAAAAAAAAATAGTCATATAATTGAATGAAATCACGATTCTCTGTAGTCTGTAATAATGACTGTTGCATATGGAAATTTTCCCGCCTCGAGTTTTGGGAATAATGCGTCCTGAAGTTCTAGATACAAGTCGACTTTATTATAATGGATTTTCGTAAAAATGCGGAAACCCGTGTCTAGTAGTAGCGGCGAGTCGGATGGCTGAGGCGGTTAAAGGAAGATTCATATTAGTATCGTCTGAGCCGTCATTTCACTCGAAATCATTTGACATGACTCAAAGGGCGAACAGCCAATTGAGTGTGTATACATTCTAATATATACACACTCAGTTGGTTCTAATGTATACACACTCAATTCCCATACTAAACAGTTCAGTCCTCAAACGATATATATCTCGACCAATGAGATACGCTGTCGTTTACAATGTCTTTCCCATTAATTTTATNAGTAACAGATCATAAACCAAAACCCAAGCAAGATATATGTCAAATTTCTTCTCCTTTTCAAATAATTTAACTTTATTTACAATGCATGCTAGTGCATGTTTATATCTCAATGATTCATAAACAAGTGCATATAATGTCTTCACCTGAAATAGTACAAGAAAAAAAAATATCAATATTTTTGATTTATAAATAAACTTATAAACAAATAAATTCTGATGCATTTTATGGTAGTTACAGAGAAAGGTTCTAAACTGTTGATTTGAAATTTTCCAATAAGATGCAATATTATAAAACAGTAAAGTATTTAAAGTTATGAAATAAGACAATTATTGCAAGATTTCAATGAGCTAGATAAAAAATATTTGATATCACATCACCGAACAATCTATCAAAATTAAAATATAGTTCACTTCATGCCAGCGTTTAGAAATTAAATATAGGACACTTCCGTGTTGCAGTATTATAGACAGCAATTCGTTAAATTTCAGATATGCTCACTAGTACTTTCAACAGTTTACAACCGTCATCCTCAGGCGAAATCGAATACCTTTGGTTTCGAATTGACAGCTTTTAATGGACTTTTCAAATTACGTAATGCACGTGCATTACGTAATTTGAAAAGTCCATTAAAAGCTGTCAATTCGAAACCAAAGGTATTCGATTTCGCCTGAGGATGACGGTTGTAAACTGTTGAAAGTACTAGTGAGCATATCTGAAATTTAACGAATTGCTGTCTATAATACTGCAACACGGAAGTGTCCTATATTTAATTTCTAAACGCTGGCGTGAAGTGAACTATATTTTAATTTTGATAGATTGTTCGGTGATGTGATATCAAATATTTTTTATCTAGCTCATTGAAATCTTGCAATAATTGTCTTATTTCATAACTTTAAATACTTTACTGTTTTATAATATTGCATCTTATTGGAAAATTTCAAATCAACAGTTTAGAACCTTTCTCTGTAACTACCATAAAATGCATCAGAATTTATTTGTTTATAAGTTTATTTATAAATCAAAAATATTGATATTTTTTTTTCTTGTACTATTTCAGGTGAAGACATTATATGCACTTGTTTATGAATCATTGAGATATAAACATGCACTAGCATGCATTGTAAATAAAGTTAAATTATTTGAAAAGGAGAAGAAATTTGACATATATCTTGCTTGGGTTTTGGTTTATGATCTGTTACTTGGTTTGAAAAAATTGCCTGGAAATAGTGAACCTGTAAATATAATTTTAAAATATGAGTCAAGATTGAAAGAAGCATTGGAAAAACATTTAAAAGAAAAATCTGCTGCATCTGCTGAAGAATTGGTGAAAGATATATTTAAGCCTAGTATGAACGTTTCAGTTTTATTTTGATAAATTTAAACAAACTTTACATTTTTTATAAATTTCTTATTTCTAACAAATATTGAATAACCTTAATGTTTTCAGACTATTAAAAGTTTATCTTTTGGAATAAAAATATTAACCTTTCAACACTGGACTATTTAGATATGATTCTACCCCCAGTAGCGGAGAATAAATGTGGAATATTTTTAAAGTATTTTTCCACGCGTTTTTTCTCATTACTGTTTCAGAAAAAGATTTTGTAAACAGCCACATCTAGTAAAGAAAAGTCTTTTTTTATTGTTGCATAATTCATTTTTTATGTGAATTTTTTTTTCGCAATAGTTTTAGGCTAGTTTTTGGCGATACCCCCCAAAAGAGTTTGACGACTATAGTAGTACCTCATCATTGCCACACGATCACCCTTGACGACTATAGTCGTCGCTCACTGCTGAGTGGTTAAACATAATACAAAATTCTGCAGTTTTAGAAATATTTAAAGTTCCAAGTTCATTTATATAAATTTGGAATTCAAATGTTTTTAAAGTTATAAAATAAGCTTTTTATATTATATATAGTTTAATAATATGTCTTTTATCATATTTTTAATGAATCTTAACTTGAATGAAACTTAAAAGTTTACACTCCACATTACGTATTTTTATGAAGAAAGCATAGAAAATTTTAATTCAAATACATCAATAATAAAATGCATTTTGGCTGTGATCACCTCTAGAGTCTGCATATATTTTATAGAATGTTAACTTTCTTTTACATAACAATCTTATTTTCAAACAATAATATAAGAAAAGATACATAATAAAATCAACAGAATGAGGAATGACAAACAGGAATAGGAAATTACTTATATATTTATAAAATTCTTGTTATTTTACTTATATTTCTCTGCTAATTTAATTCTGATCTACAGTATATAAATAATTTGTGTGTATTATATTATAAAATACTCTGTAATTTACTTAAAAGTCATATATTTAATATTTTAACTTTGTTATTTTAAATTGATGTTTACTACTATTTCCATATACAATCTTTCCTGTTTCGTGCTTGTCTTTTCCCTTCCACACACAACCCATATTTTTTAAAATTTTGTTTAATTCATTAATAATATGAATACATTGTTCTTTGAGTTTTTCACAACTTATTTCTCTCTATGTTTAAGAATTGTTTTCCTTACACTATTTTGCTTTTTGTATTGTAATTGGGTTTAGTTGCTGATGTATTATATTCAATTGCTCTTGTATGCTATATTCCAATAAAGCAATTGATGAAAAGTTGTTTAAGTATTGAAATTATTTAGTGTTTTATTTAATTTCTGAATTTCTTGAATTTGTTGTAGGTATGCTCCCACGTTATGTTCGAGTAAACACAATTTTGACAACAGTAGCTGATGTTTTGCAAAAACTTGAAAACGATGGTTACCAACAAGTAAAGTATCAGAAAAAATGTATAACATTAAACAAGTTAGTAATGTTTCTTTCTTTTTTAAGTTATAAAGTTATATCAAATAGAAATTATCAAATAAACATAACTAACCATTCATTAAAAAACCTTGAAAATCTCAACTTTCACTGAACAGACTATCCTCAGTTTTCCTTTCAATATAAATTTCATTTGTAGAACAATATTGGTGTGAGAGATGAATAAGTTTTATTTAACTCTACAATTATATACTTTGTCAAAACTTTCAATTATTATTTCTAGAGAATGGGATGACATATTATTTAGGATCCTTTTCAGGGGCTGTATTCTGGTCACTTATCTCTTGTCTCGTCTTTCTGAGATGAATGACTTCAAAACGAGAGACAAAATTCATCTCTCAGAGACAATGGTAATTCTGGTCACTTTTAATGATCTTGTTTAAGTTGATGATATCACGACTCTACTAGGTTGATTATACGTGTTCGTGCGCAACATGGTATAGAATTTTAACCAATAAAATTGTAAAATTTTCGAAAATGCAGAATATGTAATTATAGATCATGTGGCAAGGAAAGCACGCATTTAAAAAAAGAATGTGATTTTGAAGAAGTTATGTTTTTTGTTTTATAACATTTTTACAGATTGTAATGTCAAATTGTCTCTTAAGAAATAAAAATTTTAATAACCTAAGTTAGAAAAGTATTTTACATACTTAGATATCTTTCAAAATATTACTATCTAATTTCTCCTTAACTATTTAAGTAAGATTAACATCATATTCAATAGTTCAGTAATTGATGTAAGATAATTTAAAAAGAGAATGGAATCAGTGGCATTTTCGAGTAAGCACTGGAAAAAAATCATAAGCATTTTCTCTCTTGAAATATACTTTCCTGAGATAGAGAACATTCTCTAATACAATTGTACGGTGCAAGTAGTAGCATCCAGCCATCCATATTGGATATATTGAAATCGAGGGACAAGTCAAAAGACAACTATCCACTCGTCTTTGAGAAACAAATCTTTGAGAGAAAAAGTTGTCCAGAATTGCGTTTGGAGAGATACAATGATCTCTTAAGACATAAACAAATGATTAGCCAATTAGTGACTGGCTTGTGAGAGACGATGACCAGAATACAGCCCCAGGTTCCATCTGCATAACATGGTCAGAATCAGTGCTTTGTTTTTTCTAAATCTCATATTTTGATTTGCAAATTCTTGTTTTATAATCTTTCACAGTTATATTATCAAAATGTATATTTCACTTGAAACAAAATATGTTTGCTTGTTCCATAATAACAAGCAAAGATGTAAACAAACAAGTGTAAAGATGATTACATGAATGTAATCATCTTAACCCATTTGTTGAAGGAAATAATTAGATAAGTCAGCTGTTAGGGACATATTAAATTTTGTTTCTGCATGCTTCTATAATATGAAAAAAGCTACACTAATATGTTAGATTGGAAGTCATTTTGAGAATTTTCAAATGTTTCCACATAAAAAACTTCTTAAATCATTTTGAAGATTAAAATTAAGTTTTTAAGCATAAGTTAGTGAAAAGAAAATTATTCTATTAAATTTAATATCAAATACAGTTAAATCTGATTAAGTTGAATTATTGCATTATTTGAATCCATTAGTATTTCCCTTGAAATTCATATTTAATTATTGGTTAAAAATACAATTTATTTAAACTTTTTAAAAAAAAATTATCCAAATTGATATAATTTGGATAATTTGCAGTTAGTAAATGTCATATTTCAAAAATAAGACACTAAAATGTGAAGTAGCAAATAATCATTTCAAGGATTCCACAGCATGCAAGAGTTCTTATAAACACTTGGAAATGAGCAAACTTGTTTCACAGTTTTAGTAGCATTTGGGTTAGTGGAGCTGTTTATGATGTCTGTTGGGTCAGGTGTTTACCACGTGTTGGATCAGGTGTTTACCACATGTGAACACGTAACGACCAGGGTTCAATCTGGAACCCATAAAGTGACATTTACGTGTGAGTGCGACATTCGGGGTTGTCTTTTTGTTCGGGTCAGCCAGATGAGTAGGACGTGACCAGTGTTCAGTCCAACCGTTATAACCGTTTCTTTGCTACATAAAAATACAACGTTCTACTACTAGAGTGCATTCTCCCTTAAGAACTTAACAGTGGCTAAGAACCCAACAATGTCCAAGCATGTAATATATACAATAGTTAGAAAGTTGAAGTAATGAAAGGAATGAAAAGTATATCATCATCAAAGATTATGGAATATTGATCAATACTAACAAATCAATACAATCAAAACTTAAAGAAAACTACCACAGTTTAATTTTCAAAAATGGATATTTCAAACTTTTTGATTTTCCTATATGTTCAAATTAAAAGGATCCAATTGTATATTGTGTACAAAATTAAACATATTAAACAAAAAAATTTCCACATAGTATTGTTTAGCGTACAATTTTTTAAAATGTTTTTTTTCTCTCTTATTTTAGATATTATGATATGATAAGAAGTCTTGAAAGAAAGCAATTTATTCAAGATATTCATTTCGGAGATTTACTTGTTTTTGCTTACAGTGAGAACTTGGCAGTAAATTCTTTGTATAAAGATAGTCATATTATTTTACAAGATAAGGTAATTTAAAAAACATATTTTTTATTAAAAATCGAGAGAAAATGTTTATTTAGTAAACATATTACTTTGGGAAATATTCTAATAAAAATATTAAAATTTCAGACAAGCTATTTAGCTGCTAAAATGCTCTCACCTCCACCAAATAGTATTGTTCTTGATGGTTGTGCTGCTCCAGGAATTAAAACAATTCACCTTGCCACCTATATGAAAAATACTGGGTATGTTAGTTATATGATTGCTTTATTTTTAAATAAATAATTAAATATAATTTTATTTTAATATATACAAAAACATAAACATAGAACTATCATATAGGTAAATTTAAGAATGAATTAGTCTGCATTAATATTTCTATAAAGTTGCTTGACTTTGATGGCATGTTTTTCAGGCTGAATTAAGAAATGTTTACATATTATGACAGATTCTGAATATTAATCAAATAAATAACATCACTTTACACTTTACTGTGCTATTTTGATAGCATATGACAGGGATGATTGGTTAGTTAGCCTTCAGAATCTGTAATATTGGAGGTAGTATTGGAAAGTGTCACATATAATTTGTAAATTTAGCTACTTAGTGATATTGCGAAATGCATGTTCAACTAAATTTTTTCGTAATAAAAAATTCTGTAGTGCTCATTTACATTTACCCAGTTTGAGCTGTTGAACTTATTTAGTTGAATATGAATTCTAACTGCATTGAATTTTTGAAATGTTACAGATTACCGTATATCTGCACAGATAAGACAACATTCAGATAATATGAGGTATAAATTTTCGTCAAAGTTTTATAGTTTTAGCATATATCTGTCTTATAAGACAATCCCCAAACTATCAACGGCCTATGATCACTGATCTAAACTATTTAGATCAGTGATCAACATCTGGATAATAACACTGTATAGCATATACAGAATTATGTCCAATTTGTAATTTTTCGAATGAACTAATTTTATTTTTTTGAATCTGGCAGCACTACCTTGCTATTATTGCAAACATTCACACTGATTCGGGCATTCAGGTGACATTGACTATTCACAAAAACATCGTATGGCTATTCTATTTTGTGGACATACTCTACTTTCTATTAGTAAATAATTACAGTTTGTCCACTTTTTATAATGGTTTTAATTTATATAAATTTCATCTAGTTTTTTTTGTATCTGTTCTATAAGACAACCCCAGATTTTGGGGGCTTTTTTTTATGATTCAACTATCGTCTTATCTGCGCAGATATATGGTAATTATTATTTGTCAGATACCATTCAAGTTTATAAATATGTTTAAATTTTGTTGTCCTTATTTAGAGAGAGAGATAAAAATATATGTATGAAAAAGGCTACAGAATTTAAAAATTAAACCAAAATAGCTTGACTTTGTAAATTGATTAGCATTCTTGTCTTTATGCTAAGGCATCAGCTTACTGTTCTGGGGGCCATAATTTGAGTCTGGGTGAGAATCCAGGAATTTTTTATGGGTGGTCTATCCCAGATACACTAGGCCTTCCCTCGCCACCTGGCTACTCCTATTGAATTATTTCATTCAATGTTTTTATTATTACATCTTATACTTTTCTTTTATAAAAATAGTTTTATATTCTGTAAAACATTTTAAATTTCAAAATATAAAGATAACACCAATTAAAATCAAAATTCTTAAAAGCTTTATATTAAATGAATGTCAACATATTTTTTAATACTTAATTATCAGTTTTGAATTTACCATTTTGATCCTTGGCTGCCATATTTTGTGGTTGTTCAAAAAATATTTAATATATTTATTTGAAAACATTTTTAGTAAGTTAATTTATTTTCAGTGAGAAAATATTTTTACAAATCAAAATAAAATTTTATATGATCAAAACAAATATAGATTAACTGAAACTATGATGATGATGAAGACAATAAGTTTTGCAATATATAATCAAGAAATTATTCAAAATTTTCATATTTTATATGTGTTGCATCAGTTTGAATAAAAGTACTATTAAATTTTTTAGATGGTATTAATATATACTTGAGCATCTACTCTCATTTCTAGTTTGTCTTAATAAAAAAAAATTTTCAGGAATTAATATAGACTTCTAGAAATTTATTTTATATATTTTTACATGAATTATAAATAACACATTTATAAATCTTTATAGAAATGCAATTTTATGGATAGAATTCTATAATTTACAAAGTTGAAAATAATGGTAATATATAATGTTATAATAAATTAATATTATAACATTATTATTGTTAATACTATAAACTTAAAAGATGTGTGTATATATATGTACACACACATATACAAGGTTTGACAATGAAGTTTGTAAATTTGCACTTCATCCATTGTGGCAGCACCTGCTGGACAGTTCCTACAATGTTGAATATATAATCATGTTATTGTCATATGCAGCATAGTTTATAAGCTACATCCATTATTCTTTGTGTAAGTTGTGCTCTATTGCAAAAATATCAGAGCTTAAATGGACAGTGGATAAACACAAAATTTCTTGTTAAACTTAGAAAAAGCAGAAGTGAAATTAGGGAAATACTTGGTCAAGTTTATGGTTTTTTCATGCATTTATACAGTTTACAAATGGCTAAACACTTCCTCATCAATAAGTAACATTTTTTTTGCCCTCACTGAAATGTTTTACTCAGTTTTAAACTGCAGTTTTCTCTTTTGCTAACATTTCCCTAATTTCACTTTAGCTTTTTCCAAGTTTAACAAGAAATTTGATGTTTATCTGCAGTTCCAATTTAGCCTGTGAGATTTCTGTAATAGAGCACCACAATCCACATAAAGAATAATGGATAAGGCTTACAAACAAGACTTTGTTAATCATTACAGTTTTCATTAAAATTGTCAGTAATTAAATATAATTCCCAAATAAGCTAATTATGATTGATTACAAATGTTTTGTAAATCTAATTGATGTAAACTCCACATCACCCCTCTATTGCAAGTTACATCCGCATTATAAGTTAGCAGCCTTAACAGTAATTTTTGGAACTATTTTTTTTTTTTTCATAAAGTTCTTCATGGTCTGAAACATATGCAAACAAAATTTAACAAAGTTTTGCTCTTTGGTTCTCTCTTTAGAACACTGAATAGGGTAACTTTAATTTGAATCATTCTATCTTCTATACAATAAAACCTTTCAAAGAACAACTTCTTGAAATGACCAATTTTCCTAAGTTTTGGAGGTGGTGTACATTGTATATATATTTTGATAAAGATAAATTAATAAATCATTCAATTTCTTCTTTTATTTTAATAATTTAAAAAATGTTAGTGATTCATATTAATTTAATATAAATTTTTTTTATTCAGAAAATTATATGCTTGTGACATTAATTCTGAAAGATTAACAGTTTTGAAAAAACTTGTAAGTTCATCAGGAGTTAAAAACTGTAAACCTTATCTTCAAAATTTTACCGAGATTGACCCAGAGAATTCAAAATTTTCTGATGCCGAATATATATTACTAGATCCATCTTGCTCCGGTAGTGGAATGGTTAACAGAATGGACTATATAACGGATGATGAATTGTCAAAATCTAAGTCTAGGATACAAAAATTGTCAAGATTTCAAGCAAATTTGCTAAGATGTGCATTAAGTTTCCCAAAAGTAAAGAGAATTGTATATTCCACCTGCTCTATTAACCATATAGAAAATGAAGAAGTTATAAAAGAATGTTTGAGTAAATGCAACAAAAATTTTCGTGTTGTCAAAGCTTTCCCAATTTGGCCAATACGTGGGAATAAAAACTATGAGTTTGGAAGGTTTTGTTTGAGAGCTTATCCAGAGAAAAGTCTAACTAATGGGTTTTTCATAGCTGTGCTTGAAAGGGTAGAGAATACTGAAGATACTTTTGATAATACTGTATCAGATTCAGAAGAGAAAGATGAACTTCAAAGTATTGAACAAAATCCAAATAAAAACAGAAAACTAGAGACTGAAGATACTTTTTCTAGTAATAATGATGATCAAACCTCCATTAAAGAATTTAAAGAAATTAAAAGAAATAATTTGATACAAAGTATAGATGATAAAGATGACAGTGATTCAGAAGACGAAGAAAAGAAATGTGAAAAAGTAACAAAAGTTGAAAGTTTTCAAGAAGTAAATAGTGATGAAAATGAAGATGTTGATGAGGTTGATGATGATGAAGAAACAAAGGAGGAGGAGGATGAAGAAAAAGATTACGATGATGAAATTTATTCTGATATTAAAAAGATGCCAAATTCTCTAAAAAGGAAAACAAACATTGCTGAAAAGAAAACAACTGTTCCTAAAAAGAAAGCAAAAATTACATTTCATAAGGTAAGCAAAATCAACGACAAGGCTAATAATGTTGATGAAGAAAGTGATTATTCTGGAGATGAAAAGGAAGTAATAAGACTTCCAAAAAGGAAAACAATCACTTCTAAAAAGAAAGTTCCAGTTATATCTTATAAAGATAGCAATAGTGATGATAAAGGTAACAGTGTTAATGAAGAAAGTGAATATTATTCTGAGGATGAAAAAGTAAGTTCTCGAAAAAGGAAAATAATCACTCCTAGAGGAAATGCTGCCACTCCTAAGAAGAGAATTCCAATTACATCGTATGAGAATAGTAAAATTGATGATGAGATTAATAGTGATGAAGAAGAAAATGAAATATATTGTAGTAACAAAAAGAAAATGCCCAGTTCTTTTAAAGAGAAAGGAATCACCTCTAAAAAGAAAATTCCATTTATATTTTATGAAGAAGACAAGAGTGATGGTGAATTTAGCAGTTTTGATGATGAAAACAAAGTTTCTTTGGACAGTAAAGAGAAAGCAACTTCTCTAAAAAAGAAAAAAGTCACATTTATAAATAAGGAGCCAGTTATATTCGAAACGCCTAAAAAGAAGACATCTAAAAATAAAAAACGCAAAAACAGAATACAAATCACAAAAAAGAAAAAGTGCTTAAGAAGAATAAAAAATTAAATACTTTTCTTGAATGAAAATTCTGAAAAATAAAATACAGAAAATCATTCACGGTGCATGATTCAGCCAGAACTATTGCATTCACATCACTACTAAATTAGTATTTTTAAAAATTATTTAAAAATGAAGACGGGACAGATACTTTTTTATAAACATGTAAAGTTTATAATATAATTATTCATTACTATTACATTTCTTTAAGCATGAAGTATGCTTATGTATAAACATTGCATATGCTTATATATAAGCATTGTGTTTTTATCTGAAAATAAAGCATTGTTTTATTTTTTTAAATGTGTTACTTAATGAAATATCCATTACGAAATATTTCTTGTTCCTACCTAATTTAATATAATTAACTAAGATTGTTTTCAAAAAGCTCAATCTCCATATAACTTCATAAAATCTTTTATTAATATATTAAGATTAATTTCTTAATTTCACAGTTTTTAATTAGAAATTAACGAAATTATTTTTCTCAGGAATAAAATTTAATTAAAAAGCGAAAGATAGAGTGAAATTGGATTTATCGGATATATGTCAGGTCATAATATAGCTAAGACCATTAGTATATTTTCATATTGCTTAATTAATTAAGCAGACAACTGACAAAAATTTACCCTTCATATTCTCTAGAACGTGTGAACGTATATGTTACTAATGAATATAATTCTAAATAGCAACGAGTTGCTTAGCTTTCCCGGCAACATTTAAAACCACGTGTGGCGCTATCTGCTATGATATTTTATTAAAAACGTCATATTTTTAATTATAAAATGTCAAAAAGCTTAATTTTGAGGTTAGGGGATGGGTTTGTAAAAAACAACGCTAATGGAGTAAAATTGTCATTAAGTCCGACCCTATTCGAGATGTGACACGACTTTATCTCCCCACCCCATCGACCTTTAACCACCAAAATTTAATAGATACAAACCTGATACAAACCTACCTGCAAAATTTCAGAAATTATCGATAAAAGACAAGAATTATTAAGCTTTAAAGAGGTTGAGCAAAATCGTGGCACCCCACACTAACAACATATAAGCAGGAAAAAAAACCGAATGTTTTTGCATTTCTCGACGTTTCAAAAATGTAAAAATCTTTGGGATAATTTTTTTGACCGATCGCCATACTTTCCCTCTGTTATATATAACAGTCGGGAAAGTAAAAACACCAAGCTTTGGTGCCATTGTTTCATAGAATTTCGTGCTCAAATTTGTCAGCGAAGTTTTCAGTTTTGTTTTTAGATAGTACTCGACACTTTTCGCATTAAAGATAGATTGATGCCGACATTTCTCACTCGCATAATGGGTGTTCTTGAGTCATTAAGAAACTCAGATAATTTTGAAGAATAATATAAATAGAAACAGAATGAATCAAATAAATCATGGGAAAATTGGCAAATGTGCTTGAAATGCCTTACTCTATCCCGTTAATCGGTAATGTCACTTGCACTCAAGGCCCTAGATTATATTCTAGGACCTTGACTTGCACTAGCTGTGGTTTATGCCATTCCATACGAGATCTGTTCTTCTAATTTCTCCATTAGTCATTAATTTCTAATAATAAAATTTCGTACAAAAGTGACACGTTTCTACAGCCAAATTAATTATAATGTAAGAATAGTTCTCTATTTTTGGCAATTCGTTGGTTATTTGTTATTTCTGTTCTTATCGCATTCTTTTACAAACGAAAACCATGCATCGATTATTTAAAAAATGCCGGTTGTGGTAAAATATGCGGTATTTTTTTTAATGAACATATGACTTCAATGAACAAGTTTAGCGGAACACTCGAACAATGCGTTCGAGTGTTCCGCTAAACCCATATTTTACGGTATTCAGAACCGTGGCAATGCATTGGCACTTGAAGGAGTGACTAAAAAAACGAACGCATTGCTAAGGGCTCCAAAAACATTTCTACGGCTCTGACTGCATTGAAACATTTGTAGAATGATTTGATTCACGAGGCAACAGTGCACTCGCAAATTACATCGCAAAGTTACATCGCAAATTTATTTTGTCATTATATTTAATAGACGTGCTTGAATCAACTTCGCTTGGCAGACACTAAAGCCAGTCTTTCAGATCGGATGACGAGAGAAGAGCCAGAATCAGGTTAATTTATTCACGAAAATTTCTGAGCCGACACGAACTCAAACCCACAGCTGCAGATTTATAGTCTTGTCCATCCGTCTGCTAATTAAATTCTGTTAGAATCGAACAATGATTAAAGAACGAGCGACGAAATTTCAACTCTGATCTACTCGTGAAATATCCCGAAGATTTGGATCTATTACTCTGTTAACATTTTTGAAAATTACTTTTCATATTTTCTTTACTGTTTAATTTACTTTTTAAATGTTACTTTTTATTTTTTACACTTATTGGGGATCACTTGATAACGAAAATCCTTATCATAGATCTTTGAGAAGATACAATTATTATACAATATACACTATTAAGTAAAATGAAATGTATTTTTTGTTGGGAAACAGCAATTGCAAATATTAAATATATTTTTTAAGTTATTTATTTGTCAACTTGTACAACTCATCTAACTACTGTAGATTAGACAATACAGCCTAATATCCCTTAGTTATATATTTAAAATTTTAATAATTAAAGATAATTTCAGTTTTTTATAACTCTTCTTTCCACTAATTTATGTTTCTTGTCTTTTAACTGATTCAATCCAACCATAAGACAATCAACGAATGATTCTTCAATACCCTCTTCTATTACTGCTAAAGCCATTTGCCATTTGTACAACTCGGTCATTTTTTCCCCGTAGGTCGTATTTTCCTTAAAATTTACCGGCATTTCTACTCTCTTTTTTGCTTTTAATTTTCGCCCAATTTCTATTTTTAAGGGAGGTAAACCGGTAGAATCGAACTTCATTGAAGCTGAAAGTGGATTTCCGGGATTTTCTTCTGCAGTTGGTGTGATTATAGAAACATTTTCAGTTTCCTCCTTCATTTCTGATTGTTTTTTAGACCTTTCATCATCGCTTACAGGATGTTCTTGAGATTTCTGAGATCTGTGATCCTTATGATGCTTCGTTCCAACAGAAAATCTTTGAGATTTCTGAGATCTGTCATCTTTGTAATGCTTCGTTCCAACAGAAAACTCTTCAGATTTCTGAGATATGTAATCTGTAAAAGTTACAGCATCGAATGGATTTTTCTGTATCATAGGAACTTTAATCTTTTCTGTGTCGATTTTAACGAAAGTATGTTGAGATTTTGAAGGAACCACTACTACCGTTGGAATTTCACTAATTCTATGATTGTATGAAAATTCATCTATGGTTTCTCCTGGTTGAATCATTTCTAACGAAGGTGACATGAAAATGAGAGATTGTAAGTTTGTGCAATTATCATCTGATTCTTCGTCGAGATATTTTGCATCTGGAGGCAATATAATAACCATTGGCTGTTCGGATGGAGATAAAGATTCGGCGATTTTTTCAGCAATTTTACTCCATTTCTTTTGCGTTGGATCTTCGATGGTTAAACGTTGAAATTCTTTTGGTGGAGGAGCTATTAAAACTGTCGTATCATTATCTAAAATTTGTTGATTTTGTTGGACTTCTGTTGCTGGTATAGCAACGACAGTGGGTTTCTTTCTATTTTTAGATAAATCGAGAATTTTATCGATTGGGAAAATTACGCTCGATTGCCTTCCAGCAGTTACAGGAAAGATTTCAGTGTCTTGTGCAGATTCATCATTCGGAGAAGGCATCAGAACTATATTAGTATCTTTCCTGGATACGGGTTTCAATAAGTCTTTAATGGAAGAAGAAACTAAATTTAAAGCTTTCTCTTCTGGAGAAATTTGACTAACTTCGAATTTTGTAGATTGTTGGCATTTTTCTGAATCAGCTGGTTCAATCTTTATGGTTACAGATGGTATGTTTTTGCTTTTAGTTCCATAAATTGAAGGAACCGTTTCGTTACTAATTTTCAGAATATTTTCTCCTATGCGATAAAATGGCGTGGAGTGTTTCGACAGAGGCAAGACGGATAATTTTGAGGATTTCTGAAACATTGCCTCTTTCCTTTTTACAATGTCATCAACAGTATTTTGTAAATGTTCTTCAGATGACGATGTAGAATTGTTTACGTTATATTTTCTTTCTAAAGGTACTTTTGGAGGCAATTTTGGCTTTCTTCGTTTGAAAATGTTGGGTTTTTCTACATTAATTTTATTCACATTCTGAAATGAACGTAACGTATCAGTGGTTGGTATAACATTGATACTATCGTCATAAGAGCAATCATTCCATCCCTGTTCCTTTAGTGATGATGTATATTCATTTATGGGATTAAATTCCATAATAATATCTTTATTTGATGATGGCATGGAATAATGCTTTTCTTTTTTAGTGATTTCTGAGTCGGGTAAATGTTTATTTCGTTTAACTCCCCCCTTTTCGTTTTCTTCGCATAGTAATTTTTTTAAAACTAGGAGCAGCTCTTGTAATAACTTCTGATTCGTTTTATCATCTAAATTGTTATTTAAAAGGCACGAACCAATATTTTTTATCATCATTAAATTCGATATTTTTGAATTATCCGAAATTTCGAAGTTGTTTTCTTTTAATTTTCTTGTTTTAGGGGAGAAATGCAATCGATCTGCATCAAGATTCAGTTCTTTTTCTAAAAACTCTAAACTCGAAGTAAGTGAAAAACTTTCTGAATTCTCGCAGTCTGCTGCCGAGTTTCTGATTTTGCCACGTGAAGATGGAACATTAAATTTAACTAAGTGCTCGGACTTTTGATTTACTTTTTCATTAAGACATTTGTTTAATGAATCTTCGTCAAATGTTTCCATTTTTACCTATAAGAAATTAATTTTCAAAACTTAAAATCAAGTGCTGTTTCTAGTAATGGAATATGCAAATCGGAATAGTCTTATATAAAATTTTAACAAATGAATTAATTTCTAAATATTATAACTGTTAACAAAACATATATAAGTTAATTTATTCCATTTTAATTACAGCAAAGAGAATTTAAACTTATTAATAGCAAATTTTAATTTAAAGACTAAATTTAATATGTCAATCGTATACAGATACCACTTAAATATACCTATCTTATTTGTAAAATTTAACAATTAACTTCAAATCCTCTTAAATTAATATTAAATTAATATAAGAATAAAAGTATTAGACAATAAGACTTCCATTATAAGTAACTCCTATTGTCTAATTGGAGTTACTTATAATCATGAATTCGGCCATCATGAATTCGGCCAGGCTTACAATGAGGAATGGTGAGGAACGATCTGGTTCCTCAACATATCCAGATGTGATGGAGACCTAGAGTGGAAAGCTAGTAAGTATCTTTTCAGCGTCAGTCATCTATAACAATATAACTTTAAGTATAAATAATAAGATAAAGAATGTCAAGAAACCTAATTGTAGAAATTTGGATTCGAATCCGATCTAGAATTTTACGACTTCTTCATCCTTGCCAAAAGGTTAATTTTTGCACACTGCAACGTACCTAGATCTTAACCGGTGTTCCTCAAATTTGCCTCGAGTGTTCTACAGAAAAAGGCTTTAAGGTTTTTATTCCAATGTACTATATATTACTTTATTCGTAGGCAATTCCATATTTCTATTTTATTCAATATAATAAAATTTATTGCTTTATTGTTTCGTCAGAATAGTAAACATAAAACTGCTTATCGATTTTTGAATATATTGATGCTAATGCTCCGTGTAATAAAAAGTGTATGAATGGTTTCCTGCGACCTCAGAAAGGTCGAGAACCACTGACCTAAATATTACTTTTTACATTTATTAAGGATCATTTGATAGCGAGAATCCTTGTCATAAACCTTCAAGAAGATGCAATTATTATATAATATACAACGTGATCAATGATCATAATTAAAGAGTAGATGTTCAGAGTTCTATGTAGAAAGAAATAAATATATACCAAAAATATGGAATATTTCTAATAAAATACCTTAACAATTGATCTAATTCATTAATATTCACTTTTTCTCATAGTTTCTCTCGGTTGAGCCTGCGTATTGTAACAATAAATTTTTATAAGATATATTTTAAAAATCGTAAGAAATCCGTCACTTTTATAGAAGACATTACAGAATCATTTCTTGTTCTATGAAAACCTAAACCAGGTGATTTCATTCGATATTTAAACGTATTAGTGGTCATTCCAGTTAATTATATAAAATTTAAGCTGTAACGAGTTGTGGAAACAATTTTCTCTTATTAAAAATAATGTTTCTTTAAAAATGTTATCCCTGAAATCAAAATATCAAACCGACAGAAAAAAATGAAATTTTAACAAATACATTTTGATTTTTACATGAAAATATTTTACTCGAAATTTAAAAATCTGTCGCGCTTACGTGTAAAATTATATTTCTAATGAATTCACTGTTAAATAAAAATTAAAAAAAAAAAATATCAGCAACGAGTTGCTTAACTTTCCCGGCAACATTTAAACTGCGTGTGTGGCGCCATCTTCTACGTTATTTTGTTATTAAAAATTTTTATATTTTTAATTATTTATAAAATGACAAAAAGCTTAATTTTCGGGGTAAGGATGGGTTTTATAAAAAAATTCTAAATGTTAATAACGAGTAAAATCATCATTAAGTCCGACCCTACTGGAGATAACACACGATCCCCTTTATCTCCCAGCTCCCTCGACCTTTAACCACCAAAATTTAATAACATCAATCCCTCTAATACACAAACCTCCCTGCCAAATTTTAGAAATTTTCGACAAAAAGCACACGAGTTATTAAACTTCAAAGAGGATGAATAGAACCGTGCTCCCCCACACAGTAACACACACACACACACACACACATATATATATATATAACCCGAATTTTTTGCATTTCTCGACGTTTCAAAATCCCCAAATTCAAAAATGTAAAAATCTGGGGACCATTTTTTCACCAATCGCCATACTTTCCTTCTGTTATAAATAACAGAGCCTAGAAAGTAAAAAATAATAAAATAATGATTTTTTTCCTTAATTCAGCATAGTGATAGCAAAAAGTATTTAACTGAAAATAAATATCCAGATAGCCATATCTACACCTATTTAATGACGTTGACAAATGGAAATTCATAATACTCTTTTTTTTTTTCTATCTTTCAAATCAATAAAAATTTATCTTCTAGGCAAATTTTACTTTGAATTGTAGCAATTTCAATAATAAATAAAATTCGACGATTATATTTTTAATACAATTTTCCTTAAAATAATTTATGAAAAATTGGAATAATTTCTATTGTAAAATTATTAATTCTAAATCAATTGTACTACAAATTTAATAAGCTTATCTTTAAATTCTGTTATCTTTTCTGGAAATTTGTTTCTAGGAAAGAATGAAATTAGTAAAAAATTTCTTAAAAATTTGATGAATAATAAATGAAATTTTTCAATTTTAACCATACGAAAAGATACAAATCAAAAGATAAAAATCTAACCTTTAATAGTTAAATCTCATAATAATTTAACAAAATCACTGAGAATCTTACCTGTACACTTTGTGTTTAGATGTTAACCAAGTGTTGTTTAACTCTTCTTTTGGACATAATCTTTTCGATTTAAATTATTAAGGATATTTTTGTCCTTCCATAGAAATACACGAAAATTATTTATAGAATTAATATTGTTGGTCGCATTAATAATTAAATTTATTGTTAATTTATTTCGTAAATGGTAAATAAATGAATGAGTCAAAAAGCAGGGATCAATAAAAAAAATATAATGGTTATAAATGTAAAAATACAATAAATAATTCACATTAATGATTGAAATAATAAAGTCGATTTAAAAAAAATGAACTTAAAACCTATTAAAATTTTTTCTTCTTTTCTACTAAAGTTAATACAGTATTTCTATATGTAGGATATTTATAGAATATTCTATAATTTATAAAATATTCGAAACTTTTAATATGTTCGGAGATAAAATCTGTAGATAATAAAACAAAATTTAAAAAAAAAACAGTTAAAGTTAAATGAAATTTTATACGTAAAGAGCCATTACTTATAAAATTTCATTTGTCATTAAGCATTTTTATTTACGAATTTTATCTCTGAATGCATTAGCAGTTTCGATTCTTCTGTAAATATTTTTTATATACAAATATTAATATTTAGTAATTTTTTTAAAATACTCTTTCTGCCTTTTTTGGGCCTTTTTTTCAGGCCTAAATGGCAGTAAATGGGCCCTTTTTTCAGGACTACTCGGCTTTCTTTTAAGATTCGGTGACATTTTCGAATGAAAGAAAATTTTTCACTAACTATTTAGTAATTTTTTTAAAATACTCTTTCTGCCTTTTTTGGGCCTTTTTTTCAGGCCTAAATGGCAGTAAATGGGCCCTTTTTTCAGGACTACTCGGCTTTCTTTTAAGATTCGGTGACATTTTCGAATGAAAGAAAATTTTTCACTAACATCTTAATAATTTGGTGTAATTTGTCATAAAACAAATTAAGGTATTCTCCATTTCGTAATTAATATAATCTTTCTCTATAAAGAGGCCTTTCTATGTAAGCCTTATACTCTAAGAGATGTTCGAGATAAAAATTGATATAATCTAATTTTAAAATATGTAGGTCTAATCAATGTGAGCATTTATATATTACTTACAGGAGATAATTAATGGATTTAAACAAAAGTTTAGTTCATAAATTAGCCTACATAGACTACTTTTTAATGGGATTTACATTGTTTGACATAAATTATTTTAAGAAAGAAATAATAATCATTTAAAATTCTCCCACAGTATGTTAAAATAATTTATTGACATGTTATTTAAATAAACAACATATTTATATGTATAAAACGCGCTGTTTGTATTTGATAATCAACGATTTAAAAAATATAATTATTATATTAATATATAAAAATAATTTTAATGAGTTCGTTTAACTCAATAAAAAACAAAATGGTGTTTTGAGGTCGCTGCCTTCTGTTTATCCACTGTCGAAAGCTCGAAAGTAACAGCGATCTTTAATACGTGTATACAATGTATTTAACATAATTTCTTATTTATAATTACAATTTCGTTATAAGATTTTTAAGTATTGTATATACGGTTGTAATTGAATGGAAATCTCAATTACAAATTGCAAAAATTCGTGTTAAAAAAAGTTACTTAATATTTTTTCAAATTATCCATGGTGAGCTTCAATACTATTCAGAAAACAGTTTCCTTCAAGGATCATAAAATTTCCTTCCATTCCTCTGGCATGAGTTCTATTGACTCAAACAGTTTTCTTGTTTAAAGTTTATTCGGCTTTGGATAAAGAAAATAAAAATCATTAATCCGCATTAGATGCGGTAGTTGAAGTTCCTTCCATTTTTAAAAAGAAAATTGAAACTGCCATTCCTTTCGAAAAACAGAAGGGAGAAACACAAATTCAACGTTAGAAATAAAGCGAATATAAATGTATTTTTTTTAAACTCGCCATTTATATTCACAGTATTTAATACTTACGGATACATTAAATCGTTATTGGTTTTCTCCTCTTGTCTTTGTGGTCGTCGGATGATATTAAAGTGAAGGTTTTAGCTTTCACATTGATCGTAGATAGATAAATATTCAGAATAAATATGACACATTTTACTCTTTCAATGTAAACATTTCATTCCGATTATTAAATATTCCGGGAATAAAATAAAGATTTATATTCGGTGAAGTAACAGATTTGTCTGTATTCATCATTTATCAACCATCCATTGACTCATATATATATATAGTATGGCCTACACACGTGTGTGCATTAATGAACATTTGAATTTGAATCACAGTATAGAATAATCAAAAAGAAATCTTTCTATTTATCAACTATAGGAATAACATTATTTCACATTCGTAGAAAGTAAAATAAAAGTGTTCAATTTGTTTATGTAAACAAAGAAGTAAACTACACCAATAAAATAATATTTATATTAAGTTTTGATCGTGATTTTCGATCATAAATGATAAATATGGATGCCAATAATATACTGTACTTGCAGCAGAAAAAAAATGTCGAATAGAATATCATTGGAATTTAAATACAGTATACTAAAAAATTATACTGTATAAGTGTGTATAGTCTTTTAGAAGCATCAGTGGCGCATTATAGCTTCATAAGACCTAGGCAAATTTGAATTAGGGGCCCCATATACAGTGTTGACTTCAGACATTTTTGTCTTCGAGGGAATTATTTGGAAGAAATATTTTATAAAAAATTTTTTTCGGGCCTCCTGCTGGTGGGGCCCACAGGCAATTGCCTTTTTTTGCTCGTAGGATAACGCGCCACTGAGAAGCATCAAGCTTTTCAAATCCCCGAAAAAATTATATTAATAAATTAACAATATTTTATGCAATTTTCTTTTTTACTAAAAGAAAAATAATGTTTAATTATTAAATAATAATAATAAATAAAAGAATAGAATAATATAAAAATGTGAGGGAAGATAAAATAGCACGGGACAGAAATAGTGTTTAAATAAAAAATATTTTTTATATTCAATACGAATAAACGTTATTCAGGTTTTATTAAACCACGAAAATTTACATATTATCTGTTTCCAAAAGTACTAAATGTAATGTAATTTAATTGGGCTGCAATTTGTAAAAACTGTAGACATATAAATTCCCGTTGTCCTCCGTCTGTTTGTCTGTTCTCCCTTAATCTCGAGAACGGAGTTAGATTAATGAAAATCGAGACCAGATATGGAAAGATTAAGGAAAGGAGGCCCTAATTAACTATATACGAACTTCCGACACAAACCGGAAGTCACATTATTTCAATTCAAAACTTTTCCCCTATAAGAAGTTAGATAGTAAGAAGTAGACGGCATAACTCAGTTGCTAACAGGAAAAGTATAATGTACAGGGGCAAGACACTACTAATTTGAGGTGGAGAGCATATATTTTAATAAATTAAGTACAGCCAATTAAATTATTTGAATTTGACCATGATAACGGAGATAACGAAATACATTCTCAATGTACCAGTATTTCGTTATTCCGAAAATGAAAATATCTTAAACATCTAATTCTAAATATAGAATATATAACAAATAATTTACTTATCATACATATATTGATACTTTTGTTGGAAGCTCTTCTGTATCACGTAACTTATTCCCAGAAGTACAGTACATCCAATATAAAAAAATGAAAGGAAATTGAAGAGGACTTATTCTGTAGGAGGTTGACACAGACTAAAATGAATGAATTAATGAATCGTAGAAATAGTCAATTCATTATTACGCAAATAAACAATACGATACATACAGTGGCGCGTTATCCCTCAGAGGGCCCCAAATCAATCGTTAATAAATTCATTGCTGTAGTAAGAATATCGAAATTTAAAACTGGCTCCATATCTGGGGTCCCTAGATTGCCGGTGTGGTGCAGGCAAAGCGCAGAACTTAATTAAAACCCTCCAGAGGTAACGTTAAAAAATAAACGAGGATACCGAGGAATTTCCCCCCAAAAAATGTCTGAAGTCAACACTGTACATTGGGGCTCCCTAATTCAAATTTACTAGGGCCTCACGAACGTATAACGCGCCACTGGATACATACTTCAGTTTGACCTATATTATAAAACCGAATATTTTCTGGATACGTACTGAAGTATTTTATTTCTTTCTAGTAAATTTCAATACAATTTAAGAAGTAAATAACTTCGATTCACTTTTCCATCTTAAAATCGAAAAAATTAAAGAAACTGATAACAATTTAATATTTAATTTGTCATTCTCTTATCTTCCAGACTTTGATATCTTTTATCCTAAATCGAAAAGAAAATATATTGTGTTACTTGATACTGATAAGCGTAAAGAATAATCAATAAAGTATAATTTAAGTTAAAGTCTAAGCATTTGATAATTTAAAATTAAAAAAAAATGAAGAGAAAACTGATGCTTTCGTTTAGTAATTATACCGTAAGCACTGTCGTAACTTACACACAAGTTATAAAGTGTTAATTATATTTTATTATTTTATTACTTAATTAACTAAAAGTTACAGAATAATCATGAATAATGATTGATTTAGGGAATTAAAATTCCTAACGCAACAATATATAAGGGTCGTATTGTTTATACTTAACTTACCTTTAAAGTTATAAATATATCCCATTTATAACTACTGAAAAATTATAAATTTTTAATGAATAAATAATTATAAATTCACGGAACAATTTGGAGACTGTTCGGTAATCGGGAGCAAATTTATGTATAAGAGGACTAAGTGTTTAAGTGGTACTTAATCCGCTTATAAATTTGCAACCGTGTGTAAATAACAGGCAAAATACGGTTTATAAAAAGTTTAAACAATATTAATTTTCAATTTATTTACATAAAATATCTATAGAACATTCAACTATATTGTTATTTTTTCCATTTTGCGAGTGTAGAATAAAATCTGTAGTAGGAAAATTTAACTTTTAATCGCGTGTACCTAAAATAGGTGTGACAAGGGCAATGTGTTGTATATATAACGGATCAATCGTATCTAGACAATATCTTATAAACAAGCCGGTCGCATGGAAAGACACGCCAGCATCAACAGATTCGGAAACGATCGTTCTGATACGAAATACTATTAAGGAAATAAAATAATTGAATCGTTTAATAGGAAATTTAATCGAATATCGCTTCGTATATTATTTTCAATCGTTTTCTACCTTTTCACTAGCTTTTATGGTAAAAAAATTTCACTAACCGACCAAACTTTAACGATTTAAATCCATGATGTAGTTAATAAATCAAGTTTTAATATAATAGAAAAATTTCTAATTAAATCTAAAATACGATGCTTATCGTACTGATATTTTCCGCTAAAAATGCGTAAGTTATCGAGCCATTAAGTGTTTAAAATAAGAGAAAAAGCAATCGATAACAGAAACTGTTCTGTAAATTTATCAGTCCATTGAACTGAGTTTAACATTCTTATTTATTACTTCACTTGACTTTAAAGAATATTTTCGTTAAGAAGAAAAGAAAATATATCTTTAAGTTTGACAAGGTTATTTAGAATAAAGCTAGTGATGTACGAACTTACTATTTTAAGACGAAATCAGATATGGTTACTGTTTAATAACACAACTTTGTGATCGAATTTCCATCTCGATGATGTTATAGAAACTAAATTATTTAATTATTTTAAAATTACTTTTGGATTTACGTCATGGAGAAGTCATTATGTTTACACAAGCGTAAATAATTACGCTCCACTACATCCTAATTCTTTCTGAATATGCCCACACCAGTCAAAATTTCATGATGGAAACTCTGTCGTGACAATTCTTTTAAATTTTTTCTCTTTTTAAATGCTTTAATTTTAAAATAATTTAAGATTTATTCGGTAAAGTTGACATTATTATAAATAATTACGCGTCATTCTCAATTACACCATTACCATAGCTAATTCCTTACTTAAATAATAAATAATAAACAAGAATAAGCGATATCATTAGTAATTAATTCATAAAATATTAGACCTATTGTTCTGTCTAGTTGTATCTATTATTATATCATGATGAAATTTCATATACAGACATTTAATATTAGTGAAGGGAGTAAATACGATCAATATTGATATTTGTTGTCATAAATAGAAATATGAAGATAAACTAATTAAAACTTTTAAGAAATTGAATACGCGACTTTATTGTAGGAAGTCCTATAATAGTCCTATAATAGAGCCTTTATGATAGCTTTTATCATAGGATTTCCTTCAAATTTCAGTTGTGCATTTGATTTATATTAGAATTACTTAAGAATATCGAGTATTAAATTATTAAGCTCCTGTTTTAGAGAGGAGGAAAAGATCCAATTTCGAACGATTCACACTCATTTCTCAGAAAATTATGGCTTCAAATTCATGTTATGTTTATATATATTCTATTAAATTCTATAAAATATTAAGAATAAGCATATTTTTTCTATTTTTTCTTAGAGAGAATAATTTATTATGTAGTATTTTATTTGCCAATTTGAAGTTCGCTCTTACAGATACTTTTACATTGTAAATTGCAGAGTTAGCAGTAATCATCATGAAAATTTCGATTCGATTATTTTATTTTAAATTATAATTTAAGAGGAAAAAAGAGGAAATTATCGCCAATAAAAAAAATACAGATTGTTAGTTTTTCAATTTATAAAGTGAAAATATTTTCAAATAAGAACAAGATACCAATTAAGTGTTTCGTATTCGAATATTTTATACAGGAATTTCCTAAGAGGTTTTAAAAAAATTTGTTTAAAAAACAAAAATTCTTTTAGAAAAAATTCATTTAGAATTCTAAATAAATTTTTCGAGGAGAATTCCTCAATTTCTTTAAAATTCATTTATTAAAAAAAAAAAAAAAAAATATTANAAACAAAATCTTAAAATTCTTTACGAAATAACACACAAAGATATTCGCTTTACAAAATTCTATTAATTAGTAAGTGATTTCTGTGAAGCTGAAATTTCGTTGTATCTGTCACTTTATGTAGGCAATGCAGTATATCTTATTTTATATTTTATTCGAAATTTTTCTGACGAATACACGTAGATAAATATTGCATACGTCAAGGAGCACTACGGTCATGTTTTTTTCAGGTATTCAAACAAGGAAGTTTCTAGATTAACACTGATCATTTTGATCACTTTTTTCCCTTTTCCGTACCGTAATATTATTTGTTTTTTACTAGTTTCTTTAATATAGGTTGATCATACGTGTCCTTTTTTTTTCTCCCGTCGTTTTAGTACAACTTTTTTCACTTTTGTCTGTCTTTTTGAAGATCAAAAACTTAGTTCTAGTTTGTATATTAAACACGTTGTATTTCGAATTCGCGATTTGTTAGAAAATGTTTATTCTACGTTGATAAGTGTCATGAATTTGAAGTGAATACAGGATATAAATTTACATAGGCTGGTTTTCGAGATGAAGTGTCCTCGTAATTTATAATCTACCTGCTAACGGAACAACTTCGACTGTAGAAATTAAACTAATTCGCTACACATAAAGCACAACGAGAATTAATTGATTAATTTGTTTAGTTTCTTTTTTTTTTTCTTTAACCTTAATAGCGTGTGACGGAAGCGAATTTTGTTGCTTATGACATGCATCAAACTAGTTACAACTTTGTTACCGTATCTTTAAATCTATATTAAAGTAGCCTGGTCTGCTGTTAAGTATCGTCTATCTTTCGTTAATTAAAATGAAATTTCGATATTTGAAATGATATGACTATATTGTATATAAGTAAACAATTCCGTCACGTTGTGAAATTTATACAGTGGAAGATCCAGAAATCATTACAAGATGCACCCCTTGTAATGATTTCTGGTGCAGGAAGAAAATAACACATTAAAATTGTTTATTACCTAAAGTACTCGGCTTTGTTCGGGAAAAAACTTCCTTAGAGGATGCAGCTATACCCTGCGAACCTCTAAATTTGTCATTGATTATGCATAAACTTTACTGCTCTTGTTGAAAACATGAAGACGAGACTTTAAACTATTAGAACATATCTTTGTTTCAGAGATTAAAGTAAATTTAAAAAATTAACTTTACTATGAACTCCAAATTAAATCTATTCGGATTCTCACCATACTACTGGAAAAGAAATGGCATGAAATATAACTTTTACAGATGAAATTCGACAATTCGATCAATGAGCACTAATAAAGATAACAATAGCCAAACATTTGATGAAACTGAATGAGAAAAAAAGCAACGTAACTGACAGATGGATCAAAATATAAAGGATCTCTAATTCCAAGATTAATAATTTGATAAAATTAGTCGTTTATTAGCTTCTGTAAAAAGAATATTTTCACTTATAGGTTTAAATATTTCCTGTTGTTAAAAGAGAAGTCGAGATTAAATATTGAAGCCTCCGAATACAATGTTAATTATAAAACAAAACTGAGACTTACAATGTTGATAAGTATTATCATAAAATTTCCAGTGACTAGAACTTAGAATTCATCTGAAAAATATACCTGCTTTGATTTTTCTACGTAAAACTAACTATTGAATTATATATCGTATTGTAATAAAAATATCACTTTTTCGTTACTACATTTTTGAAAATAAAATCTTTCAGAGAAATTTACGTATTCTTTTTTATGCCATCAAATCAATATCAGTAATAATATACTAACAAATTGTTAATAATGCCCAATTATATTACTGTATTTCTATATTCTCGTCTATCAGGCATTTATCAGCTACGGCTTCTCTATACCGTTTTAGTATCAAGAAATTGTCAGCCTAAAAAACAGAAAAAAGTTTTTTAAATTAATAATTCGCTTCTTACTACTATAAATTCATTCAAAACAGATAACGAATTAACTGAAATACAGAAATAAAAATTACGTTTTAATACATAAAAACAAAGTTAAATATTTATTTCAATCGTCATCAAATCATAAATTTCTTATTTTTACATATGTTTTACGAGTTAGATCATAAAATCTTAACATTTCTGCATGGTTACTATTTTATTCAACTCATAAATTTACAATTTATCAGGCTCAACAGGCCCTTTAGATCTGCATTAGAGGCCCGAGTCAAGAGAGAAATTTAATCGTTTTTATAACAAACACAATATGAAAATATTATAAATTAACGTTTAATATTTTTGTTTTATTGATTTTATATTATGGATTTAGGAAGAGGCCCTCCCACACATTTATGTCTACTATTATGCAGACCCATACATTCCTATTGTCTGCCCGTCTGTCTTTCGTTAATCTCGAGAATAGTGTTAGATAGATAAAAATCGAAACCAGATATTAAAAACCCCGATTAAATACCAAAATATTTCACTTATTAAAAATTTAATTCCATATTTTAAAAGATTATACAAATAAAACATTACCCGATCTATTGATAATCAAGAGTATGGAACTAATTATAAAAGGCCCTATAAATTATATCTCGAATATTTTTATACGTATTAAATGTAATATATTAAAGAATATATGTAAAATATTTCTTTTTTTTAACATTATTTATACTGTTTCAGCTAGAGAAAATCAATTTAAATTAAAGAAAAAAATATATATATATACTACTAAATTCCGATCATTCGACTCGTCCTTGTTACATGTATTATACAATTGTTACAATGAGACTTCACTCGTAATGTTTCTTTCTTTCTTTCTTTATCTCCTAGACAATAAAAGCAATCATTATTATTTTTTTTATGTTCTTTATATCCAAACAATTTTTTAAAATTTAATAAAGTTCTGTATTAAAAAATGTTTTATCTACTTCTCTATTATACTTAAATATTTAAAAATGTATAATCATATCAGCATATCAATTTTTATGTACAAGTTTATCTTACATGAAATTCCTATTAAAACAAATTTTATAATGTAATAAATAAACTAAAATATAGAATATTCTTAATCATCTAATACAGTTTGATGTGAATATAAAAGAAATTAACCAATAAATAATTAAAATATTATTTTTTTTATCTTAAAAAATATTCTTTAATAAATTTACTTACATTTATTAAAATATATTTTTAAAGTTTTTTTTTAAAAAAAAAATGTAGTTATTTTCTCATAGTTGAAAGAACAAACAAATCAAAAAGAATGGGGGTGACATTGCTAAGGAAACAGAATATTAAACAACTTTCTTGAAAATAACCTTAAAGGAAGGAGATATGGTGTTGATAATACGTCGGTTTATTGTTATTATTAACTATATCATATAGAAGGGGGGACGGAAGATTACCGGCTTCGAACCCCAATAGTTACTATGACTACGATAGTAACAACAACGCAGAAAGCACGATACCAGCATATGCATGCTATCCAGCTGCGTTTAAAGATGTGTGTGTGTGATTAGTAGTGAAAACAAAACAGGAAAATAAGTCTTTTGTTTATCTTTGCATTTCGTTTGGCCCTCATCATGCCAACGATGAATCGCTACGAACCTCTTCCACAATTTACAGATAAGCGGAATAAATCTACGAGAGAAACAAACAATTATATTGACACAATGTACAGTGAAGCCAAACCTAAAGTCAAGACTGCCAGAAATAAAGCATACATGTTGACTTTTTACAGAAACGGTGATCTATTCACACCGGGTATCAAAGTGTCACTGCAACCAGGTAAGCATTTCGCAAATATGGATAATTTATACGATTATTTAACGCAAAAAACCAAGCTACCACGAGGAGTTCGTTACATCTTCACGTTAAGTGGTAAGAGATTGACATCGTTGGATGACTTCGAAGATAGGGAATCGTACGTGGTTTCGGACACCAAGCAATTCCAAGCAATGGCTTACGGAGCTTCTGAAAGAGCAAGAACTACTCACGCTTCTCGTAGACCATTAGCAGCACCTCTACGTGAAGAAGATATGAAATTGTTCCGTCCAGTGTCACCCAGTATAGTCAAACGTACAAAAACTTATAGAAATGCGGGTTCTAGATCGCATTCTCTTCCCAATTCCAATGAAGGAAAAGTGATAACGGTGGTTAATGGACAAGACCAAAATGTCTACAGTCGCGTTTTATTAAATCTGCGTGCCATGCAGACTTTCGAAGAGATTATGAAGGATTTAGGTCAAGCTGTGAAAGTGAAAGATGCCAGCAAGATGTACAGTCAGAAAGGACAAGAAGTAGGTTTAATTTTATAATATCTTATTTATAATTTTTATTATGTTATAAATATATAAATTCGATCATTATAGAAAAAATTTCTATCAAAAAATCATTCCATAAAAGATTTGAACTAATTAAAATAAACAAATATGTAAGTAAATCTTATATCACATATACGATATAAGATTAATGCATTTAATATTTCTAATTAAATGAAATATTTCAACATATGATTTACTCCAGATTACAAGTTTAAACGATTATTATAAACTCACTGAACAAATAATATACTGGTATAATTACCTAAACACGCTAAAAAAAATCCAGCAACGAGTTGAATAACTTTCCCGGTGAAAAAGTTAAAATTGAGTGTGGAGCCTTCTATTATGAGATTTTATTTTAAGAAAATTTTTATATTATTAATTATTATAAAATGGCAAAAAGCTTAATTTTGAGGGTAGAGATGAGTTTTATAGAAAAAAATTGTAAATGCTAACTAATAACGAGTAAAATCATTAAGTCCGATCCCGTTCGAGATATGAAATATGATCCATTCTATCTCCTCATCCCCTTGACCTTTAACCACTAAAATTTAACAGCCTCAAGGGCCTTAATATACAAACCTCCCTGCACAATTTCAGCAATTTTCGGCAAAAGGCACTGAAGTTATTAAGCTTCAAAGTGGGTGAATAAAATCGTACCCCCACACACTAACTTAACATTCATACATTAATGGAAAAATCCAATTTATTTATTTGTTTGTTTATTGCATTTCTTGACGTTTAAAGATCTCCCGAGTTTAAAAATGTAAAAATCTTGTAGGGTCATTTTTTGACCGATCGCCATACTTACCTTCTGTTAAATATAACAACCGGGAAAGTAATACAAAATTAAATAATTTAATACGATTTTTTCCTTTACAATTTAGTGTTAAAGAGAACAATGTCGGAAATAAAAACTTTATAGCAATTGAAATATTTATTATGTCTGTTAAATAAAATATTGTCAAAGACAATAGCGAATTCAATGATGAAGTACAGAGACACGTGTCCTCCTTGTAGTTTTGTCAATCTGAATATTTAAATAATACGTGTTTTATGAATTTATATTGTATGTAGTTGTGTCTCTTCGTAAAAGTGCTTCAATATTAAGTATAAATCGCAGATATGATGCAGATAAATAGTTAATTAAGCTACTTAACTCTTAATATGTCTGTCCTTATTTACAAGTTTAGAATAACATCAATCATTCATCAAATGTTTGTGATTTCTCTTGGACATTTCTTGTGTTTTAAAAAAATCATATAATAATTGTATTATTAAAATTGTATTATCTTTCCTTCCATTCAGTTAATAATCACATTTTAAACTGTATGAATATTGACAATAATTAAACATTTTTTCTTAATACATAAAAAATGCAAAGAAATTAATAATTTACCACAATATTTTTGAGATTCTCACAAATTTGAGGGTGGACTAAATGAAGCCGTAATAGAACGTAACATTGATCATACATCCTTCATAACAAAGATGGCCATTAATTTTGAAGGTGCTATCCTTTAAATTTACTTTTATTTTATTTATTTTCAATAAGGATTTTAGTCTTTTACTATTTATTTTACCATTTAAAATACCAAAATTAAATTTTAGAATCTACCACTTGAAGTAAAAACTGTGTTCTGGAAAAGGAAATTGTTTTATGCACCATGAAATGAATTTCAGCTTGAATTTTATTTTTTCTAAGAAAATATGGTCATTGTATTTATGTACTGTACATAAAATAAATTTTGGCTTTACTCTTTTTCTCTCTTTTACAAATTTGTTGGAAAAAATATTTAAAAATACATTCAAATTTTCTGATTGGTATGCATTTTTGGACTTACATATTAGACCAAATATGTACTGACAATTCCATAGGATCAACTCAGTATTATAAATATGAAACATCAAAAAGACAGTTATTTTATTCCTATTGAATTTGAATCATTCTGTCATGATTTGCATGCTTTGAGAATTTTCCATGATAAATTTATTATTCCTATTTTAAGATGTCATTAGCTATGCAAATGGAATATTAAAATAAAAATGATAAAATTTCGTGAACAAGCCATTGAAAATGTATTATTTGCAAAAAATCAAAAGTTCTTATCATTATTTTTTAATAAAAGTAATAATAATATAGGGGAAAGTGGGACGAGACAAGGTAGCTAAGAACTTTTATTACTTTTTTTATAATTAAATCTTTAAACATGGGGAAAACTTCGTATGTCATTGAATGTGAACTTCAACTACTATTAACAAAAATTCAAATTATTAACTTTTCTCTTCTTTCTTGCAATGTTTATGAAATACTGTATTATCAAATATCCCATCTTGCTTCATCGGTGGGGTAAAACATCGTGTATTTGGAGGCGAATGGTTCAAATCAGATTTATATTTCATAATTATAAAGATTAAACAACATCAAATTAGCAATGAAACAATATTTAGGATTTATTACAGAAATGTTTATAGTACAGAAATCTACTTTTCTTGAAGGCATAAGGCGCAAATATGGTGAACCTGATCATCCTCACCTTATCTAACTCATGAACAATGAGTTGGTGAATAAGATGAGTATGATGAGGTTCAGTGACAAATTACGCTGCATATCCTACTTTCCGTTGAATCGGGACACAAATATCCACAGTAAAGGCATTCAGTGTCTTAATTCGAAGAGCTCTCTTTAGGTGTTTTAACTGATGCATTGCTGCTGTTATACTTTCTGTTTTGTTCTTTTGCTAAACGGCTACATTTCTTCTTTTCCTTGCTTTAAGTTTGTCTTCTCTTAAATCTTTCTTTTTCTTTCTTCTTTAAGATGGAGTACCAAACGAAAGACACGATGAAGTAACCCCGTTTTACCCACACAACACTTCACCATCTTACACCAAGATGCCATTATGAAGTCTTTCTTAAACTCCTTGATAAGAAAAAGTATTAATAAAAGTTTTTATACAGTCACGTAAAGATAAAAGAATTCTCTATTGATAGAAGGAATCAAAAATCTTTACGTTACTAACATGAGGATTATTTTTAAAAACGAAACAAATTACATCAACATAGCTGTCAAACACATTGTTTCCTCCATTGGCAATGAGCACTGAACAACAATAGTAACTTTATCTCCACCTATTTCTTCTGTTTACATTTAATTGCAATATTTACTGCTAAGTTACAGCCCTTATTAAGTACAATACAGACTATACCCCAACTTGCCTCATTACTCCTTCACATTCTTGAAATCATGTAAAGCTATATAAATCTTAGTAATATTAGACGAAAATATTGAAATGAAATTTCATATTAAAATTAGCAAGATACTTTTCTCTTGAAAAATAAGAGTTTTTGCTTTATAGAAATTAGCCTTTGATCAAAAAATTTTAAAATGTCTTCCAGTGATCTCGTGTTTAGCAATTTACATACTAATGCAGTAATTATTTTATCAGTTTACAAACAATCTTAAATATATTTTCTGGCATACCATTATACTGTTCATACGTATTTTCACTTGTATTAATAATTATAATTAGCCTATTACAAGATAAATTTAAATGATAAGATTTCGTGAGCTGGAAAATTAATTTATACATTTTAAATATACTTTAATATAAACATATCTTTCAATATGATTCATTTCTTATAAAAGTCAATACAAATCCTAATTAATTTTAAAATATAAAATATTATTTCACTACACAATAAGCACAAAGCTATAAATCTAAATAAATTTTGTTTTAATGCATAATTAAATAATTTAAAAGTGATTTTTCTTATTACAAAATACACAAATTGCATGAAGTTAGTAATTTATCTTCATTATTATTTAAATAATTTTATAAACTCAGTTGCAAATATTAGAATTTATAAAGACATTCCTAACTTTAAAATTTCTTACATTTTATAAATCCTACGAGAGAAAATAAGTGAATTGTATAAATTAAGTATAATTACTATTTACTACATTATTTTAATTTATTATTTATTTTGTTATAGTATTAAATATTCATTTTGTTCAGATGTTATAAAATGTTACATTAAATATTAAAATAGATATTATTACACTTTTGATCCATTTTATTTCAAACAGAAATAAAAATATACTTCTTTCATCCAATTAATCTCTATTCCAACTTGAAATATTAACACAAATGAATATAGTGGATTGCTTGTTTCACCTCTCTTTATCTCAGTTTTAAATTATTTATAATAAAATTTATAGGGATTAAAAAACTAGTTGATTACTATTTTATTTACTCATTTTATATTAACATAAACATCTGCTTTGAAATATTTAGAAAAATTTCAGATAGGCTATTAAAAAAATAAATATAATTTTAATATATTTAAATTTAAATTCAGAATGAATTTTGTTAAGTAAAGAATCATTAGATGATTTAATTACTTTAGTAATTTCTCATATAGCTTTTAAGTATTTTCTAATATTTTAACTAAATTTACAAGCGTAATTCTATAAAATGTTAGTAATTCTTAAAACGTATTTTCAACCAATAAGAAGAATTTTACGATAGATTTTGTTTATATTTTAAAATAATATAATAATAATAATAATAATAATGTTCTTAATATTTTATATATAGTAAAATAATAACATATTACTTTTTGAATATTTCCTCGATAATCGAATAATCGATTTTTTTTTCCAACTAGAAAAGTCAAAGTTTCGAAAACTGATTTAATGACGAAAACTTCTAATATAAATAAATAAATAAATAAATAATAAAACTCTATGAAGAATTATAATTTAAAAAAATGGATTTATAAATTATAAAAAAAATTAACAATTTATAAAAAAACAAAATATAGGAGCTTTTCTTTTATTATTGTTATTTGCGTGATATATAAATCATTTATTTCCTAGAATTTGCTGATTTACAATATTAAATTTTCTATTTATTGCGCCAAAAATGAACATAACCATGAACGTACGATATGCAAACACATTACGAACGTTTATAAATCAACAACAATCTCATAATATATCTCTGTACTATCAAAGTGTTGCTAAAACCTTTAAAAAAAGAAATCTAATTTCATTCTCTACGCTATCGACAATCTATAATATTTTGATTTGTTAGCCAGACCTTTCAAAATCTTCCATATTGTCCATTCATAAATTGCTATTTTATCATCGTAAATGTCAAATTGACCGAAAGTGCCAATTTATAACCGAAATTGGAACCTTGCACGACATTCAAGCAAGGAAATAAAGCTGTAACGCTCACGCCACGGAATATTTTAAGTGTCCTTTTGAACTGTAGGTTAATTAACTTTTGCTTATAGATTATATATATATATATATATATATATATATACGTACAAGCTAAATTTAAATTATTGTAACGCCTTTATAATTTAATACTGGCGTGTAGTATCTATTGATCGGCATTATATTACACTGGGTTACCATTAATCTAGGTAAAAACCATTTAAAACCCAGGTTGATAATAATACAGATTATCATTAGAAGATGTTTAATTAATTAATCGATAATTAGTACTTAAAAATAGTAATAAAATTTTGGTTTTTTTTTGTATATAAAAATGTAAATAAGTTGTAACAAGCTAATCCAAATATCATTAAATGAGAATATCGATTTGCACATTATCAATCGATAATAATATATTTCCGATATCGATCGATTCATTCTTCACCAAAAAATCGTCTATAATTTCGAAAATAACTCGCTCCTAGAAAAGTAAATTATGTTATTTCGTACGGAAGTTTAAAAAGTTTTATTGTTCTTTTTTTGTCTAAATTACAGATCTAAAAATATATTTTTATTCTAAATGTTTAATGATTACAATAGCATTACATTATGTTATAAATATTCTAACATTTTATGGGTATTCCACACTTGTAAATTAATATTTTATGTTGATTTAACGTTATGCAACGTAAGAACAAATTCTAGAACTTATACAAGAAAATATAACTTATTTAATTTGTTTTATACAATAACAGTTTATAAACTATCTTTAAGTACACATTACAGATTCAACTAAGTAGTTAATTTAATATAATGATTAAATTTATATTAAATGTAAATATTTTCAGATTCGAAGTTTTTCCCAATTGAGGGAAGAACTAAAAACTACAGAAAAATTCTATCTCGATAGGGAAGAAAGAACTGATATTTCTGAGCAAACACTTAGGGAATCTTCGCCCATCAGAAATGGAAAATTAAAAAACAGTAACCATCCGACCAATTCCTTTAGCGGGAGTGTACCCAATCTTTCAAGTAAGAATTTTTTAACATTTTAAATTATATTTGTATATCGAAAATACATTAGAGTAAGAAGTAGGCTATAGTCTACGTACCGGTAATACCAATTTTATGAGTATAATATGCTGAACCAGAAGAAAATAATATCTAAATTAATGTATTTGATAAAATAAGATTAAAATATAACACACGCTTAATATTTAGAAATAACAGAAGTTTAAAAACAGAAATTATATCAGGACTTATAATGAGAGGTAAATCTGATATATCCTATACCAGCGATCTCCAACCTTTCTGACTTCACTCACCACTAGACACAATTTCTAATCCAACGGACCACTGTCATGAATTTTTTTTAAACGATAGAATAATGATCATAAAAGTTCCATTTTACTTTATTAATATGAAACACACTCGCTTCATTATAACAAATTAGTGTGAAGATTGTTGCTGATTGTTTGAAATAAGTTTATGGATTCTTGGCTCTTTTCCACGATGGACGACAATCGCACTCATTTTATTTATTGTAATTATTATTTATCGATAACAGACATTTCGTATTTTGTTTTAGATTCGAATAAACTCCCCCCCTCCAATGAGTGAGAAAAAGCCACAAAACATTTTGCATTTCTTTCGTAATTCTTCGCGTAACCTTGAGTTGATCAATGTCCAAATTCCTCTACAGACCACCGGTTGGCAATCGCTATACTATGCCTTATGTGCCAATTATGTAAGAATTAATCGAACGACCATTTCGAAAAGATTTTAATAAAAATAACTTAAGTCTCAAAATATCAAAATATTTATCAAAAGTAAAAATTACAACACGGAGAACCATTAGATCATAGTAAATCTGAAAGTTTATTGAGTGGAAAACAACAGGATAAAAACTAAAATATGTTGTGGATCAATTTAAAACATTAAATACAGTTTTAAATTTTCTGTTTGATTAAGTTCAACTTATTAATTTTAACATATAATTTCAATATTCAAGAATTATCGAACAATCTGAAAATTTTTTAGAAATTGCCAAGCATTCAAAGAATACGATTTAAAAACAAAAAAATATATTTGAAAATATGTCTACATTTTAAAATAAATAAGCAATTGAAAAGAGTTAATATTAAAAAAATAATAATAAACTTCTTTTTCTGGTTTATATAGGCCTATATATAATTCTTAATTATCACATTTAAGTGTTCGATACTTTTTGTGCAATTTATTTTTATATCTTATGGATTTCTGAGAAGAAAATAGAAACATTTTCCGCCATTTCTCGAAAATAAATCAATATTTATGATTTTCTTAATCAGTGAATAATTATTCGGATGTTTAGCGAATTGGAAAAATTATATGAAATAAATCACAGGATAAAAAGTAAGAAAAATTGTTCCGAAAAATAAAACGATAATAATCATTCTTATAAAGAATTGTAGACCTATAGATTGCCACTATCGTCCGTCCATCTGTCCGTCCGTCTGTCCTTCCTTAACCGGCATCGTTACGACGTCGCGATAAGTAATTGCTCGTATTTAGACCTATATTTAGTTATAAAAAATCAAGGCAAACCCAATTCTCATATATTCTATATTAAAATCAAAATAAATTTATTATAATTTTAAAATAAACTACAATATATTTAATAAGTTTCCTTTAATTATTCTTTTCGGAAACTACGTAAAATTGTAATAAGTAATTTTCATTTTTACTTAAATTTTCGACTGCAGCAATAAATAATAATAATAATAATTAAAGTAAAAAGAATTTAATGATTTTCGAAAATATTCGTCCTTAAATTTTCTATTAATGCAGTACATATGTAAATAAATAGTCACAAAATTCTGGCGTGCAATTTAAATATTCAAAATCATAAATCAAAAACATTAAAATTCGATAAATGTTTCTTGGTATTGAACTTTGAAAATGACTTTAAAATTTTAAATATATACAGTATTATAGTTTTAAAAAAGTAGTATAAACCGACCAGTTTCTGCCATACAATTTTATTAAAATCGAGGTTTCTACTCTAAACAATATTGTTTAATAGACTACAAATTTATTAAATAACTTGTTTTCCATGTATTTACTTATATTAAAAAATTTTTTTTTTACATAAGTTAAAGATTATTTATACCAAAAATAGAATTGAAAACAATTGAATACATTAGTTTTATATTCGCTACTGTATTAACTCGTTACAACGAGTTGTCGAGGAAAATATTATATTAAATTTTAAAAATTCTGTTTTAAAACGTGATGTTAATGATAAAAATAAATGAATGGAAAACATTGCTTTTAAAATTTATCATACCTTTAATCTAGAAATTAATTTTCTTCGCTTCGTGCTTTTAACATTTTGATAAACCGTTTTCAATTTCTATAATAAGAGAAGATAAAATTAATAAGATTTAAAATATTTATCATTCAAGCTTGAATTTAATAGCGAAATTTCAATTAATATTTTCTAGAGAAGAGAAATGATATCAATATGGAATTATGACATACGTTTCCATTTATAAATCATAAAGATCGTATCGAATATCATCCCGAATATATATTTTAATCGGGCCGACAAAGTATAAAAAATTTCAATTCAGAAACTGGGAATAAATTAAAATTTTTATAAATGATTTTATTTATTTAATTTTATACAAATCTGTATTCATGTAAGCTAATTGTTTATGTGTATTCTGTGTTGTACTTATTAAACAAATAAATAAATTTATTTAAATTTCAGTCGATTAATTTGCGTGTAATTATAGTAATAATTTTGAATTTATAAATTTATTTTAATATTTTAATTTAATTCAAATAAAACTGAAGTAATGAAATAATTATTATAATCGTTTAAATTGCAAAATAGATTTTAATAATATAAAAACTATTAATGATTTTATTTTACATAAATGTAATATTTTGAAGAGATGATTATTATTATAATTTTTGTAATAGAGGCTAATTAAGTGAAGCTAATTAAAAGACATTCGTTCTATATTTAGAATTTAAATTATTATTAAATTTTAACATTGCTTTATAACTTTTGTATATATATATATATATATACACACACACACATATAGGTGTGTGTATATAGGTGTGTGTTTGTATAGAGTAGTGTAGTAGCACCTATGTATATGTGTGTGTATAGTATAGTGTAGTATAGTGTATGTAGTGTATAGTCTTATTTTTGATCTGTTATATATGAACTTACACATACACATGTGTGAGTTTATGTATAATAGATCGAAGATAAGATATTTCAAAAATCGAAACAGATAATGCAGAACAGTTAGAAATTTCCGTTGACTCGAGGCTCTGTTCGTTCGGAACACCGCACTTATACACCAATTTGACGTCACTACTTCACAATACTAACGAATAAATGACGTCAAACTAGCATAAGAGTAGAAAGTAAAGAAAGCTCTCAATGTAACGAAGACACCTTTACTTTCTTACATTAAATCAGATAAAAGAATTTAACTTAATTAATATTTATTAATTAAGAATTAAATTATGATATTTGTTTTTACAGGCTATCTAATATCTATTGATAGTATAACAATGGTTGTTGTGTTATTATTATTAACAGTTATTATGTATTTAATCGTGTTGTAAAAAAACAAACGTGTAATAACTAATTTGAAGATGGAAATTTCAAGATGTTAAGTCTGCAAATCGTCGTCATTTTACTCCATTAAAATCATTGATATTCAAAATAATTGTTATAAGATACAGCTTAATTTTAAGACCTCGTTGATGACATTAAATTATTGGAATTTCTCTAAATTACGAAATCAAATGATGTTTAATGATAGGAAGATAGATATTAACGCTATTAACCGAGATCCATTTCCTGTTTATCGAGGTCAGATTCCTATTATTAGATGAATAATATTAGGTCAAATCTATTCAATGCAAATATTTTAAACAATCTAACTTCAATCCTTTAAGGTCTTTCGATAAAGATTCAAAAGCGATTAGCATTTATCATTATAAACAGTACATTAAATGCGAACATAAACTGTAAAGGCCTATCCCATCCATTCAACTCAATGTTGCCGGTTTTCCGGGATTGTCCCGCATTTTTCCCCACTGCCATCCAGAGATAGGGATTCTAAACTGTTCCTACAATGAAAGAGTCCCAGTATCTTTCGGGAAGAACTCATTTTGTCTCGGGTTTTATCCCTAAATACCTGGCAACTCTAATTCAACTTATCATAACTTGTCACATGTAATACAAAAATTTACAAGACAGGCAATTATAATTACAGCTTAGTAATAATCTTAGTCCTATTTTCTCATCATTACTTTGTTCTCAGCCTATATTATCTTACCAAAAATAAATTACAAATCAATACTACAATTTCAACAAACAACTAGGTCTAATTCGACTCGAGACTTCGTAACTAAGCAACGGAAATACGTAAATATCCCTCTTAAATAACTTAGAAAAATTCAGTATCGTAATTAATTAATTTCTCTAATTTTTCCCCGAACATCTTCATTTTTCCGTTGACTTAACTATTCATAATATATATATTTTATGTCATAAAATCAGATTAAACAGCATTATTGTAACATTAATTTAATACAGATTTTAATAAATTCTTAATCACAAATATTTTGATTAGGAGAAACGTTAATTAATCTTTAAAGATTGATGAGAAAGTAAAATCATTAAAGAATTTAATCACTCTCAATCATGTTAATGATATCTAAAATACCAGAAAAATCAATTAACAAGTATAGATTAAGCAAAAGTATTTTTGTTTTTTTGTTTATAAAATTAATTATCTTTCTAAAATGTTGCATTTCAGATAATTAAAAACATTATGGCTAAATCTAAATACAGTATACTACAAATTTAAATGTTTATAGTATTAAAGTGAATGTAAAGAAGAATAATTACTCCTTCCAGAATTTAATTTTTCTTTAAATTTGATAAGCAAGTAATTAATTATTCCAGGATTTTATATTCATAGTTCTAATACATGTAGAAATCCTAGAATATAATTGTTCTCATGCAATATTTCTACAATTAAATCTAATCCTGAAATAAATATAATTCTAAGATCTAATATAGGATTTAATCTAGCCCCAGATTTGAACTTGAAATTTTACAAGTCCAGCATTGGATTTAACCTTGTATTTCATTAATAATGTGATTTATTAATTGGATTTGATTAATAATTAAATATCCAAGATTAAATTCAGAATTGGACTTAATCAAATAGTTAATTAAATCTAACTATTCAGGATTTTATATTATAATTCTTATGCATATAAAATCCTAGAATAATCAATTTTGCAGAGAAACTAAATTTCTTAACAAAAGAAAAAATAAAAATCTTGTAATTTATTATTATTATTATTATTATTATTACTTCTAAATTTCTTTCTTAAAAAAATAAATATTTTGCTAAAACTAAATTTGAATAAACACAAAGAATAAATTCTTAAATTAAATTTAAAATGTGTATTTAAAATTTAAATCACCAAGCAATGAAAAGATGAAAAAACAAATTACTTTTTTAGTTGAAAATCAAAAATTTATGTGAGAATAAATTAATTTATCCTGTAATATAAATTTTTTAGCATAGAAATGTCTTTTAATATGTTTAATTTAACAAAGAATATGTCTACAGAATTTAATTTTCTATTCAAATTTTCTTTTATATGAAATTTGAATAGAAAATATAGAATTTAAGATTCCATATTTTATTAATTCTAATCTTTCATAGCAAATGTTTAATAGATACTTTTAAGAAACAATTTAGGTTCTATAATTTATGATTATTGTTATTCTCAGCCTATTTCCTTGATCTTTCTAATGATAAATAATGCGTATTTGCATGTTTACTGCATTTTATAATTTGTAAGAATTGTTATTTATAAATAAAGTAGATAAATAACTTCTGTCTAATTCGAATTATATTTTAAACACATATTTAGGAATTTTTATACGGTGGATTAAAAGATTCTATACATTTATACTTTAGATAAACAGAAAAAGAAATGGTATCGCCTTCTATTATTAGAATAAAATTAAAATTTCATAGATGAATGCAATTCCAGCGATCTTAGAACCTTTCGTTTAGATTAAAATAACTTTAAAAATGTGAAAGTCGTCTTCTTCTTCCCTTAGTTGCCTGTGTTCTACCAGTTCTTCGATCAATATCCAACTTGCAACGTAAAATAAAATGAATTTTTAAAATGTTTTATTACTCATTTAATTTTCTAAATAAGTTCATTTCTGCTTAATATTAGAATTATTAAGCAAATTTTAATATTTAAATCAAATATTAACATAATTTTCCTCTAATAAAAGTTAACTCAACTGTTTATGTTTCTTACAAATGTGTATACTGTATTATAAATTTAATTGTTTTTCTTTTAATTTTGAGTTATAATCAATTTTATTAATTGATAAAGTATAATAGAATTGACTGTTTTTTTTTATAGAGCAAATTATATAAAAAAATATCAGTCCTTCGAATTATAGATTATTTTTGTTCGAAAAACCAAATACGTTTTTAAATATATTTAATTTAATGAATATTAAGTCTCTTTTATTTATCAAAATATTTCATTTTTTATTCTAATAAGATTTTAATTCTATAACTGATAATTCATTCCTGTAATTCTATTTTAGCATCATAAATATAAACTTTTTTTCTTATTGATAAAGGGATTAAACGAATAAAAAAATAAATAAATATTATATATTTATTACAGATTCTGATAGCACAACAATTCAAGAAACCAGGAAATCATCCAGAGATCCTCATAGAATCAAAGCAGGACCAAACAAAACTGAAACCTCTCATTCCTTGGAACAGAAAAATAGCAATCGACCAAATAAACGATTAGAACTGGAATGGGTGTATCCTTTAAACAAGAAAAACTCATAAAAAACCTTTTCATTTATTTGATAAAATTTCTCTTTAACTCTTTTCAAGTCACGGATATAATTGTCGTCATTTAGGTAAAAGTATTTATTTACTACTAACGGGTGAGCTTTTATATACTGTAGCAGCTGTTGCTGTTTTATATCATCGGGGCCGCCACAAACAACGCCATTATCTTGGACACACAGAGGATATAGAATGGTAAATTTAACAGTAATATAATATTTATAAAAAATAATTTTGATAATACCTGAATTTAGTAATAATATATGAATCTAAGAATAAGTTTAAAGACCATTTATCACTTTAACAAAACGTAATATTTAGATACACATCCCAGATTTATCAGCTATTGTCACAGAATTTTCACAGTTCTCTACAGTTCTAAACATTTGGGAATTTTATAATCTAAATAATTAAAACAATTATTAATAACACAAAAGAATATTGAGCTAATAACATATAAATGCCCCAATAATTCTGGGCCACTTTATAATAGAAGGTGTATAGCGCTACTGTATATTAAAGGTCAGGATAGTATACATTGTTACGTCAATTTGACGTAATTTTACACCTCCCATTGAAAAAAATATAAGAATGACACTGTATAAACATTAAATAATATGAGATATAACGTTTATTTCAAATTATTTATCCTATTTTCTAAAACTTTATTTAAAGTACGGCGTGATAAAAAGTTAAAAAAGGAAAAATAGTGTATTTTTTTTATATAAATATATTTAAAAAGAGCGCATTAATCTTATGTTTATATCATTTTTAATGCATTATTCTATAAGCAACTGTTAATTACATCTGCGCAAAATTGATTTAATTTAAAATCGATAAAAGTAAATGGATAATTATTTCTCAGAAAATCGAATTTGTCGTAACGTTTAATTCTGTGTATATTGAGAATATCATTAATGAGTTTGGTTATTTTTTTAAAGTAATTTGTCTAAAACTAATATAGAACATAAAACTGCGAAATTTAGTTTTTATTCCTGAAGAAAATTAATTACTTTAATTATTTAAATTTCTTTTTTGTGATCTGATTGTGACAAGTTTAATAATTTAAAAAATGTATACAGTAACCTCCCTAAGACAACCCGCTCCGAATAGATTTTGGTCTTTTGTAGAGGATTAGATAAACCATATTTTAAGAATGAGATCGTTTGCCTATTTATACGTGTACCTTTATTTCCGTTTTAAGCATATATAATCGTTAATTGATCGTCTACATGACAGTACCCTTTACTTTCAATGAGTTACAATACAATAGAGAATTCCCAAGCTGATAAATTGAAAACGATCTCTATCTGAGGACTCCTTTGATTTACTGATCGAGTTAGATGATTAATTTCAAAGAAAATGCAAATATTTAATTTTGTTCATGAAAACTTTGATCTTTTGTAGAAACAGTCTCATTACAGAGATGATTGAGACAAGAGGTTTTATTCTATACATATATAATTTGTTTTACCTGTTTTTCGGTATTAAAAAATAAATAAATAAACAAAACATGATCGTTCCAACAGAAATAATCCAATTATTTAATCAACTATCAAAAAAAAATTCCAGAAAAAATTATATAATTTTATTTTATTAAATTAAAATATTGATAATTGTCAAAACACTTCCACTTTATTCAGATTTTATACTTATACGTCTGCTTAAAATGTTATACGAATATCTTTTCTTCCTATTAAGTTAGAATATTCTATGAAAAGTTATATAAAAGATTATTTTCCCTTAGATCCACTTATAGTAGGCTACACGATAGCTCTATGAAAG
This sequence comes from Centruroides sculpturatus, assembly GCF_000671375.1. Lineage (NCBI taxonomy): Eukaryota > Metazoa > Arthropoda > Arachnida > Scorpiones > Buthidae > Centruroides > Centruroides sculpturatus. The sequence goes on from NW_019384307.1 coordinate 691,617, forward strand.
TTTGAAATTACACAACTATACATGTAAATATTACACACACATATACACATGTAAATATTAACTATATTCTTTTATGGAGGTAGACACCCCTTGCCTTTTGGCATTACTAATGTTTACGTTAATAAACAAATATATAAATATTTTATTATTTAAAAATATTTTAATAAAAAAATAAATTACTGTATATATATTTTTGCTTTATTTTCTTCATTTGTCATAAAATACAAATTAAATTTAAGTTCAAAAACCTTAGAGTTTCAGTTCAAATCTACAAGAAAGGTAAAAAAAATTGAAGATGTAAGAGATTTTTATCGGTCAAAACAGATAAATTTATCGTAAAAGCTTGTTGAAGTTCTTTCCTCCTGAATTTTATTCTTAAATTTACGAATTTCTTTTATGTCTTGTCATGTCTCTTGTAATTTTTTATCTATTTATTTACAGTATATAAATTTCTCCTCTCTATTCTATCTTTTTATTATTTTAAATATTTTTAAATTTAAATTTTTATAGAATTTTAATATTAAACATTATAAAATATATTATCCAATGAATAAAAAACAGGAAGAAAACACGAATTAGCTCTAAATATATATAATTTCTTTTTGAAATTTAAGTGAATAGATCTAGTATAAAAGTCATCTTCATTATCCAGTTTAGAAATGAGTGACATACAAGTTACTATGTAACAGTTTAATTAGCTCATCACCAGGGAACTTCTTTTAGTTTAAATTAGTTAGTAAATAGAGAAAAGAACTTAATTTGAATAATGTAATTAGTTAATTGTCTTTCTATCATTTCCTAAAATTAATTTTTTTTTTGTTTTGTCTTTTAGTATGGCAGTTCATCCTTTGGGCGACATGATTGCCACTGCTCAGGGACCCGGAATGGCTGAAAAATCTCAAGTAAATGAATATATTTATATAATTTTGTAAAGTTTTAAGATATATTTTTAACAACCAATTATATATCGCGTTACAGGCACATATACGTATTTGGAGGGTTGATAATTTAGTCACGTTATCTGTAGTTGGACTAAACAGGTTTGATGCTGGAATTATAACTACGGCATTTTCACCCGAGGTTTGAGTTTATAAGTTTTAATTATTGGTTAATACAAAAATAAATGATTTTATATTAATCTTTTAATTTTTAATATTTAGGGAAACGTTCTATTAGCCATTGAAGATCACATATTATCGTTGTGGGAATGGTCTCAAGATACTGAAATCGGAAGGGCATCTGTATGTATGTATAATTTCTTTAATCATTTTTAAAATATATTTAAATTGTCTCTTTATATTAGGTCGATCAAACTGATATTCATGGCTCTACATTCTTAACAATCGACAAAGAAATAGCAATTACTTATGGAAAACGGCATTTAACGTTATGGAGAAGAGCGAAGGATGACGTTTTAGAAAGGCAAGATCTGATTACTCTGGTGTCGGTAAGAAACAATATTATGAAAATCTAGTCTAGACGAAACACGAGACAAATCTAATACTCTTGTGTTCTCTTCCTAAGGGATTTTCGTCAAAAATTATTATGTCACTCGAAGTTTTGCCTAATGGTACATTCTTAACTGGAGATTCTGATGGGTATTTGGCATTGTGGATGCAAGACGAAAGCACAGAAACTTATTTTATTAGTAAAGAGATTAGAGCTCATGCCGTAAGCTTCTTATATATTTATTTATTTTTTATAAATACTCTTCAGATTTTTAATATTCTACAGAAACTATTTACACCAAATTTAAACATAACTTTAGTAATAATAAATTTGCTTTATAATAGAAAATTTATTATTGAAATTTACTTTAAAGACTAAGTAAAATTGTCTCTATTGATAGAAGTCTAATTAAATTAATTTATTAATTTAATATGGAAATATTTATTTACTTTTTAGAAGTAAATAAATATTTCCATATTAAATTGCGTTACTCGAAAATTTTAAAATATTAAAAATGAATGAAAAATCTTATAGAATTCAATTAAAATCAGTATTGTTTTAAGAAATACGACTACAGATAACATGTTTATTCAAAAATTGTATCAAAATATATTTAAAAATCTTTCTCTTTTGGGATATCTTTACTCAAATATTGATTATTTTAAAAATATCAATCCATATTCCAATATTTTTAAAACTATCACAAACAATAAAAATATTTATTATATTTTTAACAAATATAATTAAACTTATAGACCAGAAAGATTACATTTAACGAAACTATTTTTAATTCACGAACTTCTTAGCCTGTTACTATTAGGATTTAAATAAATTTATAACATATTTATAGCACGTGTTATGTTCAGAATGCTCTTATCACTCTAATATATGAACAATTCATTATAATTGCACATATACCACTGTATACGAGCAATTGTAATGAATATAATGCAATATATTTTTATAGTTCCATTAATCAATTCTTATTATTTTCACGCTTTCGTTCATATCTTTCAGAATAATGTAAATACAATTTTACTTCTACCTGGCGAACTGTTAGTAACTGGAAGTAGCGCACGAAAAGAAGGAGAGATAAGTATCTGGAATCTTAATGATAAATTATCAAAATATATGACTGCTAGAGTAAGTTTTAAAATTGCATTAAAATAATAAAAATACTAAATAATACATTATTAAATTTTTATTTAAATTCCTCTATAATTTATTTGTTTCCAGCTTCCTCCAGAAACTGGTGAAGTAAAGTCATTATGTCCATCAGCTCTAGAAACTTATCAAGGGACATTTTATTTGGGAACATCTCAAAATATTATCCTGGAGGGTTCTTTACAGGGAACATTTACAACTATTATTCACGTAAATATTACTAATTCGAAGCGAAATATTACTTTCCAATGAAAACTGTATGAGAATTTTCATTATAAATCTCTAATGTAGGGTCATCAAGAAGAAATACGTGCCTTAGCTGTAGATCCTTACGACACGGAATACGTAACAGCAGGCATAGACAATATCATTTGCAAATGGGATAAAGATAGTTTATTATGGAAGGTGCTAAATGTCGTAAGTATATATTTAACAAAATCAAATGTATATAGTTATTAAAGTTGTAATAATTGCAATAATTTTATTAGTCAAACTGCTTTTCCCTTGCCATACATCCAGAGAGTACTGTTGTCGCAGTCGGAGAAGCCACGGGGAACGTAGTCGTTTTAAATTTAGAAAATGGTGATCAAATAACTAGGTTTTCTGTCTCCAAAAGTTCTTTAAATACGATGGCATTTTCTCCAGGTGAGGTCTTTTTTCATGTATTAATGTTTATATTTTAAGAACTGAAAACGTTATTCTTGCTTCAAGTGTATAAAGTTTTCTTGACTTTATTACGTGTTACATAAAATATTAATGAAAATAATGTATTTTTGGTTAATATATGACCCAAATACTCTATAAACTATTTAAAACTTTCAATAACATATTTTAACAGATAAAACTGATCTTTTTTTTAATTTTTAAGCCCATTTAGTTTGCTTATTTGAATTTTTCTTTGATTTTCTTTGCGATGAATATTATAATTAAATTATAAATAAAATTCTTAATAATATAAAAAATATAGCTAGAAATTCTGTTTCACAATAAACTAATGGCTTTTCTCTTTTTTCATTTGTTTTTTTTTTCGGTTTCGTAGATAATAGTTAATAAATTTTAGAAGTAGCAACAAAAATGACAGAAATGGCAGTCAAAATAATGGTAGAAATATATTTTATATTGTGAAAAAATCAGATATAAATATTATTTATAGTTTTAAGTTAACAAAAATTATTTTTTTACGTTCGATAAACAATATATATATTTATCTTTAATATTTATATAGCTTTTCCTCCAGATTACCCGTAGTCACGGTAAACTTATTCGAATAGAAAGTTCAAGTTAAGAAATGGTTAAACACATTTATCATATAAAAAAACATAAACAAATGAATGATACATTTATCCTACACCATTTATTTCATTACAAATGTTACAGTAATTATTCCTTTTAGTTTCATAGAAATTTTTTAATGGAAAACTATGAAACTAAATTCTCATCCCTTTTAGTTTTATAGAATTCCTTTCCATCCTAGAATCTTCAAATGATTTTTTATAAGTTATTGGCTCGTAATTCTTAAAATAAAAATTAAAATTATCATAATGATTTACTGTCATATATTATGGTTGAAACTAAAACATTTTAATACCACAAATTTAGAGAATTAAAAAAAATTCTCCAAATTACATTTTACAAACCTGAAAAAAATGAAGTGATATCTATTGCTAAATATCACATTCTATGTAATGAAATACACCCGTTTTTAATAAAATTTATCTATAATAAACAACGTAAAATATTAAAATTGTATAATTGATAAAGATTCGTTGATGTCTTAACTTCCTTATTATTTAATTTGATAGAAAACAATGAATATGCCTATTAAACTGACTCAAACTAGTATTTTATCAAATTAACTAAGACTGTTCATTGTCTTCTTTAATTATTTTGTACAATGTCGACTTTTATAACTGAATATATAATAACAAAATTGTTGTTGAATTTTAAATTTGACAATTAGCCCCAAGATAAGCTATTTGAATATAGTATGTTGAATCATACAAGGTTTGTTCCATGATTCGAGATTTTTAGGAATTGCATCAGTCAACATCTTGTGGAATTTATTGGATTTTCAAAACAATCCTATTTCATAAACAGTGCACTCAGCAGAGAGATACAATAAACTTACTTCACCACCAATCGTATTTCTTTTGTAATTATTCTTTATATTAATAGAAACAATATTTAAAAGAGTATTAAGTTATTAAATTAATTCATTATTAATAATACAAACTTGTTTTTACTCATAAATTTTATAACAATTCATCTGAAATAATCTAAAATCTTATATTCATCAGTGGAGCGTGATAGCTTCATGGGGGCCCAGACAAATTTGAATTAGGGGCCTCGTGTGTAGATAGTGTTGATGTTCAGACATATTTCTTCGAGGGAATTTTTTGAGGAAAATATTTTTTTACAAAAGATTGGTTTGGGGCCTGCTGTTGGCGGAGGCCCCATGCAATTGCCCTTTTTGTTCATAGGATAAACTAAAATTATAAAAATTTTTAATAATTCAGAATAGATTATGATATTACTATTTTCATATTTTATATGCTAATTGTAACATTGATATAATAAATTTTAAAATGTACACTTCCAAAATAGAACCAAATCTGAAATCTTGAATGAAATCTTGCATGGATGTGATTAAAATTTTCAAATAATAATTAAATTAAAAAGTATTTTTATATTTTTAGACGGATCACTTTTAGCAATTGGAGCTGAAGATGGCAATATTTACTTATACTTAGCACAAAACGATGGATGCAAATATTCAAAAGGAGGTATAATGAAGGTAAAATAATGTTTTGGTTTTCTTTAAAAGACTTTAAAATATTTTTAAAAACTTTAAATTTTTGAATAAGAATGTATAATATAAATTCCTCGAATTTTCTTATGCAGGGATTACATCCAATATTAATTTTAGATTGGGCAAGGAATGGACAATATATACAAACTGTTGTAAGCAATGATGAATATCACGAATTAGTCATATGTATGTATCAGAATAGTAAATTGAAATTAATTATAAGATTTTATTTTAAAAATAATTTGAAATTTTTTAGGGAATGTGAAGACTATGAATGCTTTGAGTGACATGTCCGAAGCGGAACATATAGAATGGGAAGAAATAACTTGTACCTTAGGACATAGTGTGTTTGGTAGTATTCAATTATTTATGCTACGAATATTGAATAATGATATTTTAAAATTTAAATACAACCAATATTAAATATAAGAAATTCTTGGAGAATTTTTCTTTAGTGACATTTTAAAATAAAAATTATTTACATTGACTTTTATGAATTTTTATAGCGAAATATCTTTGTTTTTTCACTTAAACACTGACTTTGGTCAGTGTTTAACGTGAATACCAAATGACTTTAAAATCAATAACTCAGTTAAGTAAAAATTCATATGAAGTGTCATTCTCTAAGTTCTTTAGTGAGATTTCATATACAATTATCTAACTATAGTATTTATCATCGGTTTTTAGGGTCTGACGATACCTTTCGATCCACAGAGATTTTCTCCTGTCAAACATCATTCTTCTTTCAATCCCTATCCGTTATTGCTCTGTTTACATCCTCTTCTCGGTCATTCCTCTTCCTCCCTTATTCTTTACCTCCATGTCGATTTCTGGAAATCTTTCATTATATTTCCCTTACCACATCAATTCTTTTTTCTGTATAGCTTCAACTATAATTTCATTTTACTTATAATTATACAAAACAATATGAGTAGTTTCAGTAAATTATAGTAATTAAATGGAAAAATGACTTATAATTTCTATTCATAAACAGTATTTAATACGTTAAATATTATTATATGTTGTATAGGGGAGATCGGGGCAACTTCGGCAGGCGGGGCAAGTTTGTCAAGCGCTTTTTTTTAAAAACAAATTAAAAGGAGACTTTGGTTATAGGTTAGGCAGTTGAGTTTTATTGGTGGCTTGTTGAGTGTAGTGTTTTTATTGTTCTCCAACAAGCGTAGTTGAATTATCAAGCAAATTTTCATTTTCGTTCAATTCCATATAATATTTTTTTTCCATTTATATTGAATTGGCAGGTTTTGTTATAATTCCATGATAACGAAAGTTACTTTTCCTGTTAGAAGGATGTAACTTCAACTTATTCACGTGGCCAGATCGTGGCTTGGCATTCTGTTCTCAGGGTTGTACTTAATGTTTCGAAATCATGACTAGCGGGGTAAGATCGGCAACATAAAGCCACATTAGAAGCAAAGGATAAAAATCAAACAGATGATAAATGAAAACATGTTTGCATTTGTTATTCATGTATATATGTCTTTGAACTTGCATTTCGTTGTAATAATATTAAATGGGTGTTGGATTTGTATTTCTTTGTTTTAATAGTGAATTCCAACTTATACATTGTTAATAACATAATTTTATATACGTGCCTATCTTGCCCCATTACTGTTGCCCCTATACCAGGGGCAACTTTAATAAAAATAATTAAAATAATTACAACTTTACAAAAAGAGAGAAGTTGCCGATCTTGCCCCTATACCCGGGGCAACTTCGTCAATTTCTCTCTTCTTGTAAAGTTGTAATTATTTTAATTATTTTTATTTCCAAACTGATTTTAACCAGTTCTATAGTAAGGTAACATTCCAATAGACAATATGCAAAGCTTTTTTTTTTCAGTTTACTGCAGTATTTATTACACAAAATTTAAGTAAAGCTTAACATGCCGATCTTGCCCTGATCTCCCCTACTAGAAATTATAATATTTTCCCTTTTACTATTATTATGTGGCATTAAAAAGTATCTGCTTATGAGGAAAGAATAATGAAATTATTTTAAGCATAATATTATGCTGAAAGATATTTAACTTTTATTATTTATTACTTTTATATATAATTCATAGGCATATGGACAAATCAGTACTTTAAAAATGTCATCAATGTAAGTTGTCATCGATCAAATTCAAAAGATTTGCTGGCCGTTGGAGATAGAATGGGATTTGTTCGCCTTTTTAAATATCCCTGTACAGATTCTAAGGTAAATAAGATTTTAACATATATTCTTATAATAATACGTAGATTTTTAAACCAAAAATTATACTTTTGATTTTGATCCAGGCTGCCTGTTACGAACAAAATCATGGAAGTTTTGAAATCACTTCGGTTCGTTTTCTAGCAGAAGATAAATATTTAGTTTCAACCGGTTCAGACGGAGTTCTACTTTGGAGATTAGAACCTACTTATCAATAGTTAATATTGTTAAATTTAATACATTGTTTATTTTTAATCATAATCATAAAAAATCATTTGAGAATTTTTGTATAGTTAAATAGCAAAATTTACCGTAATTTTCGGAATAACTCGCATCCCTTAGATTGTAAAAGAATTGTTTATAAGTTAGTTGTAAATTCTCTATTGTAACTTACTTATACGTATAAGAGGAATTAAATAACATTCTGAAACAATTCTACACGACAAAAGCAATAATAATTTCGCATTTTTCTTTTTTTGGATAAAAAACATTTTTTCTCCAATATTGAGATGGACTTAGATGTATATTCTAATACACAGTATTTTCAGAATATGTACATAAATAATTCAATAAGTTATATGCGATTTTATGAATAAATAATATAGTAAAAAGTCGTTCCAATATACTCGAGAAAACAAGTAATTTGTAAGAAATAAACAGGAAAAATAAGAAACATTAGATCTCCTGACATGTAATTTATCAGAATATTAAATTATATCCGGATCTAGCTGTAAATACTTATCTTTAATTTATTTTTCATAACAATTTTAAAATTAATTTAATATATAAAACTACATTGACAATGCTACAAATGGTTTAAAATTTATTGTTATAAACTAATTTCTTAATAAGATTCTTTACTCTATATTTTCTTATTAGGTTTAAATTCTTAATATTTTTTTATAATAATAATAACAGTAATGTATAAAATTTTAAAATAAATTTATTTACAGAGATTTTTTTTTAAAATTTTATCTTGTTTAGTTAATATTTTATTACATTTTAAAACGAAATTTTAAATTTTTATAATTGAATTTATAGAAATTTTGTTTAATAATTTACTTTCTTAACAAAATTACATTGTCCTAGATTTCGATAATTTCATATAATTCGTTTCAGGATTGAAATTTTTAAAATTAAAACAAAAATTAATAATTTATTTTAAAATTTTCAGACAGAATGGATGTAAAAAATGAATTTAAAGTAATTACAATGAAGATTAGACTTAGACTTATGGCACTAAACTATAACATATAAGAGGCCCTTCCCCTCTACCAAATATTGACATAGAAATGTGAAGCCTTAAGTTGTAGGTTAATAATGCCAGGCCCTAAGCTGCAGCCTACAATTAATAGTTGTAGATATAATTTGCTGCCATACTGTTCTTCCATAAATTTTAACAGGAAAAAAAATAATAACAACTGAGATATATTTAACTAACCTTACTAAATTATAAATTAAAGCAATTTGAGAAATTTAAATTAATAATTTAATATATGTAAACTGTAGAGAAGCTTTAATGTAACGTTTTTAATTAGTATAAGTTATTAATTTAGCTTTATATGTTAAAAAAAATTATCTTTTTAAATAGTAAAAACCTTAAAAAATAAAATTAAAATTGCTTTAAAAAAATATATAAACATCAAGTAGGTTATTTTTTCAAATAGAGTTGAAGATTACGCCAAAAATTACTGTAAAATGGAAGTTATTTAACGATAAAATTCAAATATTTATAATTCCAACCGACTATAACATTTATTGAGCATTTAAAAGTTTAATACAACGATATTTATAAGAATTAAATTTAAAAAATAACAAAATAATAAACTGTACAAAGGCATGGAAATGTAGTATTTTACATTGTATATAGGCCTACATATATATGTGTATATTTATGTATAAAAATATATGTTTTCAATGAATATAAGTTATTAATTTTATTAGCACGTGTGAAAAACAAAGATTATCCTTTTTAAATAGAACTTTTAAAAAAAANTTTTAATCATAATCATAAAAAATCATTTGAGAATTTTTGTATAGTTAAATAGCAAAATTTACCGTAATTTTCGGAATAACTCGCATCCCTTAGATTGTAAAAGAATTGTTTATAAGTTAGTTGTAAATTCTCTATTGTAACTTACTTATACGTATAAGAGGAATTAAATAACATTCTGAAACAATTCTACACGACAAAAGCAATAATAATTTCGCATTTTTCTTTTTTTGGATAAAAAACATTTTTTCTCCAATATTGAGATGGACTTAGATGTATATTCTAATACACAGTATTTTCAGAATATGTACATAAATAATTCAATAAGTTATATGCGATTTTATGAATAAATAATATAGTAAAAAGTCGTTCCAATATACTCGAGAAAACAAGTAATTTGTAAGAAATAAACAGGAAAAATAAGAAACATTAGATCTCCTGACATGTAATTTATCAGAATATTAAATTATATCCGGATCTAGCTGTAAATACTTATCTTTAATTTATTTTTCATAACAATTTTAAAATTAATTTAATATATAAAACTACATTGACAATGCTACAAATGGTTTAAAATTTATTGTTATAAACTAATTTCTTAATAAGATTCTTTACTCTATATTTTCTTATTAGGTTTAAATTCTTAATATTTTTTTATAATAATAATAACAGTAATGTATAAAATTTTAAAATAAATTTATTTACAGAGATTTTTTTTTAAAATTTTATCTTGTTTAGTTAATATTTTATTACATTTTAAAACGAAATTTTAAATTTTTATAATTGAATTTATAGAAATTTTGTTTAATAATTTACTTTCTTAACAAAATTACATTGTCCTAGATTTCGATAATTTCATATAATTCGTTTCAGGATTGAAATTTTTAAAATTAAAACAAAAATTAATAATTTATTTTAAAATTTTCAGACAGAATGGATGTAAAAAATGAATTTAAAGTAATTACAATGAAGATTAGACTTAGACTTATGGCACTAAACTATAACATATAAGAGGCCCTTCCCCTCTACCAAATATTGACATAGAAATGTGAAGCCTTAAGTTGTAGGTTAATAATGCCAGGCCCTAAGCTGCAGCCTACAATTAATAGTTGTAGATATAATTTGCTGCCATACTGTTCTTCCATAAATTTTAACAGGAAAAAAAATAATAACAACTGAGATATATTTAACTAACCTTACTAAATTATAAATTAAAGCAATTTGAGAAATTTAAATTAATAATTTAATATATGTAAACTGTAGAGAAGCTTTAATGTAACGTTTTTAATTAGTATAAGTTATTAATTTAGCTTTATATGTTAAAAAAAATTATCTTTTTAAATAGTAAAAACCTTAAAAAATAAAATTAAAATTGCTTTAAAAAAATATATAAACATCAAGTAGGTTATTTTTTCAAATAGAGTTGAAGATTACGCCAAAAATTACTGTAAAATGGAAGTTATTTAACGATAAAATTCAAATATTTATAATTCCAACCGACTATAACATTTATTGAGCATTTAAAAGTTTAATACAACGATATTTATAAGAATTAAATTTAAAAAATAACAAAATAATAAACTGTACAAAGGCATGGAAATGTAGTATTTTACATTGTATATAGGCCTACATATATATGTGTATATTTATGTATAAAAATATATGTTTTCAATGAATATAAGTTATTAATTTTATTAGCACGTGTGAAAAACAAAGATTATCCTTTTTAAATAGAACTTTTAAAAAAAAATTAAAAAATTGCTTTTAACAAAAAAATATATATATTTGGGCTTATTGATACAACTCCTTGTGAATTATTAATAACTGTGTGTATATTATATATATATAATTTCTTTTATATTTACCTATCTCATTAATTTAGTTACTGAATGTCAGAATACCAATATTTATATACATTGGTATTCTGGATGGCCTAAAAGTCAGTTAACTGTGGCAAAGTGATAAAGCATTATAATTTTGTGTATTGAACGGAAAGTATATCATTTTCAACAATTTTTGTAAATTTTGTGAGTAATAAAGCATTTGATAAGACAAATTTAGTCTTTACAACGGTTAACTGATTTTTGGATCACTCCGTATGTATTTATTTTTGTTAAATATATTTCATTTTTTTAAATTTAATTATATATTATTACTTCTTAAAATTATTTACGCCTATTTTTGTATATGTGATATTTAAAGTGTATAAAAGAAAGACGTGCTAGGGGTGTGCAAATCCTAGATTTTAAAATTAAAGTTTTATAANGTTGGAGATAGAATGGGATTTGTTCGCCTTTTTAAATATCCCTGTACAGATTCTAAGGTAAATAAGATTTTAACATATATTCTTATAATAATACGTAGATTTTTAAACCAAAAATTATACTTTTGATTTTGATCCAGGCTGCCTGTTACGAACAAAATCATGGAAGTTTTGAAATCACTTCGGTTCGTTTTCTAGCAGAAGATAAATATTTAGTTTCAACCGGTTCAGACGGAGTTCTACTTTGGAGATTAGAACCTACTTATCAATAGTTAATATTGTTAAATTTAATACATTGTTTATTTTTAATCATAATCATAAAAAATCATTTGAGAATTTTTGTATAGTTAAATAGCAAAATTTACCGTAATTTTCGGAATAACTCGCATCCCTTAGATTGTAAAAGAATTGTTTATAAGTTAGTTGTAAATTCTCTATTGTAACTTACTTATACGTATAAGAGGAATTAAATAACATTCTGAAACAATTCTACACGACAAAAGCAATAATAATTTCGCATTTTTCTTTTTTTGGATAAAAAACATTTTTTCTCCAATATTGAGATGGACTTAGATGTATATTCTAATACACAGTATTTTCAGAATATGTACATAAATAATTCAATAAGTTATATGCGATTTTATGAATAAATAATATAGTAAAAAGTCGTTCCAATATACTCGAGAAAACAAGTAATTTGTAAGAAATAAACAGGAAAAATAAGAAACATTAGATCTCCTGACATGTAATTTATCAGAATATTAAATTATATCCGGATCTAGCTGTAAATACTTATCTTTAATTTATTTTTCATAACAATTTTAAAATTAATTTAATATATAAAACTACATTGACAATGCTACAAATGGTTTAAAATTTATTGTTATAAACTAATTTCTTAATAAGATTCTTTACTCTATATTTTCTTATTAGGTTTAAATTCTTAATATTTTTTTATAATAATAATAACAGTAATGTATAAAATTTTAAAATAAATTTATTTACAGAGATTTTTTTTTAAAATTTTATCTTGTTTAGTTAATATTTTATTACATTTTAAAACGAAATTTTAAATTTTTATAATTGAATTTATAGAAATTTTGTTTAATAATTTACTTTCTTAACAAAATTACATTGTCCTAGATTTCGATAATTTCATATAATTCGTTTCAGGATTGAAATTTTTAAAATTAAAACAAAAATTAATAATTTATTTTAAAATTTTCAGACAGAATGGATGTAAAAAATGAATTTAAAGTAATTACAATGAAGATTAGACTTAGACTTATGGCACTAAACTATAACATATAAGAGGCCCTTCCCCTCTACCAAATATTGACATAGAAATGTGAAGCCTTAAGTTGTAGGTTAATAATGCCAGGCCCTAAGCTGCAGCCTACAATTAATAGTTGTAGATATAATTTGCTGCCATACTGTTCTTCCATAAATTTTAACAGGAAAAAAAATAATAACAACTGAGATATATTTAACTAACCTTACTAAATTATAAATTAAAGCAATTTGAGAAATTTAAATTAATAATTTAATATATGTAAACTGTAGAGAAGCTTTAATGTAACGTTTTTAATTAGTATAAGTTATTAATTTAGCTTTATATGTTAAAAAAAATTATCTTTTTAAATAGTAAAAACCTTAAAAAATAAAATTAAAATTGCTTTAAAAAAATATATAAACATCAAGTAGGTTATTTTTTCAAATAGAGTTGAAGATTACGCCAAAAATTACTGTAAAATGGAAGTTATTTAACGATAAAATTCAAATATTTATAATTCCAACCGACTATAACATTTATTGAGCATTTAAAAGTTTAATACAACGATATTTATAAGAATTAAATTTAAAAAATAACAAAATAATAAACTGTACAAAGGCATGGAAATGTAGTATTTTACATTGTATATAGGCCTACATATATATGTGTATATTTATGTATAAAAATATATGTTTTCAATGAATATAAGTTATTAATTTTATTAGCACGTGTGAAAAACAAAGATTATCCTTTTTAAATAGAACTTTAAAAAAAAAAATTAAAAAATTGCTTTTAACAAAAAAATATATATATTTGGGCTTATTGATACAACTCCTTGTGAATTATTAATAACTGTGTGTATATTATATATATATAATTTCTTTTATATTTACCTATCTCATTAATTTAGTTACTGAATGTCAGAATACCAATATTTATATACATTGGTATTCTGGATGGCCTAAAAGTCAGTTAACTGTGGCAAAGTGATAAAGCATTATAATTTTGTGTATTGAACGGAAAGTATATCATTTTCAACAATTTTTGTAAATTTTGTGAGTAATAAAGCATTTGATAAGACAAATTTAGTCTTTACAACGGTTAACTGATTTTTGGATCACTCCGTATGTATTTATTTTTGTTAAATATATTTCATTTTTTTAAATTTAATTATATATTATTACTTCTTAAAATTATTTACGCCTATTTTTGTATATGTGATATTTAAAGTGTATAAAAGAAAGACGTGCTAGGGGTGTGCAAATCCTAGATTTTAAAATTAAAGTTTTATAAAACGTTCACCTTTTAAACAAAGTTAAGAAAATTTAATTTTCAAATTTTACTTCTTACCATTTAGAAATAACTCGATTTTCTTTGGGATAAATAATAAATGTCTGGAAATTAAACATAGCCACTCAATTTCTGAAAGATTTTCGTGGACAGGTTTTAACATTTTTATATAAAAGATGTCTCAAAAAGTACGTATACACTTTGATGCTGATGAATAGTACATTTTTTTAAATTTTATAGAGAAGTATGAATTATATAGCTCAGTTATTGTATAGCCTTATTTATGCACCTTTAGGACACATTTTCCAAATAGTGCACCGTTGGTGTTCGTGTATTATTAGTATTCTTGAATAAATGGTATGAAAGTCTGTCTAGATTGTTGCAAACACTCTTCAATTATTTGCTAGATAAATAGGCAATAAAGAAATGTACTATTGAGAATGTGTAAAGAAGCAAACAGTTAAAAATTAGCTCCAAAAATGATAAGATTTTTACTTAAAAACAAAATATGTATGAAAGTGTGTATATATAGTTTTGAGACACCTTGTATTATACATTAGATTCTAGATATACAGTAGTGAAGTCTGAAAGGACTGATTCGTGAGCTAAATCATTCACTATATCGAGTGTCACTCGACTATACTGTATGTATAATATATTTTTTCTCGTTTTAAAATATAATGTAATTATTTATTATACATACATCAAAACTTAAGCCTGTGTTAAAATAATATCAGGCATATTTTTATCTTAAGTTAAATGCATTATAAAAGAAAAAATTGTAAGAATGAAAATATTTGAATTTTATTATATATATATAAAAAAAAACATAATTTGATTATTGAAATTTGTATTTTAGATCATGTTAATATTTTTGCTGTATAATCTATATAATTCTAAAGACATATCTTGTGCACAATCGTTATTACTGAGCTGTAAATAGCTTTAACTCTGATCGTGTAATGGATGTATCCATTGAATTCAGGCATTATCTCATCAAAAAAAGTAAGCAATACTTAAACTCATAAATTATCTCGTTTCCTACTGCTCAAAAGTAGTCGTCCTCATTTGTTGTTTTTTTTTTTTTCTTTTTATAGTAATGTATAATAACATAATTATTCCATAGACCGGTTTTGTATCGCTTTATAGAGTTTCTGTAAAATGTTTGAAAAAATAAACTGTACATTTCTGAATTATATCAGTATCATTTTTCTTTTTTTAACGTAGAAAACGCTATCAGTATCGATCAATCCATCAGGCTGTCTGAACAAATGTCAATTGGTCAGATTGATTTTAATAACAGTTTAAAATTAGTCACTAGTCAACTGCTGTCATATCAATGACAGTTACTTATAAAAATTACCACATAATTTTAAAATATAAACAAAATTTCACATTAATATTCCGGATAATTAATTTTTTTAACGAAATAAATGTCACTTTATAAAGAGATTTACACACACTTTAAGCTCAGTTCTTAATTTATAATCAATATTATTTTAACAATTAAAAAAAAAAATGTTATAATTTTCTCGACGTACTTTTTTTTCTTTTTTAAATTAAATTATAAACTCTAAATACATTTAAAAAATTTTTTGTTGAAGGGCGTAAATAAGAGCTTTCTCAATCGTAAGAGGTAACTTCATTAACACTGATTTATATACGTTACATTGCCTGTAGCAGTTTAGTTGTTGGAACATATTCAAAATTTGTGTAACATGTTTACATATAAATTTATACGATATTTAATATTTCTGTACGACATTTCCTACATTTAGAATTATATTTGACCTCCGTGTATATAAATATATATTTATAGTATTTTATCTTTCTATTTTCTCCATAAAAAATTTTTTTTCACTTAACCAGATGTAAATAATCCTGTTCTAATTTAAAATTGTGAAATTTTAGATGTATTGAATTAATCAATAAAATTAAAATTAGATATATAATTTTAATAAATGTATTATAAATGTTAAAATTAGAGAAATATATGAAATTAATTTATTCTGGCATTTGTAGAAAATTGACCGTAATTACAGAAGTCAAAAGAGGCCCACACCACTGTTCTTTTTGAGGCCCAATACAGTATAGTAAAAAAATCCAAACAAAACAGCTCTAAAAATTTTATTTTTTGTCATATTTTACTTATTAATACCAAGAAATGAAACGGAATGAATAATTTGTAAACAAAAAAAATGTTTTTGAGACCGGTAAATACGAGATCCCACAGGACAGATTTATTAATACATATAAGTTAACTTAAATAAGCTGTAGTTTAAGAGGCACACACTTTTAAATTTATTATAATCTAGTAGAAGCAAAGGGCTCCTTATACATTACAATTTAGGGCCTCAATAAGTTTAACTTTAATCTTGCAAATGGTTCCGATTCCTCCTCCTTGTAATAGGGATTGATCAACTGTAAAAACAGTGTTTATATGATAATTCAGAAAAGAATAATTCGTGATTTTATCATAAATTTATCGGGTTCAATAGGACATAATTTATTTTTAATAAAAATTTACAATGTTAAAGAAAGGAAATTATATCAATTCAAGAAAATGACCAGTTTGTTAGATAGCATTTGTTGTTTGAAAATGAACTCAGACTTTTAATGACTTATTAGAATTACAAAAGAATAGATTCGGTTAAAATATACAGCCTACATAAATTACAATTTCTTAAGATTTTATTTTGCTTTGGGTGCAAGATTTTCCTTTATCTAGATTTGGCATAGTTTCATGCATTCGATTCTTCTTGTATTAGAAATACTGGTAAAAAATTATGTAGATCACTTTTATTTTTTTATCTGTTATAAATAGTGATTAAAATATTAATCACACTTGTCATTAAAGTTTGTTTGAGTAAAAGGCTATCATCAAATCAAACTTTTAAGAAAACATTTTATATTACTTCAAATATATTCATTATTCAATTAAATATTCTTAATTTTACTTATTAAAATCCTTACCGAGTACAGAAGCTCACTTTTACAACCTCTTGGAAGTAAAAGCGGGGTTCTACAGTATTTTGTGAGGGCTCCCGCGTTTTCATTGTAATGGACGTAAACAGAGCCGTCAAGAGAGGAGCTGGGAATTTTTTCTCGGGCCCGGAAAAAACTTAAGGGTCCTTAATGGTTCCTATAAATTAATGTTATTTTTACTTCAAAAAAGAAAATCTTTAACTTTTTATTAACAGAAACATTCCATATATTTCTTTTTTCTTCTTCTTTTAGAGCCGCTACAGTGGAGAGGGATCCGTTCTATCCCTCGGGCCCCCAAACATGCTCTTGGCGGGCCTGGACGTAAAAGCGGGGTTCCACTTCATTAGAACGTATATATATATACTTGTACATATTTTAATTCTCAGGTTTTCTATAATTGATTTAAAAGATATATTCTCTCACTCCTAGAAATCTAAAGTTTAAATTCCTTTGACTTTCTGATAAGAGATAATTTATTTTACGTGTGTTCAGAATATGATTCTATAATAATTTCATTATGTTAATATAATTTAAAAAACTCAATGCAAAATTTCACTAAGGAATAAAATTTTGAATTATCATAATATAAATTCCACTAAATCCTGAAGCAAAATTTAAAAGATTTATTTATGGGAGATTAAATTTAATAGGGAGGAGGAATATTCAAGAAATAATTATTTCATGACGATTTTCTTTAATATTACTTTCTCAATAAATTATACTTTTAGCAAATTTGAATTATGTTAAAATATATTTATCATTTATGGGCCTTTTAGACCGTAAATAAAAAATATATATTATGTAGCTTCAGTGCTGGGTGACATCTTCGCGCACAATCCACAATACCAATCACTTATACATTCGTTTTCATTTATAAAATCTTTGATAATTGTCTGAAAAATAAAATATTTTAACTATTCATATTACTTGGTTTTATTCTATACTTTTTCTCTAAATTTAAGATCACTTACTTCCATTGAGTTTTTCTTTTTTCAAGAATTCTATTTTTCGATAGGCATATTAATTTCATCATGATTAACTGATTCTATATATTTATATATGGAATATTTTGTATATGTTGATAGTATTTATTTTCAGATATTACAGTATTGACAACTATCAAAGTTTGCATTATGAGATCTTAATAATTCAAAATGCTTAGAATGAAATTCTGGAAAAATATATTTCAATAAATTTTATCTATCAGAATGATTTCATTCTTTCTAATAATCTTTTATCTTTCAAAAAGTATATAAGTCGAAGGTAAAAAATAAATTGTTCATTTTATATTTTTTCAGTTTCCTTCGAGATTTGGAAAAAACTATCAAGATATCATATAAAATTTATTTGTTCCCTTATATACAAAAATCAGGATATCGAATTTCACTTAAAATTTAAAATAGTTGACAATTCTTTTTTTAATATTTACTTATTTTATGAAAAGAAAACATTAATTCGTCTCCAGACATTACAGTATACAAGGTGTTTCAGATCACCCGTACATGTCGAAAAACGTTCGTCATAAAAGGTTGGAAATTTTTTTCCTGTTTTTATAGTCAAAGCCCATATAAACTCGATTGGCGACATCAGCGTCAATCGGGACCCATCAAAAATAGGACTAACCGAGCCTGATTCTGAATTTGTTTACAGCAACAAGATTCGAGTTAGGTATCGTTGAATAGAGCTTTTGTTTTTATAAGAAACAACTTTGTTTTGAAAAAAATTATCATTGTCTGTCACCGTTTGCATCTTTACAAAATAAACCAAACTTTCATTTTCCTATTTACTAATCATATTTACACAAAGGTGGCCCTAGACCAGGGTTGGAGAACCTTTTTGTGTTAGCGTGCCATATTGTAAGCATCCTTAGCTTTAAAGATTTTTATGCGTGTCAAAATTTCAGACTTCGAATAACGATATTTAAAGAAATTAAACGAATACGCTTTAATTAGAATAAATGTAAATAAGCTGATTGAAAAAAGGATGATCAGGTGATAAACGGAAAAGATGATTGAAAAAGACAGAAATCGTATGATACATTACGTGCCAGATGATTTCTCCTTACGTGCCACTTTGGGCACGCGTGCCATAGGTTCGCCACCCCTGCCCTAGACCATATATATCTCCGAGGCCCATTAAAAGAGCGCTGAAGATAGAAGATAGAATTAGTTAGGTTACAATAATTTGAACATTTTAAATTTAGAAACACAATAAAACCACATTAAAGTAATAAAAATGTATACAAAAATTCAATAGATGTGTAGAAATTCAACTATAAAACTGCTCTCCTGCTTTTCAGCAGCATGAAAGCAGTTAATCACAGAAAATATCCAGTTCTGCAGCAATATCTCTTTCCATGGACAAGATTGGATTGTTGATTGGAGGTATTCTTGATCAATTTCAGCTTTAAAAATGATCGTTGGGCAGATGCATAGATACTGGTACAATTATATTTTCATAATTACCAATTTGGCGATTCAAATACTAAAATATACCACCAAATTTGTGAGGCTCTAGACGTTGCCTTTTTCGCCTATGTAAGGCAGCTTCTGCATTTACATAATAAATGTTATCTGGAGCATTCATATATATTACGGTATCGTTGGAGATCAAATAAACGATTATTAATATTTTTAATGCCTTTAAATGGACAATTTTATGCAAATATTCTAGTTATTATATTTTAAGAACTTCTGGAAGGTACTGTACTGTGCTTCACTGGGGGTTTGACAGACAATGTAGTTTCCTAGCACAACATTCTGTCTGAATTGTCCTCCAAATTCTTGAAGAGTTTCTTCACAGGTGAATCAAAAAAAGTGGCCCGGTATAATGGCCATCATATCGCTCAATTTAACGTGTATGGACTACTATTTATACTTATGGAGGAGGATTAAAGGTATTGTGTATTAGTTTCCTACATGTATTAGGCATAGCATGCAGATTCCAAGATTCTTTACGCACAAGATACTTTCCCAGAAAGGCTTCTAAAATTTTTAGAACAAAATAGAGAACATCTGTAACTCAGTTCAAATCAATAACAAATTTTCTACGTATTAAATGTTTATTGCATAAACAACGAAAGAAAACCTTCGTTGATTTTGTAAATGGTAGGAGATTAAAAAAATTTTCTAAAGTTTTCTTGTGAAAATCTCTATTCAACCATACATAACTCGGCCCCTGTTCTATTACGAAAACTCAGAGTCAGACCCGATAGATCCTATTTCTACTGGGTCCCAATTAATGCCAGTCAATTCTTATGCTCAACTAAAAAAATTTTTATTCAACCTTCTACACCGAATGGTTTTAAAGAAAAACATGGGGTACCAGTGATCTGAAATAACCTGTAAAACACAATGATCGTAATAATTAATTTAAACTGCAATTCTAAAATCATGTTTTCTTCTTTATATATATAATAAATGATTTACAAAATTACTATTTGTACATTTATGATAAGATTGAATTATCATTTATATAAAATTTCTTTCAATCTAAATACATTTTAAAACAAATTTTTGCATTATAACTGTTATTAAATTATATTTTTAACAAACATTTGTGTGAACTATAAATAAAACATTTAGTTTTCCTTACAGTGCATAGAATTATATTGGTTATTATTTCAAAACGAAGTTGACAGAATATGCATTGTAAATCACATGAGATTATGCACTAATACGTGATAAGAAAACAAAATCTGGTTTTCCTGAAGATAAAGTTAACTTGTATTTCCTGTTTCTTTCATTAATATCATATATTAAAATGCATTTTAGTTATAAAACAAAAAAATATACAAAATAATTTTAATTAGCCTGCATAAACAGGAATAACAGTATACCAAATAATATAAAACCATTCGTGTGTGCTATATTTTGGAATAGATTGGTACTCAAAATAAAATAAATATCTATAAAAACTGATTTATACATGTAATGGGTATGGTGAACTTGTAATTTCATAAAAACAAGTCTCTGTGATATAAAATGTTTAGAGGATAAACATCACTGTTTATTGTTTTCACTTACTTCTAAACTAGATGAATTTTTCAATCAAAGGCTTTTTCAAAGTGATTGATGTAAAATAAAAAATACCTACTGCCAGATAACAGAGAAAGCTGGATGAATAACTGTGACACTACCATAATTTAATTTGTAATTTATATATAATGAGTACTGTTGTATTCAATATAAGTTAATACATAAAACCTCGATTTAACGAACTAATTCGGGTGAGGGGTGTACATTAAAGTGAAAGTTCATTATACAATAAAGTAGATTTTCAGAATGCATATATTAAAAAATTGACAAATTAGTTAGTTTATCTGTCTTTATTTATGTAGATACGTTTGTGTAATTAAATTTAAGTATGTATGAGAAGTTTAATTTCACAGAAAAGTTTTCTATATTTATTATTGCTTAAGTACTCAAGAGAGTGAGTACTTAAGCAATAATAAATGAGACTGTAATAAACAAGTATACGATCTACATGGAAATAAATAAGCAAACATTTTTATGGAAAATACACTTTATGAGAGATGATTCTTGGATTTGAAAAAACCTGCTAATTTAAATTAGCAGGTTTAGGTATAAAAAAACAATTTAAAAGTAATAGGATGTTAATTTTCACACATAACACAGACAGGTAATTTTGTCTGTTAAATGAAGGTTTTACTATATTTGGATAACTATGCCTCATATATTTAATTAAAGATTCTTGAATAAATTGAATGTTTTTCTATTATAAACATTTGAGTGTTTAATTTCACAAATAACTGTTAAATAAATTAAAATTTTCTATGTTTTTATTTAAATTCTCACTTAAACAATAAAAGAAAATAATTTTGAAAACTGAAAAATACAAGAAACTCTTACGATTAAAATATAATGAAGATTTTAAATTAATTTACATTATGCTAAATTTTGTTAAATTATATATTTTTATCATAACATTACTGTGTAAAAATCATAAATAAGTGTATCTTGCAAAAAAATAACAGGAATATTAAAATTCTTGAAAATGACAAAGTAATTCATTCTAAATAAAATTTATTTCACAATTAACCCAAGTCAAATGTTATATTTTGCATGAACAGCTATAAAAGGAAATTATCCCAACTATTGTGAAATACAACACAGCAAGGTGATTGGATCACAGATGAATTGTTTTAAGTGGCACACAGTGAAGAAATGTTAGCAGGTGATAGAATCTCCTTTGTGTGAAGACTGTAAAAATGTACAAGTTATATAAGGTGCCAGATAAAATTATCCTGGGATATTTCTTGCTAATTAGGATTATGAAAATTTTAAAAGTTTTTCTCTTGGAAAAAGAATTGTATTTTTGTATATTACATTAAACTTGTAGTAAAGAAAAAAATTAATCTAAATTTTAAGATAAATTTTTACCTTTTTTATATACCATTTCCAAGGCCACTAGAAAAATTAAAAATTTGAAACAAAAACCTTTATAATCCAGTATTATTTACAACAAACAAACATTTTCTAATTATAGCCAAACTACAAAAGTTTTCGTTTCAAATTATTTGATTTATTTATCCACTTTATTTGGTTTCTTATTGAAAGACAGTACATGACAAATTAAGTTAACACCATAAGAGAAAATCCAATTTTTATAAAACAAGTAAATAATTCTAAAAAATGAAGTTTAGCACAATGTGATTTTATTGTTGAAGTCATCATGATAAAAAATTTAATTTTTGGATGATCTTGTATTATTTCATGAAAATTGGATTTCATTTTTCTAGTGTTAATTTTATTTTGTCACATACAAGTTTCTTAGTGACCTTAGCAGGTATCATCTAATTAAGTTTATAATATGTACTCTAAAAATTTCATAATTTTTAATAAGTTTAACGAAAAAGTCTTTCTTCTGCCATAAAAACCTTGAAAATTTCTGTAAATCCAAAATTTAGTGAGAAAATGGCTAGAACAATTTTGTCTTGACACCCTATATACAAACTCTCATTTATCCACAGTTTCTTTTTTAGAATTAGCTGATTTTCCTTCTTGACTTTCTATTGACTCTTCTCTTGGAGATGTTACTCCCTTAGTGAACAAATATATTGGCCGACAAAAACCTGAAAAATGAATACATTATTAAAAAAACAATTAAATTTAAACTAAGTTTTTTCAAAAATAATATTAAAGTTTATGAATAAAATAATAAACCTTTTAGTAATAATAATAAAATTATTTTTGTATCTAATTTTCTTTGCTAATTAATTAATTTTAGCATTTAAAGAAATGTTTGGTCACCATGGTCCAAATTAAACAAAATACCAGATTATATTACAAACTTTACGGCTAATTTTAAGGTTAATTTCATACTAAATTTAGACAATACTTCCTACTTTTAATAACAAATTTCTTCTATCTTAAAATAATCTGACTCTATAGTTTAATATGAAAAATTTTTAATCTATGTAATTTGCAAATATATTTGCATCTCTTTTAGAATCTATAATTTAACATGTTAAATGTCATATAACTTATATAAGACATGAAAATACTTGAAAAAGTAAAAATTAAATGATATAAAATAATAGATTCACTAGAAATCTTTTAACTTCAAAATCTTGCTTGAAGCTTGTTTCTTTGACTTCATTGTAAAATTTTACAGCATGGATATTACAACTCAAAGGAATTATTCTATAATATTCTATACTCTAATCTGATTAGACATTAACTATATTAATCACTTTTCTGTTAAGAATAATTTCTTAAAATAAAAATAATTAACTTATAATGCATAAGCATGTACAGTACTTAAGTTTATAAATCAGTTTAATAATTAAATAATTTTAATAATCTTAGAAGATAATCAAATTATTTCATTGAATATAAAACTATAGTCTGCTGCATTTACAACTGAAATTATTTATCATCAAATATTTTTTTTTTAATTTAATTTTTTCTATTGTTATGTCTTTTATGTAATATAATATAAAAAAATTTTCAGAACAAACTGTCTGTTAAGAGTTAATAATACAAATTTAGTATAAAATCTATATTACCAATTATATATCTTTTACTTTATATAAATTATACAAATAGTTGTGTATAATTTATTCATTTATTTCATATTCTAGGAATTTCATTAATTAATTAATATTAGGATAACACTCTTATTTATGGAAATAGCTCATTTCTACTATGCTATATTGATTTAAATACTTATTTTTTTATTTTATGAATGCATATTAATCATCATGCTTGTTGAAAGAAATTAATATCATACGCATAATTTTTTTGATTAAATGTAACTAGTAAAATAAAAGACACAATCAATTTAATTATAATTGATCATTATTTTTTGCTATTCCTATTTTTACTTATGTAAATTAAGAAATGGTTTGCCAAGTGTAATCAATCTATTTTCAATTATTACAACCTAAGTAATATCTTCAAAAATGTTATTATTATTATCATCATTATTTATTTATTTATTTACATTAAAATTAATGAAAAAGAGATAACATGTAGAATGTTATCTTTTTTGTTGTGCTTTACATAGTGAAACCATGATACAGTGGCCTCCTAAATATCACTAACTTTGTAAAATGCTGATGAATACTTCTGAATGAATTTTTCCCATAAATATTAAGTAGAAAAACCTTTGTTTGCTATCTGTAAATTATTACAAATCATATGATTTTCAAACTCTCAAACTCATATGTAGACCTCATTACTGTATAGTATATAATTCTTATTTTTTAAGGCAGCGGTTTCCAAAGTGTGTGTTGCAACATCCTAGGAAGCTTGGCTTCCTCACAGGAGCACTGCAAAATATTATAAAATTTTCATAATTTTACTTCCACTTTCAATTCAATGTGATAAGATGCGACATCTAGCAGACATGATGCAAATCATTAACTCAGTAATAAAGGTGGCACATAGAATCGCAAAATGTAAAAAGCCTCTTACCATCGCAGAAAAACTCATTCTACCGGCTGCTGTAGATATGGTGAACATTATGATTGGTGGGTATGCTGGGCAGCTTTCAAAAGTGCCTTTGTTCAATAACACAGTACTATCAGTTGCAGAATACAGCACATAGCAAAGGACCTCCAATGTTCAGTTATTGAAAAAATAGAAGGGAAGGAACTTGGGTTGCAGCTGGTTGAAGACAGATAATAATAATGATGCTCACTTGATTTGCTATGTACAGTTTATAGATAATAATGACATTGTAGAGGACTTTCTCTTTTGTGAGAGTATCATTGATGGTGCTAAGGCTCACAACTTGTTTAAGATCCTTGATATTTTTATTTCCGAAAATAATTTGGAGTGGACCAAATGCATTGGCATCTTTACTGATGATGCTCATTCTATATCTGGATGTTATGGAGGATTGCAAGCACTTTTTTGAAGCAAAGACCCTTATGCACTGTGGACCCATTGTGTTATTCACAGAGAAGCACTCAAATCAAAATATCTGAGTCCTGCATTGAACCAGAAATATGTAGTACATGTAGTAAACTTTATAAAAATGGCTGTTGAAGGCAAGATTTTTCAAAAACTATGCAAACATATGGGATCCGAGCACACATCTTTGTTATATTACAGCACTTCAAAAAAGCACAAAACATTACCATGAGAGAGTGAAAGCTCTCTCGAGATAATGTTTTGTCTCGTACATTTGAACTGCGACAGGAAATTTATGTTTTTCTTAAAGAGGACAACCACAAGTATGCCAAAAATTTTGTGATTTAAGATTTTTTTGGTAAAACTAGCATACTTATGTGATATTTTTGAAAAGCTCGATGCTCTGAGTCTCCCTGCAGGGAAACAACATGCATCTTTAAAGTCAATTGAGAAAATTTCAGCTTTTATAAAAAAAAATTAAAACTATGGAAAAGAAAAATAAATGAAGATGGAGGAAAGGATGTTCCCCTTGTTGCAACAGTGTTTGACTTCCAATAGAGTTGATTTCTCTTGAGGTATGAACTCTATTTTTGAAGAACAGTTTTCACAGCTGGTTTGTATTTTCAAAATTCACATCTGGTTTGTATTTTCAAAATGATAATATCGATAAATTTGCATGGATTCAAAATCCATTTAATGCCAGTGCTCCATCTGAATTTACTGCTGCAGAAGAAGAGAATCTTATTGAGTTGTCTTGTGACAATACGTTGAAAACAAAATTTAGCAGAATGGAATTAACTGAATTTTGGATATCAATAAAAGATGAATATCCTCTTTTGAGTGGTAAATCTCAGAGAATTTTAATTCCATTTGCGACTTCTTATTTGTGCGAAGCTGAGTTTGTCGCTGTGATAAAAACTAAGCATTGCACGAAAATCAATGTGGAGAAGGAAATGAGGGTGGCTGTGTCCAGTTTGATTCTAAGGTTTGAGAAAATGTGCAGTGATCAACAGGTTCATCCATCCCACTAATTATAATTAATTGAATTTATTCAATTACATTTTTTGTTACCTTAAATATATGTTTTATTTATTTTTTACTTAATGTCCTAACTCCAAAAAGATATTGGCTATTTTGCTGTTTGCAAATTATACTTGTTAGAATTTGACATAGGGTGCCTTGGGAAAATCTGAATTTAGCAATGGCACCAAGAATCAAAAAGTTTGGGAACCACTGCTTTAAAGTATTTCAGTTTAGTGCCAATTTCAGAAATGAAAAAATAGTTGTGCTAAATCAAAGTTTGACTATTTATCAAACCATTAACTGTCTATTCTGAAATTACAGTGATACCTTGGTTTTCATCAATAATCTGTCCAAAAACAATTGGTAAAATATGAAACCAATGAAAACCAAGGCAATTATTTCCACATGAATCAATGTAAATCCAATTACTTCATTCTAGACACTCCAAAATACATACAAAAAACACACTTTATAGAGAATAAATATGGTATTTAATACTAAAAACAATAAGAAATTAATATAAAATGAATATAAAAAAACTAATGTAAAGAATAAATGAACATTTAACATAGAATACTTATATTCCCATTGTTTGAAAAAGTAAAAAAACTATTAAAACCATATAATATAACTCTAGCTCCAGCCTTTAATAATATGAAGTCTGTTCAAAAAATAACCAAACTTTTTAAATTGGGCATAAATGGAGTGTCCTAGTGTCGTGAAGTTGACAACAGTATATAGGACAGTATATAGGGCTGCTGGCTCTGGAAACTTTCTTTGGTCCCATGATGGAGCTAAAATGAAAGGAAAGCAATGGAATTGTTTAGCTAGATGCACGGAATAATGATCACACGAGAAACACCACCACACTGAGCATGAAAATGAGTGAGTCTCCCTTTGTTTTTGCAAAATTAGCAACGAGGTGATATGGACAGGCCGACAAAATCCAAGGCAACTGACAAAAACATTATACATATACAAGATCTGTCTGGAAAGTTTGCAAACTTTTTAAATTACATACCAACCATTAATTGAATCTCAGTGCAGCTTGGATAGCTCTCTACTGGCAAGTTTTCTGTACTATCTGCCAAAAGCAAAGTTTATTTGTTGTTATATTATGTTCATTTGTGTAAACACATGTTGATTGCATTCTGAGATTTTTCTTTCCACGAGTGCAATAAGCGAAGAATTCTGGAACAGGTTAGATCTAATAAAAAGAAAAACATCACTGGGGATGAGACATGGGTCTATAGGTATGACATGGAAACAAAACATCAGTCATCACTGTGGGTGGAAAATCTTTATGCAATCCAAAAATGCATGACAAGTTTGGTTGAATGTGGAGGTCCTGCTCACTGTTTTGTTCAATTCTGGTGTCATTCAACAGGAACTTTTTCCAGAAGGGAAGACAGTAAATAAGGAACACCATCTGGAAGTGATAAAATGTCTTCATGAATCAGTGAGGAAGAAAAGACTGACTGTTTGAAGAGAATAGCATTGTGACAATACTCCCATCCACATAACAGTACTAATAACACAGTTTTTGGCCAAGAACTTGATGTCACTTGTTCTCCAACCTTCAATTCACCAGACTCTATTCCAGCAGGCTTCTTCTTGTTTCTGAAATTAAAATATGTCTCAAACGTTGCTGTTTTTGAACCCATTTATGCCATTAAGAAAAATTTGCTAGCAGAGCTGTGCATCATCCCAAAAGAAGCATTTCAGGAAGTGTTCTTTTCATGGCAGAAATGCTGAATTCGATACATAGACTCAGGAGGGGACTACTTTGAAGACAACAAAACTGACTAGCTTCTAGGTCAGGGTTATCCAATCTTTTTTCCTAATTGGACCAAATTAGAAATTTAGGTACATTCAGTGGCCCACAAAGGTATTTTATATAAATATATGCTTTTAAAAAGTTCAAAATTTTAATAACAAATATATATAATTACAAAAAATACTATATTATTGATAGTAAAAAAAGAAATAAATAAGTAAATACATAAATAAATAAATTTAAATAAAATAAATACATAAATAAAAATAAATTTAATGTAATTTTTGACATTGCCTTCCTTTTATAATATTGTCAATATCTACTTTTATGGTACTAGTCTTAAATCTAAGAATGTTAGTTAATGGGAATCACTCAACTTATTTCTTTCAGCAGTTTAGATGTTTTCCATGCAAGAAAAGAATTGTTTACAATGGTATGTTATGCATGTAGGGTAGTACAGTTTTCTAGCACCAATTACATCATTACGATATCAAAGTGTATCCAGTGAAACAAGAATAATTTTTACAACATACTTTACCAAAATAAATGAAAATGTACCTAAAAAATTTAGGGTGCAGTGGGCTGCATAAAAATATTAAGTGGGCCACGGGTTGGACATCCCTGTTCTAGGTAAATGCAAACAACTTCTATTTGCAAAGTTTGCAAACTTTCCAGATGGACCTTGTTTACATACATGATTTGGATATAACCTTGCACATTATTACAAATAAAGTTATTTAAAAAATAAAAAAATTTTATAATAAAGTTTTTAGTAACACTTCATGCCAAAACATCAAAGATAACTAACACATTAAATAGACTGTCTTTTGGCATTAACAGCTTTTTTTAAACATACAATGTACTTGCAAATACTTTCAATGATGTATTGTCATCTTTGTCTGCAAGAAATTTTTGTTTAATGGAATATCTTTTATACAAAAATTTTATCAGTTGTTTTAATCAGTCTTTTTAAAAACATTTTAATACGTTAGAAATAACTTTCTTTTTATTACACCATACCACAGCTTGCTTTCTTCAATTCTCTGCATCATGAGTAGAACTTACAAAATATTAAATCATACCTTCCAAAATATTTCAAACAGAAACAGTTTAATAAAACTTAATGAAAACGTTTATTACTGATACAGTTTATGAACTTATGAAACTATTTCTGCTGGAAATAGTATGGAAGGTTATACTTAATATTGCTTTCTTCATCTACAATACATCTAATTCACAAATATTACATCATTGACGAAAAAATGCATCACATCAAATTAAATTCCATAAACCAAACATCTTTCTAGACAATATATGATTTTTATTCAAAATTTATATATTTTGAAAAAGCTGTGTTTTTCAAGCTTTTACAATTATCCTAAGTCTTTAATAGTATAAAGTTTTATTTGATTGAAATATTATTATGTATCATTTTTCAATACATATAAAAGTCTTGTGTGTATGTATACATGTATTGTTTTTTAAATTTAGTATGTCTAATTTTGTAAAATAATATATAAAATTTACTAATACAAATTTAATAATTAAATTTAATAATACAAAAATTTACTAATTATCATAATAATAGCATTATTACTTTAAAAATAAATTAAAAAGAACTTCATGATAGTGATCATGAGAGTCTCTTTTATGATAGGATTAATAAATTGATGACAAAAAAAATATTTCAATTTTTCATACTCTTTCAGTTCTTTGATGTTATTTTAACAATAGTTTTATCCATATAGAATCTTTAAAGTTTTTTATGATCATTGTAATTATTTTATCATCATCATTAATTTTTTTATTGTAATATAATGATAAAATAATGGTTAAAACATTGTATGCAAGACATATTTTAATTACTAAAAAAATACTAATAGCATGTCTGAATGGCATTTAAATTATTTTTTACTTTTTCATAGTATTGTGTATGTGCATAATGCTAATTACCCAATATCTGATTACAGAATCAGTGTATTAAACCCAATATATAGTAATTTAAATAATTAAAATACTTCATATTTTTCACAGTTAGATCATTTATACATAAAAATATATTGAGTCAATTAAAAAATATGAATTCTGATCAACTATAGTAGAGTCATGTTAATCCGAACTAATTAGTCATGTTCAGATTAGCGGATTTTCAGATTAGCCGAATAATTGAAATAATGTAGAAGCAAGCAGTAAAACAGGTCCAGGTCCAGTTTATATAGATCCAACACCATCAATGACTTTTGTTTGTGTGTAAGTACAGTATAGATCTGCTGTTTTAATAGGCCATGTCAAACACTGATTTATTAATTTTGTACAGTATAATACAGTACTAAAATAAAATACAATTTTTTTTGTTGTGGAATTCTAAATCTTTTTGTACCATTAATATCATTTAAATTCAGCTGAAAAATACAAAAAATGTATATTTTGCAGGCTAAAACATTTCTTCTCCACCAAATGAAACATGTTCAAATTAGTGGTGTTCGGACTAGTAGAACTCTACTGTACATTAAAAGCATTAATATTTTAAATTCTATTTTAAAAATATATATGCTTTTATAATCATGTTTATTATTTATGATTGTTTCTAAATTTAAAAGGTTCTGTGTACATATATATATATATATATGTAAAGTAAACCATCGATTATCTGAAACAATTCAGGACTGGGACTGTTTGGATAATTGATTTTTCAGATAACCAATTATGTATGAAAAAATATATTAATCTATCCCATGTTGAAATTTGTTCAAATCTTGGCACATCCTTAAGTACCCTTTCGTGGTCACGCCAGTGCTGCCAGCTAAAACATGCACATCACCAAAAATAATATTGGATTAGCCAAGACCTATCCAAATATTGCAGTGCCACAGCACTAGTGAAAATTTAAATTTGCAACTGGAATGCTTTCAGTTAACCGATGTTTCGGTTGATCGATATTCAGATAATTGATTTTCTACTATATTGGAATATAAAATCTACTCATGTAATGAAAGTGCTGCAAAATTACCTTATTCATTTCTACATTATTCCTATTAGCTTTTTCTATATACATTTAAGAGAGAATTTTAAATTTTATAAGAAATGATTAATGTGGTAAATAAAATTGTAAATGCTTATATTTTGATTCTACTAACAGCAAAATTGTAGTATGTAAAAATATTCATTGTATATAATTATGATCATTAAAAATATGACTGATCCTTGCATGTCAAAATGTTTACAAGTTCTATTAATCAAGACACTGCTATCAATGAATGTGCAAATGTTGCTGATAGAGAGTTCAGTAGAGTGTTCTAATGTTCACTGTCATCTCCCATTAAAATAGAAGTTATAAACTTTTCTCTAGCAAAAAATTATCATCAGTCAATATCTATTAGCAGCTCATTATGGTATAAAGCAGTGTTTCTCAACCTCTAACGAATCGTCGTCCCCTTCAACGTAGTATTGCCCCCTTCACTTCAAAATTTCGATGCCGAGGGCCAAGACTAACACCAAATTCATACTGCATTGAATAGACTAGTGACTAGTATAATGTTATTTGTTTAATTATTGTATGATATAACGAATAAAATATCTAATTAGTCTTAATATGATGTTTACTATATCGCCCAGGAAATTGTTTTTCGCCCCCTAAAATATAAATTGTTACTAATCGCCCCCTCAACAAGGAAAAACGCCCACATGGGGGCGATATCGCCCCCGTTGAGAAACACTGGTATAAAGCAATGTAATGATGTCAATGAACAGCTTAACAAGTTGTATCATATGACACTCCTTCATAACAATGCCCAATCCCTTAAACAAAATATTTTTCAACTGCCAATCCATGAAAAAATTTCACTGGCTTGCAGAAAAATATTTGACTGTACTGATGCCAGCAATTGGTAACATTTAAATAGTATTCTAGACATATTATATGTAACAGATTAAGTGCAATATGTCTTGAATACATAACAAAGTAAGCACAGTAAGCCTATTTAAATGTCACCTATAATCAACTGCTGCATCAGTACAGTCCAATATTTTTCTGTGAGAAAGTGCTAGATAAGCATATGTAAGCATAATTCACAGTCACATATAATTAATTACTGGTCCACATAAAATTATCAATAATTTTACAGGTCTACAACAAGAAAAAAATTGATAAACACTGCTTCAGCATAGCAAACAGAATCTACAAGCTTTCCATTGGATAATGTTGAAATATTGAAAAATCTAGCATGTAGTTGTAGTTTGAATTTGGCTTCCAACAATTTCTTGTCCTGAAGGAGCATTTGTTATGACTTTGTTTCATGTTAAATAAAAATATCAAATATAATGATGAACAGTGGTTCAAACAGCAGACATCCTACCCATCTGAGATGAACAACTCTTTGCATGTTATGACAAGTGCTTCAATTTTCAAGGTGATTATATTGAAAAGTAGTGTATCTTTGACACTTTTGATGCAAATTTCAGTTTCCTTTAATAAAATCATTTTATTTGTGAATACTGCATACTTTTTCCCGATTAACCTATGCATTAAAGATTTTTGTTAATCAACTGTTCATTTTTTAAAGTTGTTAGTATAAAACATCTAAGAGTTTATTTTCATTTACTTTATTATTTCAGATCTGATGATGAAATTAAAATGATTTTATAGATATTGATAAATTTAAATGAAAATGATCAAATAATGTAATTTCATTAATTATTGATTGTTAAAAATAGCTATTAGAAGATTAATGAATATTAAAAACCTATTTTTTACATATTTTATGTTGAAAATATATCCCTGTTTGCTATTTTTCATTCTACTGCTTTTAGAAAGAAAATCATAA
Organism: Centruroides sculpturatus; assembly: GCF_000671375.1. NCBI lineage: Eukaryota > Metazoa > Arthropoda > Arachnida > Scorpiones > Buthidae > Centruroides > Centruroides sculpturatus. The sequence goes on from NW_019384307.1 coordinate 725,058, forward strand.
ACTTTTCAACTGTCATTTTAAAATACTTTTCTTATTATAACATTATTATATTTAAATCAGAGAAAAAAAATTAAATATTTATCTAACAGTTATTCTAAATTAAATTGTTTCAAAAATATTTAAGAAGTTTAAATCATATTAACTTGCATAAACCCTAAACCATATTTAAAAAAACATTTTCGGCAAAAATTTTAAACTGAAACTGCTTTTAATATATACTGTAGCTGTATAATTATCAGAACAATAATACAGATTACTTATTAAAAAAAATCACAAACACTTTCAGGTGATTAAATTTTATATTTTCTTTCTAAATGGATTGAAAACATGTTAAAGATAATTATAAGACAAAAGCTACAGAAATATTTCTATTTAAAATAGTTAATTTAAGTAAACATTTTAAAATAAATATTAAAAAAAAATACAAAATTTTTAATTTTATTGCAAATAATTTTTGTACTCATTTATTAGCATTTCAAATTCAGCTTAAATCAATCAATAAAACATTAATTATTTTTTGTTTAAAGAACTTTCAAAATACAAAGAACTAAATTTTTTGCTATTATATATTTTCTTTACATTTTAAATAGAAGTAATTTTTTAAAATTTTATAAAGAAAAAATTCTGTGGATATATTTTATATGTAGTACTAACTCAAAACCACAGATGACCTTACATGTAGGCAAAAAAGGTATTGCCTAGGGCTTTTAGAAAGCTTTGCACTTTCAGGGTTAATTAATTTAATAATCAAATTGGTAATTAGTGAAAATGTAATTGTGTCAATATCTGTTGCATCTTCAGAATGATAATTTTCAGAGTTAAAATTGATCAAGAACTACCTTTGATCAGCAATGTGTCAAGAGAGAATTTCTTCACTTTCAATCTTGCCCATTGAAAGAGATATTGCTGCAGAACTGGACTTTTTTCTGTAATTGGTGAATTCAGTGCTGAAAATCTATTGTATACATATTTATTACTTTATTATGTGTTTTACTGTCTGTTTCTATATTAAAAATGTTCAAATTTCTGTAGACATAAATAAAACTATCCTCTATCTTCATTGCTCTTTTAATAGGCTTCAGAAATAAATTTTACCTAGGGCCATCTCTACTTAAAAAACAATTTTAACAAGTCTAAAACATTAATAATGGTACTTATCTTGAATATAATCTGGTTGCACAAGCTTAATTAAATTTAATTTTAGCACTAACTTTAATTATAAATAATTTAAAGAAAATATAATTAATATTAAGAGAGACAGTAATCCACTCATTAACAGGAGGTAATTATTTCCTATTGTTTTTTATTTCAATTAGCATATAAAAAGTTGCTTATTTTGATGTGTTCTTCTCTTTAAATTACAGGTAAATTTATTGCTTTGAGAAAGCATATAATTATCGATGTACAGATTATTTTTCCCTATCTCAGACACCTATAAATATAATATCTTACTTAATTTTAATTTTCTTTTTATTTAACTTAGTTTCATTTTGAATGTAATAGAAATACTATGAAACATGAATATGAATATAAAATTTATTAAATAAAGTATTTCTCTGTCTAGTACAGTTATTTAATTCATTCTGTCTGATTATATATGAGACACACTCATTATCTTATTCTCTTATGAGACATCTTAAAAGAGAAGCCTTCTGTAATTCAAAACATAATCAATGATTTATGTTGACTAAAAAAACTCAAGGGATCAGTTCTTTCAAATCCATTACATTTAAATTTTGCTACATTTAAAATAAAGCTAAAATATTCACTATTTTAAAGATAAAACTCGGCTTACAAAGTCTACAACAGTTCATTAATTATATATTAAGATTCTAAATTACAATATACTCTGCTTTAGTAATACATATATTTTACTGAATATTTTAAACTTTGGAATCTGAAAAAAACAACTTAATCAAATGAAAAATCTTTTCACTATTGAATGAAAAAATTTTATGAAATTACAAAACTAGAAAAATTTGGAACAAAATCAATTGAACACAATTTTTTCCAAATTCTGATAAGAAATTTTCTACCATCAATTTTTAAAAATCCCACTGTTTTATAATATGTACTGGTTTATAGCATTTTAATACTTTTAATAATTTAAAAAATTAATTAAAATCTTTAAATGATAATAATAAAGTTTAAAAAGATTTATACCTAACATCTTTAAAATCAATTTATATAGGAAAAAATTATTCAGTGAAAGTGTCGCAGGATAAAAATTCTGGATTTTATCCAAAATAAATTTTTATTTAGTTTAACTTTCTTTTAAGATTAAAAAAAGAACTGAAAGTACCTTTGAGAATAACAATCTAATCTTTAATTTTTAAATTTAATATTAAAAATTGCTATTCATATTTAAGATTAAGCCATTAAGATATAGCCACTGTAAAATTTTCTCAATTTAATCTTCACTTCAAAGATTAATACACACTTTTAATTAAATCCTTTATTAATTTTAATAAAGCTAAATTTCTAACTTTTAGAAAAATACATATTAAAAATTTATGCTTAACTTGATTAATGACAAGGATTTGTAGAGATTAATTTATTATTGATGGGACTATTGCACAAGCATCTATATGAAATTTATTTTTCTCCAGAGGCTATATATATATTGCAACTAGGCTTTTTTCTTTAATAAAAAACTATTTATTATTATTTGATGAATAAAATATTTTATATAAGCATATACAGTACTATATATAATCATTTTATATGAAAAACCCCACAAAAATTAAATATTTAAAAATAGAGTTATAAAAAAAAGGACTATTTCTCATAATTATAAAAAAAATTTTTTAAGCTTTATTGTCTATAAATGCTGCAAAATGAATCTATTTGTAATATAATAAAGCTTCATAACTAATTTGATGCAAAGAAAAGCAAAAGTTTTAAATTTTCTTTAAAATATTTTAAATTCAAATATATTACATACAATAAGAATCAAAGATTTAAAATGACAACATATATATATCTAGATATAATTGATTTAACATAGCCTTACATGAAATTAAATATTTTCTTTTATGTATATATATAAATTTGAAGAGAGAAAACAATTATAATAAATTTACCTTTTGATGGATGAGCTGGTGCATCAATTAATTCACATGTGCTAAATCCAACTTCTTTTGATAATAGATATTCATTAAACTGCTCAGGTCTCATTTGTATCGACAAATAATTTTTAAAAGTAGTTTCCTGTTAATAAAATATTTAAAGTCAAAAAAAGTCTTTAAATCATGTTGCAATTCTTTAAAATTAAATATTTAATACAAGTAGATTGAATACAAATAAAAGGTTATGCATTAAATTATTTAAAATTGTTAATAAACAAAAACATCCAAAGCATAAATTCAGACTATATAAACCACATAACTTAATCCATCCAAAATAAAAATTAACATCAGGATGAGAAAATTGTTTTGGTCCCAGATGAGATTTCAATCAAATAGATAGTTCTTGTTTATCAATATATAAACAATTTTTTAAATCTAATCTATGTATAAATTATTTAAGTAAAACAAAAACAAAAAAAAAAAAAATTATATTAATTAAAAAGTAAAAGTAAATCCTAATATTTAAATATACCGTTAACTTCTTTTTGCGAACATAAGAAGGCCATGGTTGTGCTTCCAGAATCATTCTTCCTCCCGGTCGCAACTGAGCAAACATTCTCCGGAAAACTCTTTTCACACCTTCGTCACCCCAATTTAAGTGTATCCATTTAGTAAGACTCAAACATAAGATAGTATCAAATTCGGGCCTTTGCATTTCCAAAAATTCATCTGATTCCAATACATAGTTTCCCTATTTTGAATAATTTAAAATCAAAATTTAATATCTCAAAAATTTAAATTTAAATAATTACAAAATCATATAATAACATTCATATATAAACTTCAAATATAGTTAAAATGAAATATTAATTTTCAGTTTTAACATAAATAATTCTTCTGAAATAGCAGTTTACCTTTGAAGAACATTTAAAATAAATATTTTAATACACCAATATTTAATGAGACAACCAATGGACAGTTTTAAAATGTAGGAAGAAACTAAACACTGTAAACATTTGAAAGCTGATATAAATATAAGGTAAAAAAATATTTTAGCATTCAAGCATGAAAAATTGCTTAATTACAGGAAAAAATAACAAAAGACTGTTAAGAGGAATGACCTTCAGAAGATTGATAGAACAGTATGGAAATAAATAATGCAACAAATAAGAAAATAATTATTTCTCTGAATAAACTTAAATATAAAATAAAAATTCATGCATATTACAGCACATTATATTAGAAGAAATAAAACTGCATTAAAAGAAAACAACCAAATTTTCTCTCTTTAAGTTTGTTTTTTTACACAAACATAAATAAATAATATAAATTTGTTTTATTTTAAATCTAATTTTGATAATTAAATCAATACAGAAGAAATATTGTTTAATTTTAAAATATTTAAACATGCTTTTTATTTTATTATTATATTTATTCACTAAGCACAGATATTTATTGTATTCTGAGAACATTTTAATTTTAAACAATCTAATATTTTTATAGTAAATTGTTTAAAAATATATATAGAATATATATATGTAATTATGAAATGTGAAACAATATAATTAATTTTCAAGATAGATGGGCTAAATATGAATTGAAATGATGTGATAAGAATAAGGGTAACTGGCTGAGGCCTATTTAAGGGTAAAGTAAGTACTTAGAACTGGAAAGGAAGGTCAAAATGAGTCATTCACTCTGCATATTTGTAATATTTTATCTACTTTAAAATTTAAAATGTTAAATGACTTCTTGAATATTAATACAACTATGTATCTCTAATAATTAGTCTAAGGAGCATATTATATTATCATCAAAATGTCCAATTAGGTTATTAATCTTGTCTGCACTTAATGATGCATAAAATAAATTTCTGTAATTAATTAAGTTTTAGGTATGCACTGACAACTTCTCTATTTTAATATGTTGCACCATAATAAATCATTTAAACACAATAAAATAATAATTAAAATGATGCAGCATGTAAGATGGTTATATCTATCTTCTAACTTTATTTTTATGACAACTTCAAAGTATATTTTGTTGAATTAATATTTTTTAAATTGTAATTTAATATCATGGTAATCAAAATATTAGCTCTTATTTAGCAGAATAATGGATTTTTAAAAAAATATACTTCAAATCATTGCAAGACGCTTAAAAATGAGCAACAGAAAAACTATTTCTCTAACATTTCTAGGACATTCATCACTGGAAACATTTTAGATTCTGTCTCCATGATGATGGGACAAACGTTCTAAAAATATTAAATAAAAATTTATTACTACTTGTTACTAAATACATTGTAGTAAATTTAGAAGACACAGCTACCTAAATTTTTTTAATACATCTCTTTCAGTTTCAATTCTTTTCTAAATAATAATGAAGATAATATCATACTTCATTTTCTCCAAGAATATTTTTTAAATTTTGAAAATGATCAGTGCATATAAATAATTCAATATGCTAATATAAGCTTAAAAATAATTATATGAAATAATTTATAATAGTAATGATTTATTATTCTATAGTTTCATCTTTCATTGACTCTTATTAAATTAAACAGTCAAAACCTTAATAAGTTAAGCAGTCTGGTTTTTATTTGATAATACATTTTTTCAAGACTAAACTATTCAGCATCAGATCATATAAAAAAAAATATATATTATAAAGCCATTCTAAAGCTGTTGGTTAACATTTGATCTTATTCATTTCACAAAAAACTCAAAATCCACAGTTAGAATCCAAAAAATGAAGTTCAAATTTACACAAACATAATATTAATATAATAAAAACAACAATAAAAAAAATTATCATTTGCTAAAAAGCAAGAACTTTGATTACTAACCTGAAACAATAAATATACAAAACTTTAACCTGTGAGATGAGATTTACTTTTTTGTTAGTTAAACTATGAGGTTTGTATGGCTTTATGTAATTAATTTGTTTATCTCAGTTTTTAATTTCACTTAATTGATATTTTAATTTTTATCTTTTCATATGTTAATGTTATGTTTGTGTAAATTTGATTTGTTTTTTGGATTCTAACAGATTTGAGCTTTTATTGAACAAATAAAATTGAATGTTAACCAATAAATGGCTTTAGAATGGCTTTATGATATATTTAATTTAGAATTCCACTTGATTTGATCTGATGCTGAGACAGATTAGTCTCAAAACATTTTATGAAATAAAAACAAAACTCCTTAACTTCTTATTATTCTGTATTTTAAAACTTCTGCATATGAAATAGCAATTAAAGTCATTAATTCATATCAAAATAAAAAACAAATTTTACTTTGTCATATAAAATAGAAACTTCTCATTCATATCAATCAAAAAGACTAAATACACACATATTTTTTTAACAACTCATAATATTAAAATTTATAATCCTATTTTTGGTCTTCCTTAATGAAATCAACTTTTCACTAATAAGATATACTGTATGATACAGTTGAAAACCTTTAACGTTTAACTATTACTTTTTCAGCCAGTGGTGCACTCAGGATTTAGTCTTGGGAAAGTGAAGTTGAACAGATAAAATTTTCAATACGGATTGAACAAAATTCCCACCATATGTAACCACTAATTCATTCATTAGTAGTATAGAAATTGAAGACATGACACAATATAAATAACAAAACAAAAGGATTTTAATTTGGAAAAGATTTTTGGAAAATTTTCTGGCATTTTTCCTTTTTCTTTGGGGAGTGCCAGGACTCTTTAGCTCCCCCTCTGGGTATGCCACTGTTTTCAGCTATAAAATATTGATTTTTTTATGATTAATGAAAAATAATGTATACAAAAAAAATTATTAAAAATATTTTTATACACAATTTTAAGCTAAATTATATTTTTTATAGTCTTTTTGATTGATATATTTGATTTATATCAATAAAGTATCATAAATTAGTAATGTAAATAGAGGTCTTTAATCAGAATGTAATGAATGTAAATTATATAGAAATATTTTCCAATTAAAAGCAATAATATTTGAAAGGAATGAACAGATACAGATCACAACCTTTTCATCATTATAATTGGATTAAATCACTATTTGCTTGTAATAAAATAATGAATACAATATATATATTTGTATTATATAATATTCTGTCATCAAATCAATACCTTTTATACTTTTCCAGTAAGAGGTTTAAGATATAAATGAACAAATGTTTTTGGTTTATTTCATAAATATAGGTAATCAAGTCACCATTATTTGATAACATTAATAAATGAGTTTACATATGTCTAATCCAATGGTTCTTAACCAGTGCTCCACAAACCTACCTCAAGTGTTCCACAAAAGAAAAGATTTTAAAGTTTTTATTCAAATTTATTCCCATTGCTATTCATAGATAATTTCATGTTTCTATTTTATTCAATATATTAAAGTTTATTAGTTTATTGCTTTGTTATTTCTTGAGAATAATAAACATAGAACTGATTATCAATTTTTGAATGTATTGATGCTAGTGCTCCATGTAATAAAAAGTATATAAATGGTGTTCCACAACTTCAGAAAGGTTGAGAACCACTGGTCTAATCTCTCAAAAATTAGGTAATGGCTGTAGATTCAAATCCATTCCATTTGTGTATGAATACATAGAGCTGTACAGAGTAATTATGGGTCCTGATGCTAAGGCCCTCTAGATCTCTTCTCTACTTTGGTTTATCACATTACTTTGTTCTCTTTTTATGCACTTTAATATTGCACAAATTGATTTTCTAAACTTTGTTTAAAAATTAAAATTTTTATTTTAGGTTCTGGTTTCAGTCCTTATAATTGGCCAGGACCCAGGACTACAGCTCCAAGTTTCCCACTTGTTGGACCAATATGCATAGTAGTATCTGCTTATGGTAATCAATTTGGAACTTCCCAATACTGATGATAATAGCTGGCTACTTTATGCAAATTAAGTAAATAACACTACAATTAGCAGATATTTTGGATTTATTGATTCTGACATTAAAAGGACATGTTCAAGCAATTAAAAAAAAAAAAAAAATGAGCAACTTGAAAATTTAATTATAATCAATGCTCTTTTTCTAAAAAAAACTAATATTAATATACATATATAGTGACTGAACATACAATATTGTTTTTACTGAGCAACTGCCATATCGTGGCTGAAAAATAGCCGATTGTAATAATTATTTTTAACTAATAATAATTCATTCAACATATAGTTGAAGTAACAAATGCCAATAATTTAAACTATTGTATTACAAGCAATAAACATTTAACTTCTAAAGCACTTATTAAGACTATTAACAATTGCACATTATCAGCCAAATTTTGAAGTTGACAATGCAAAAAAAAGCTTAAAAAGTGCCTATTTACCTGAAGATAAAACCAACTATAACCAAGTTCTGATTACAATAAGTGTAGTTTTATAAATAGAGTGTTGATTACCCAAAATAATCAGGGTGAGACATTTTGGATAACTAATACACTTGGTAAGAAAAGAATAAGAAAGATAAATACTGTATCTTAAAATCAGAAATTTTGCTAAAAAATATTCTCTCAAAAATATCTTAAAATTAAATGCATTTCAGTTATACTATTAATGATTATAATAATAATAATTTATTTTACTTTGTTCATTCTTTAGAAAAACTATTCCCAACAATTTTTTTTTTTTTAAATGATTCTGAAAGAAATGAAAAGCAAAATTTTTACTCTTTTAATAAAAAAAATTATTTAAGATAAAACTTATATTACTAAAAGTTTAAAGAAAGATTAAAAGTTTTAATCTCTCTTCTAATTTTAAATTCTTTTAGGAATCAATAAAATTTTTCCTGAAATTTAGATAATATTTTCTAAAACAGAAAATTATTTTTCTTTTAAACTGTTGTGTCTATTATAGAGTTTTAATAACTGCTGTTTTGTTTCTATACTTTCTAACCATATAAAATATTTTCAACTGCATGTTTTCAAAATGAATTATTCCTAAAAATTTTTGAGGTACATAAATATTTTTAATGTAGTAATACTTTATTTTTTTATTTACATCTGAACAAATTAAATTATTACAAAATGGAAATTAACTATGAGAAATCAAGAATCTTTATAATTGACAAACATTAAAAAAATATAAATTAAATTTATGACTTCTGATATATTTTCATAATTTTTTTTTCTAATGCCAACAAATACTCCTTTGTCATCTTCATAAGAATGATAAATAATTTGGACCACTGACTACTACTATCTCAAAAAAAATATGTCTGAATGACTATTTCCTATTATCTGTTTACTAAAATGTAATAAGAATAAGGATGTAACCAATATTAATATATAAAACTATTTTCAATTCATTATAGATCTGATCTTGTCAACTTGGTAAAAGACTTAAAAACTAAATTTTTAATTAATTTTTGAAAAGATACACCTTAAAGAGCTTTGTGACAGCCAATAGCGAATACTGTAAACTACTCGAATACTTACATCAAACTAAAATAGTTAGCTTTTATATCTGCCATAGAAACAACTTGCATGGCCCATTGAAATCATTCTTCCAATCCAAAAGCAAATGTCTCATTATTAAATTTCATTTTTAATAAGAAGCCATCCATTAATTACATGTACAATTTAAGGGAGGAAGAAAGTTGCAAAATACACATTACTGTACACCAGGGGTAATCAACCAGTTGATCATGATTGACAGGTCAATCTCAAAAAATTTTTGATCAGTTGCCATAGTATTTGCTATTTACAATTTTGTAACAGATACTTGTTTTGAATTAAAAAACCCTATTAAATTACTTCAATATTAAATCAGGAATGAGAGAAAGTATAAATACTTGCATATTCTATATACAGTATTAGGTAACATCTGTGCTAACTGTGATTGTCACAGATGTCACTATAAACTTACATTACATAGTGATGTCAATTTGTCTAACAATTGATTGTGACTAGTTCTAATATAATGAAAGCTGGCCACCCATGCTATATATCAGGGGTGGCCAACTTTTGTGTACATAAGATCTACTTTTTATCTTAAAAACATGTCGTGATTGACTTATTGTCATAGGCATAGTCTAAGTGGCGAGGGGGTGTGAAATACATACTCTGTTTAGATAGGTAAGAAAAGCCACAATTTAATTTAAAACATGAAGAAAAGGTACTTACACTTTAAACAGAAGAAAAATTGAAACTCAATGTTGTCTCTTTTGGGGACAACCACTTCACCCTTCTTCTCTCTACCATGTCCTGACTCCCGACCTACTCTCTCTGTCCCTCTTCCCGCCTTTCTTTTTTCAGTTTTACGACCCTTTGTCTACATTTCTTATTCCCCTTTTACAACTATACGCAAGTGGATTGCACATGGACCGACAAAACTGCATCTGAGGGAGTCACTACAGTTGTGTTTGCGCGTTGTGTTCATGCATTGCACTTGGTTACAAGTGTAACACATTAAGTCAAGACATTGCAAGCAATCAACCAAAATTCAGTTTGCGATCAACTGGTTAATCGCAATTGACTTGTTGGCCACCCCTGCTGTATATGATAGGGAAGGACTGATTGAGGTATTGTTTCAGTGGACTTTTTGTAGTGATATTTATGACATATGAATTTGTTCTTATAAACCTAGTTACTAATCATGTGAATAAACTATCAGAAAATATTTGCATAACTTTTTTTTACACCATTTCTTCAATATCAAGGGAAGATCTGTGAACTATTGTACATGTAAATAAAGGGAAGGAAGTTTGTCAAAAATATATTATTATACACAACAAAAAGGGAAAGGATCAAAAGTGTCTCAGAAATTGTACACACAATTAATGGACAGTCTCTAATGGAAAATTTCAAATTGATTATATTTGAAATATGACTAAAATTTGCCCACAACCAAAACCTCAAGTTATGTCAAGTTAGCCACAAACTTTTGAATCATTTGTCAGTTCATTTAAAATCATTGTTAGTTAATAATTAAAAAATAACAAAAACTTGCTATGACATTGTACTGTTTAATACTGCATACACTACAGAACCACTTTAATAGAATAAAATAAAATCACATACAACACATTATTTTTACCAAGGAAAGGTTTTTTATTGCAAGCATTTTCGGTTTGTTCAACAAACCATGCTCAAGCATTAAATTTGTTGAACAAGCCAAAAACGTTTGTGATTAAAAACACTTCCTTGGCAAAAAATAAAGTGCTGTACTGTAAGTGATTTTAAGTTACTGCTGAGGGTATGTTTTCAGAGAGAATCAAATAGAATTCATTTTTATTTCATATACTGTTTGATCAGCACTGGTTTTGATAAAAATTAATTTTAATTGCTTAAAATAATTTATATGATTACTATGTAATAAAAATCGAGACATAGCTATTTCTTCTTATAGTAATCTCTATCCATTCATAAATCAAAAAATAAGTCTAGTTTAAAATTATTAACCTAATAAAAAATTTTTCTCTTTATCTATTTATGTATAGTCTTGAATAAAAAAAATTAAGCTTTTATTTTGATATTTTTAAGATTTAAAATAGTATTTTGACACACTTTGATATAGCTCTCACCTATGAAATTCTGTTATTTGTATTGCTTCAGCAATACTATACATGCTAAACATTGATATATTGAAAATATTTATTGTACAGCTTTTCCGATATTCACATCTACAGACAGTAAGGTGAAACACAACTATGATATTTACCATTTAGTTAATAATAAAAATTTGTTTGCATTAAATAAAAATTTAAAATATGTATTTCTGGAATGCAATTCTTGCATAAATTAAGAACCCCCTACATATTTATTTTTAATGCTTAGTAATTTTGACTTTCAAAAATTCTTTTTCATACCAGTGAAATTTAAATATTTGAATATTTGGAAATTCTTTTCAATTTTTTTTTCTTATACAGATATTATTTATGTAAATATGGTAAAAATATTAAATTTCAATCATCTGGCACATATTTATTTATTTAATGAAATTAGTACCAAAAGAGAATTCTTCTTATCCAAAAATGGTCTAGCAACACAAAACTCAAAATTACATAAACTTGCAACTCTTGAAACTATAGTATATGCATATTAAGAATTATTAAATTTTAATGAAAAGATATCTCCAAAGAATTCTTAAAATAAAATTCATCAAAAAGTTATAGAAAAATATTAGTATAAAAAATGTGAAGTACTGTACATCCAAAGTTATGCTACTGTTTAAAAATATATATATTAAACAAATATGAAAATAATTCCATATAATTACTATATGAAAACTATAAAAATATACTAGAATTACTGTATATTGTTTTCCTATTCTAAATTAATCACCATTCAGAAAAAATCATTTCTGAGAAATAAGTATTAGAGTTATTATTGGCACTATTCCAGAATTTAAAAATATCATCAAATAATATATATTAAGAGATTACATTTTAATCTCAAATGTATCTTTAAAATAATCCTTGCTAAAACAATAAATACTAGTAAGTGAAAATTAAAAATAATTAAATATTGCACAAAAAAATCAATTAATTAATGTATATTTAAATAATTATTTTGAAACTTTATTCTAAATTTTTTTTTAAATTTTGTAAAATTTTTTAGAGTAATACAGAAATGATATGATTTAAGCTATAGCTCAGCTTCTGATTAAATTGGAACTATATTTTTTCAGAAAAACAACAGCAATTCTTTGTTAAATAATTTGACTTCATATCAAAATTTATAAGGCAAATCAGACTAAACAATAATAAAAAATAAAAAAAAAGAGAGAAAACTAGAACTAGAAGGTCTAGAACTAGAAGTTCAGACCTAGAGAAAACTTAAAACTATGTTTTCCCTGGATAAAATGGCAAAAGGGGCCTGGTCTATTTCCAGGCCACATACAAGCTCTCAGTCACCCTTGTAGAATCAATAAACAAAAAATAATAATACAACGTTTTTAATTCCATAATCAGAATTAAAACTATAGAAAAAAGAATCAAAAATGATTACATAAAATTTTAAAACTTAATTCCTTTTATGAAATTGAAATTTTAAAGTTTAATTTCATTGGTGACTATAATCCATTTGTAGAATTTAAACTTAAAACTTCATTTCTTTAATGGATTCAAATGTGTAAAGTTTTTAACTTCATAAATGAATTTAAAACTTAAAGAAAATAAGAAAAAATAAATAAATAAAACAGACACAATAATTTATAACTGTAAGGAAAAGTAAACTTACAGATTATGTATTGTATATTATAAAACTAAAATAAAATTGATTAATTTACATAAATATTAAATTACTTTAGTAGTGTTACTATTTAATGTTTTACAGTTTATATTATGAATAGAAAATTGAAAATCCTTAAAAATTTTGCTGAATCATATTTCTATAAAGTTCTACAACACAAAAAAACTTTTTACACAATAAATTTAATTATCAATATATTAAACAAGTCACACAAGCAGGAAAAACTCTTTTATGTTCTTTAATACAAAATATAATAAATTTTGTATTAAGATATAAATATTACTTTATAACATATAAAATCATATGTTTATATTAAATTATGTCATTTGAAATCAACTATACTTTTAATAAATTTTTATCCCTTCTAATTTAAAAAAAAAATTTTTGATGCCATTTTAATACTGCAAATATACATTCATTTACATATCTATTTGGTAAATACAGTTATAACTATAGATCTAAACAACTTTTTTGTAATGTAAACTTCATAAGATAATATGTACAAAAATCTTAAACTTCTACTTGAATGAAAAATATACCCATAAGTTTTTCATTCTAAGTGAAAGTTTCAGATAGGACCAAGTTATACAAATAGCAAATGTCTTTAGCAGCAATACAAGAACATACTGAAGAATCTTTTGTTAACTGGCTTATGGTTAGATTGAATCAATTAAAGGACTAAAAACATATATTGGTGGGAAAAAAAAGTTATAAAAAGTTTAAATTACTTTTAATAAAATATTAAATATTTAATTAAGGAAGATTATATTGTTTAATTTATAGTAGTTGAATGAGTTGCACAAGTTGAGAAATAAATAATGTAATTAAAACATATATTTATTATTTGCAATTGCTGTTCTATTTCCAGGCCACATACAAGTTGAAATTCCATTTCACTTGTCTCAATAATATACAAGTTGATCATAATTAAAAAGCAGATGTTCAAAGCTTTCTGTAGAATAAACTATTAAGCAAATCTCAATCAAATTTGGTATACATACTATCCTCAGTATAAAGTTTTGAATTTTGAGAAAAAAGTCTTTCATAATTTAATAAAAATAATAACACAGACTGCTAAAGTTCTAGCTACAAAACAATATTTAACCAAGTTTCATGAACTATCATGACTTCAAAATTCATAAAATGGTGGAATATCTGCACCGTATTACTGTAATCCAACTCATATCTCTAAACCTTTTACCAGTGTGCGTATCATCACACTCTACAACAGTTACACACACTACAACAGTTACAAACACGCAAGTCTATAGTGACGTCATTGGGTTGGGACATCGTTCCAGATAGTATTTCGTAACAACTTTGAACCACATTCCATTAGAGGATCGTTACCTGAAGAAGAACCGTAACAGTTCGAAAACGTTTGTAACTGTTGTAGAGTGTGATGATACGCGCACCGGTAAAAGGTTTAGAGATATGAGTTGGATTTCAAAATTCATATACTAGAAAAAAGATTTGATACTATTGTTCCCTTAATAGGTATAATATGTATGTTTTCTAACAAATTTCAGCCCTTAAATTTTAAGCACCAAAATTCTTTAAGTGCTGAGCTGGCATTTCTGTTATATCAAAAGAAGAGTTTGACAAGCAATGCATGCTCAGGTAAAGTGAACTATTCACCTGTCAAAGAATTAGGAAGAACATTTTGCAACTCCTTTTATATCTGAAATCTGTTAAAAAATGTAATAAGCACATTAAAAAAGAGGACAACAGTGCTAAATTTCACCCTAGTGGTTGAATTTTGAAGTAAATATTTTTTCCCCAAAAAATTAAAACTGCATTCTTAAGACAGTAGGTATACCAAATCTGACTATGATTTGCCCACTAGTTCTTTCTACAGAGTTCTGAACACTTCTTTAATTACAATCACCATGTATATTATGAATAACAATGTATATATTAATTATTAAAAAGCAAAATATGTAATATAATAATTGCAATATGTGGGGGGGCGTGACTTGACCGTGAGCGCTGCTGGTGACTTTGTTTCTACACCTCGACGTGAATCTAGAATTCAGTGTATTTTTTCAATTTTATTATCTGAATTAATCAAAAGTGTTTAATACTAATAAGAAATAACCAAGTTCGAGGAAAATTAATAATTAATAAGTATGCAACGTTCACCAAAAAAACGTGGTAGACCGCCAACTAATAGAAGCAAACCGGAAAGCAAAAAGACGCAACCAGGTACATCTAATTTCAAGCTTATAACAGACTACAACTTATCAATGGATAAAGAATTACAGGAATCGTCTACGGCAAACAATGGTTCACATACGGATATATCTAAACAAAATCTACAAAGCTTTTCAGGTGAGTCCAATGTAATTAATTCATCTACTCCAATAAGCTCGAATGACACTTTAACAGCAGATCTATGGAATAGGATATCTGAATTGATTAATACTTCTAATGATAAACTATCTGCACAAATGGAATATATAAAAGAAGAACTGAATTTAATTCATGGTACTATACGGGAAAATAAAATTCAATTTGAAAAAATGGAAAGTTCAATAGATAATCTAAAAATTCAAATTGACAATTTAAAATCTGAAAAGGAACTGATACAGTATAAAATGGATACTCTAATTAATGACTGTCATTATAATAATATAGTATTATACAACTATCCTTCGTCAAAAAGCACTTCCAAACCAGAAATTCTTAAATTCATCAACTTAACATTAAACCTAAATAATGTAACTCAGGAGGATATCCTAGATATAATTCAAATAACCAAATCAACCAACCAGATTATAAAACTATCACTTAGTACGAAACAGACCCGTGATCAAATATATAATGCTTTCATATCAAAGAAACAACGTAAATTAATGGAAGACTGGGGTAATATACAGATAGCACCTGATCTTACTAAAGAAACACGTAAAAGAAGAAAACACTTATTGCCAATATATTATGAATTAAGAAACCAAAATCAATCAGTTAAACTACGTAACGACAATTTGCTAATAGACTGCAATAAATTAACTTTTAGTATTAATACAGGAAAATTAGTCTACGTGGATACCTTTCAGCCTTTCTCTGCTTCACCAGAATCATCAAGTTGATATTTACAATAAAATAAAACTCACCAAGAAAAAACTATTAAAAATATACATCCGACTACAGTTTTAAATTGGAATAGTCAAGGCTTAAAGAATAAATTTCTATCAACAAATTACTTTCAATTAAATTATGATTCAGAAACAATAGGTATAACCGAAACTTGGATTATATTTGATTAATTTTATAATTCAGTGTTCTTAACAATGAAAATAACAAGATTACTAGAATTTATTACAAAATGTCGAATTATGTTAATGAAATCGAAACCAGATTCAGCAATATTCCAGAAATAACTAACCTAAATTTTGATATAATATATAAACAAATAATTCAAATAATGAATGATTATACTCCAAAAATGTCAACGTCTTTCAGGGATACGTGAATCTTTTAACATCTCCCGAATACTCCAAAACGACTCATCTCAAGATTATAGAAATATTTTAAACAGTCTGAACTGAATAAAAAAGATCTCTACAGTCTGTATAACTTTTTCATTGAAATCACAAAAATGTTGTAAATCTGAGCCAGTATATTAAATATTACCAACATTGTACATCTGACTGTTAATGTAAATAATATTATTATAACTATCAAATTGTTTGATACTGATATCCTGTATATTATGTAAATATTATTAAAAATTTATAATATCCCATTGTATGGCCCCCAGCAACAGGGACACTTCCCTTTATGCTAATAAAGATTATTATTATTATAATTGCAATATGATGAATAATCTTTTATTGATTACCAATTTCTTTAAAAAAGTTTAATATGTATAACAATATTCTCTCAATGATATTTCATAAACCAGAATAATTTTTAAAATATTAATACTTTTATCTTGAAATTTAAAACAGACTTAGCAGTTACTTTCAAAACTTTGTGTACACAAAGATGAATGATTTTTGTAATATAATTTTTATGCAATATCAATTTAAACATTTTAGAGAAAATTTATGAAAAAAATTTCTTTCCACTGCTGAATGGCAATGAAAATTTCATCATTTATCTGAAAATGTCAGATTATGCTTAAAATACCTGAAAATATATATTAATGAATAATTTGAAAATCTATTTACTAAGTAACTGATTGGGCTGCAATTTGAAAAAATTGCAGACCTATAAATTCCCACTGTTGCCTGTCTGTCTGTCCTTCCTTTATCTCAAGAACAGAGTTAAATAGATGAAAGCTGAGACCAGATATGGAAAGATTAGGAACAGAATGTCCCCAATTAACTATATACAAAATTCTAATACACAGGGAAAGTCACACTATTTCAATTCAAAAATTTTTTCTGATAAGAGTTAGGTAGATGACCAGCATGACTAAATTGCTAACAGGAAAAGTGTGATGTACAGGGTCAAGACACTACTAATTTGAGGTGGAGAGCATGTATTTTAAATTAAATAAATTTAAAAAATATGATTAAATATTGCAGTCTGGTATTGTGACAATGTCACAATAAATAAATGCTCATTGAATTTATATTAGATGAAACAAAATTAAGATCTACAGTAATATGACCAATTAATTTTAAGTCTCAGTTAAATTAAATATTAATTACAGTATCAGTTACTATTAAATGAATATAAATAGTATATAGAAAGTGAATATTTTTTAAATAAAAATTAAGCTCAACCAATCAATTAATTGTTCTGTGTACCATATACTTGAAACTAGAGAAATCAAGACAATCTCTTCAAAATTAAATCAACTATTTTTAGAGTAAGAAATTATCTAATAAAAAAACCAAATGATATGCTGGATTATACTGGGATATAATATGGCTACTATTTAATAAATATTCAGTCATTTTTCCTAGAGGTATATGTTAGGAGCCATCTCTTGATAAATTTAATAATTATAAATAAATTAATATTTAATTTAGAAAACTCTGGAATAAAAAGAATCCGCAACTCCTGCTTACTGGGCAGATGCATTGCCAGTTATGCTATTCGAACCTCTATATGATCTTTGCCTGCAGAACTATTAATAATTTAATGGTTACTCATAGAATTATAATAGTTGGCGGCACCAGCCAACATATATAAGTTATACAAAAAGATTGTGTTGAAGCTAGTTAGGACTAACTGCAAGTTGAAGTTCCTTAAGGAATGTGCAAACAAAAAGTTATTTCCAATGTCCATACACAGGACTAGCATACCAGTGGAATGCGGTGTGTTAAAGAGAAGGTTCAAAGGTTTAGGATTCAGAACAACCACAATAGAAGAATTGATCAAGAGTTACAGACAACATGGAAGCAAACGAAATAATAAGAGGGATAGAATCAACAAGTTCACATACAATAGGAGGGTGGAGAGAGTGATGGAAGAATTATGTAGATATAAAAACACGAAAACGGTGTATAAAAGAGCACCAAACATATACAGACTGCTAAGAAATGATAAAGATGAAGTAAGAATGCAAGATAAAGCAGGGGTTTATAAAATTCCTTTTGAGAATCAGCAGTTGGAAGTGACAAAAGATTATATTGGGTTACTAGAAGAAACTTGGCAATATGTTTAAGAGAGCACAAATATGACGTGAAAAATAACACAGTTTTGGCAGTCATGGCACAAACAGAAGGAGCAAACTTGAAATGGGATGAAGCGAGAATAGTTAAGACAGTCCATTTGCTGATGATTGCGTTAGGTATGGAGAAGATAGAAATATATAAGGGTAAAGTGAACGATAATTGCTTAAATGCAAAAGACACAAATGCTCTCCCAACGGCCTGGAAATATGTAATAGAAAAAGAGATAGGAGTTAAAAACCCATAAAAATATGGCAGTTATGCTTTAACTAATTTAATGTATTTTCGATATAGTATTTTTTTACATTTGCTTGGTTATATAATGTACTAATAATTTGTTGTTTATTTAATATTTAACCGTTTAATGTAATAATTTTTTAAAAATTTTTGAAAACTTTAAATTTTATGAGTGTTCAAAAGCTTTATGTTCGTTTGTGGAACGATAATTTCCTGAAGATGGCCTATAAGAATAGGCTGAAAGCGTTTGGATATTAAAGTACAGTAAGCTCAGCAAGTGTACTGGTGTTTAATTTCATTTAATTGATCAAACTAACACCACTGAAAAATCTATAATGCATGACAACTGCTTTTACTCTTATTTTTATTACTAGTTTTATATTAATATAGAACAGTCTATTGTGTTTTTAAGCTGTCCAAATCTGTTTATAGTAAACATTTTAAAATTTCTTAATTATAAGCCCAACACCAATAAAATCCAGCAAGAATTTTAATACATAACTAATGTTTTCAACTATATTTAGCAGTTGTCATCAGATTCTTAAGCATTCAAGTGGAATAACAATTTGACTATAAAGATTTTAAAAATTAGAATAGGAATCTGATAGGATAAGCCTTACATCATTGAAGGTTTCTAAGAAATAAAAATTATTTACAAGTATTTATTACAAGTATTTATTTCGTTATTATTATTTACAAGATTTCAAAGTATAATCTCCAAGCTTATGGTAAAGTATCATTGACATTGAAATTCAGAAGTGTTTCTTCTACTGGCCTTATAGATTTCTAGTTTTTTTCTAAAGTCTTCAGATGTGTTTTGTCTGTACTAAAGCATATAATATGTGTTATCAAAATCCACCTGCAATAGCAATGGCAATATTTACATCTCTCTATATCAGAAACCATCAATCTTTAGGTTAGTTAAGTTAGGAGAATATCTGTTTAGAGTGGAGAAATCCACCCGTGGGCCAAATACAGTCCCTGGAGCATATTAATTCAGCCTGCATAGCTTCTTTTCACTATATTTTAGCAACATTTGAGCATATAAACTTTTGTCTGTTATTAATTAATGGATCCCGCTGTAAATACAAAAACTTACTTAAAGAAGAAACTTGTTAAAATTTAACAAATCTCAGCCAGAAGAGAATTTTAGAAGTCTTAAGAAGTTTGCATGGATGTACCTGTACTTTTGTGAACAAACTTTTTTGAAATCAAATGTATAAAATCTAAGTATCAAACACTGCTGTCCAATGAATATGTAAAGGAGATTTAATATTGGGAGCCACAAAATTTATCCCAATTTTGATAGAATTCTTTCAAAAAAAGCAGTTCAAATTTTACATTGATTTATGTCCATTGTCATTCAGAAACAAAAAAGAAATATTAATCTTTGACTATATCTTCAAACCTGTCTCCAGACTTATTTTTTTACAGCTCACATAACCCTTCTCAGAAAAACGTTGGAGACCCCTGCCTTAGAGCTTATGCAGATAGAGTATAAATAAAAATGGGAAGGAATAATTTTATTTGGAATAAAAGTGTCGTCTTTATTCCCAAAATAAAATAAATTTCTGAGATGAAAACTTTAATATATATTTTAAGCAAACACTTCTGAAGTTAAAAACAAACATAAGAAACATTTTGCCTATACATAGTTCTGTATTTTCAAAGGATCCAATGAATTACAAAACTGACAATTCTGAAACAGTTTTTTTGTATATTATTTACAATACTTCAACAAGGAAAAAAGAAAAGATTCTTGATTATTCAAAAAAATTACTAAGCATTAAGATTTTACAAAAAATATTTTCAAATAAGTTAGTAGAAGAATCTTATCACAAATGAATAACAATAAGATAGGAATATAGAATTGCAAGATAATGAATTTTTGTTTCTACTTCTGATATCTGGAGAAAAAGTTATTAGATAATATTTGAAAAAGATCAAACAGGAATACTGTTTTGAAAAACAAAAAATTTATCAGACCTTAAGAAATGATAGAGAAAAAATTTTACAAAATATTAATTGTGTTTTGTCCAATTCACTGAAACTCTATGAACTAAATTCTAAATACAGGAAACTCCTCATAAAGACCACTTTTGCTCGAAACCATTGGTAGTCACAAAGTAATTTTATTATATTTCAGAGCAACAAAAAGAACTAAAGCAAGTCAACTGTTGTGCATAAAAAGATTAATAAGAGATAGTAAATGGATAAAATAAATAGTAACTGTATTTGCTATGATATCTGGAATTTGAAGTGATTATGCAAATAATGAAAATATTTCAGAAGTGGTGTAAAAATATATATTTTTTAATTTACTTATTCAAGTGAACTAAGATTTAAATTTAACATTTTATTGTCATATTGTTATTATTGGAATTTTGATTTTGGTCTTAAATTCTATTAATACCACATAAAAATTTTTATTTCTACTTTGTTATTAAAATCTTGCTTCAAATTGAATGTAGTGATAAAGTTACCACAGTAACAATTTTATTACAGTTCTAGATTTCAATACAATATGTTCTAAAATTTATAAATTTCTATTAAAATTATTTAGCAACTTTAGATTCCAGAAATACAATTAGATATAGAATTTCAATTTTTATTACATATATTTACTCCAATAAAGTAATTTTAAAAGAAAAATTTATTTATTTATTCTACAAATTTAATTTTAAAAATAAATCTTCCTTTGACTATAAAAATGTTGCAGAAAATTTTAATGTAGTAAATATTTAAACATTTAATAAGAAAACATTCAAAAACTTTTTATTAGGAATATTGTTTATGTTTTATGAATCATTTCTACATATATCAATTTGATAACTGTTTCAAATAGTCAAATAAGCTTATCTTTTGAAATTTGATATGGAACAAATAAAATTTTAAAATATATTCTTAAAAAACTGTTTTCTTAAACTTCAAGATGATAAATCTTGATATATTGAATAAGCGTTATATAAAATTAAATAAAAAATATTTTAAAAAACTGAAATAAAATAAGCAATGCAATAATATTGCATTGCTTTTTTTATATATAATATATATGCATATTATATATTAATGCATTTCTTAATGTAAAATTTTATATGAAAATCTGCTGCTGATATATTTCATAATTACTATTAGACTACTTAAAATTAAATTACATTCATTTCCAATTAAATCATGAAAAAGCATTTCAATATATTGCAAAATATATTACATCATTTACCGTATTCACCAACATATTACCTTTTTATTACATTACTTCAATTTCAGTATACATTATTGAGACATTTTTCATATAATTATAATATTGTGTTAATTATTAACTGTTAGTAGAAGTAAACTATATGTCAATAAGAAAAAAGTGCTTTCTAAATTTAACTAGATAATAACTAGTTTGAACAGGAGAGAAAAATATTGCTTTCTTCATCTTTTTAACTTAATAAATAAACCCATCTTATGTAGCTAAATTCTAAATTTTTGAAATATTGTACAGTGGTACCTCAGGTTACGAACGCCCCAGCATACGAAATTTTCAGGATACGACATGAAATTCGAACATATTTTTGCTCCACGATACGAACAAAAACTCACCATACGACGTTACATTAGTTCGCATTTTTCATTTGTTTCTCTTATTACATTATTTTTTTTAATGTATTACTTGGCTTTAATTTGAGTATGTTTTTCGCGTTGGAACGAATTATTTGGTTTTACATGTAATCGTATGGGAAAACATGATCCACCTTACGACATTTTCATGATACGATCTCAGTTTCGGAACGGATTAATTTCGTATCCTGAGGTACCACTGTATTTTGGAATTATTAAAATATATTAAATGTTAATGTTGAATACATGTTAAATATTTTTAGTTTCAAAAGAATGAAATTATTCCCATAATGACACATTCAAATTCTAATGCAATAATATTGACATTTGACAAAATTTCAGAAATGAATATTGATCAACTAAAACACTTTATTACTGCTATATAGTTTGTTAAATAGTTATATTGAGATAATTAGAGTTTGCTGTTACAGTCAATAAATTAAATAAAATTACACAAACTTCTCGAAACCAAATTATTTAACCAGTGTAAAGTTAGCTCCAACTTTGTTCTTTAAATTTTTTTCATGAATCATTTGTTAGTGTTTGTTGGTCATATAAAATCATTTGTAAGTGAATAGTTATAAGTACTTTTAATGTTAAAATAGTCTTTTCCTCAGTTCATTAATTGCTTTTGTAGTGAGGAAAGAATTATTCATTGGAAACATAGTATAGAACACAAAATTTTGACATATTTTCATTAAAATAAAATTTAAATATGCATAAGGTAAAGACACATTAAGGAAAAAATATTCTATTTCTGCTAATAACATAAATATTTATTCTGGAACTAAAACAAATTCAAGAGTAATTGCTACACAAACTTTTTATAGTTAACTTAATCATTTTTGAAAAAATACATGGTAATTAAAAATAAAAAATTTTTAATTCTTGAATCTATGTCCTTGCACTATCAGTTAAGATAGCCTAAAACAAAAAATCACTACAAGTTGATATATTACTGAGCAAATAGTTGTCATAACAGAAGTTTCGAGAAGGTGAAGAAGGAAGGACCACATGTCAATGACAGAAATCAAAAGGCGTGAAAAGAAACTTTACAAATAAATGTAGAAATTTAGTAATTAATCCTATTGCCAGTTACAATCATTTTTGGCAGTGGAAGTATGTTTATTACTTATGAATAAGTAATAATTCTAATATCAAATTCATTTTGTTTAATCTTTTTGTCTTCATAGCATAACTTTGAGATTGTAAAATAGTTTCAAACTAATTTGCATGAAATTCTGATTATTCAAAGTAAACTATCTTGGAAATGTCAATCATTAATGCCTTTACCTTATATTATTAAGAAAATATTTTGTTTAAAATTAATATTGAATAAAAGAATTCAATTCAATTAGAATAATAGATCAAAAGCAAGTTTTAAAGCTAAACTAAATAGTTCTAAATAGTTTAATATCATGTTCAGTAACTGCAATAAACTTGTTTGATAAAAATAAAATATATAATTGATACTTTTCCAAAATGCTGTAGTATTGTCTGGGGTAATTATAAATTTTTCTTCTTATGATTGTACAGCAGTTTGAAAATCTGGTACACACACACACTTTAAAAGAACAGGGGATGCTTTATAATCTTCATTATTGTCTTATGTTTATATTTAAAGTTTTATTTTGTTTACTCAAATCTAGTGCCCAGTTTTTCAGTTTAGGATTAGATATTATCTACAAATGTGAGTGCTACTATCAATGGTGAGAATTTGTGCTTTTGTATTAATTTATAAAGAAGTACACTAAGATAATAAATAATAGGGAGATAAAAAAAAAACTTATTTTGACTGTGTACTATAGAAACTGCAAAGTTTCTATAGTGTACAGCTTTTCATATGGGTCATTTGCAAATACCCCATATGAAAAGCTATAGTAGTAGTTGTAAATATACAGTACTTGTAAATACAAATTGAACAGTATTTTATAATGACAATCAAGAATAGGTCTATTTAACTATAAGCCCTATACAGGCTTTTATTTCAGAATGCCTAGAATATACATAAAGAAAGAATCTCTTATTTTCATATGTAATTTCAATAATTTACAAGCCATATTTTGGTCAGCAAGCCTTTGGAACCTAGAAATATAGGGAAAAAGTAGCATGTTGGATTTTAACTACAGATAATATATTAAATTTATCCCTCACAATATGGATATAAAAAGAGGGTGTTGAATAGGTTTATGGTACACATTGGTAAACACAGCCATTTCCTAGACCTCCATATTCAATTTTAAAACAGCCACAAGTTTACCAATGTGTACCATAAACCTAATCAAAACCCTCTTTTTATACCTTCAACATCTAATGATCCCTATATTTATAAGGTAGCTGCATTTAGAGTATAATAAAAAGAGCATATATGTATTGCTCTAGTCTCAAAGACACTATGCAAGAATTAGAATGTATAAAATGTATAGCAGTAGAGCATGGTTATAGTGGTAAACTAATACCTACATTAGAACGTACCATAGAAGAGAATCTTTAAAGGTATCAGCTAGGAACATAAGACTGCGATTATAAACAATAATTCAAAATTGTAAATGCATTGTAGTTGATTACAACCCCAGATTTAGTACAACTTACAAGATCATAACGAAACGATTTTTAGGTTGTTCGGAAAGTAAGTTCGTTTTTTTCCGTGGAAAAAAAAACAATATTTTTATCATAAATAAATATTTTATTGAATTATATATCGACCATTTTGGTCAAATACCTGTTGTCATTGTTTCTGTATTATTTTTATTTTTCTGTATTATTTTATTTCTGTTTATTTCTATATTTATTATTATAGTTTTAAACAAACTATAACACTTTAATTTTTATATTTTTTATATTTGATATCTTTGAAATAAAAAATGTGAAATGGAAATCATAATGACTTATATTTTTTATCACCTTAATTTTACTTTTCAAGAAAAAAATTTACCGGTAGACCGGTATTTTAATTTTCATTTACCGAATTACCAGTAAATGAAAAAGTCTGTAAATTTACAATCCCTAGATAGTACGTCCCATCTAAGTTATAACAGTTTTTGACAAGTTACCAAACTTGTGTGAAATTTGACATTATTATGGTAAAACACTAAACCTGTTTTGTTGATCAATTCTGGCCTCCTTTTCTGTTTGATGATATTCCTCAATTTGCTTACTCGATGGCAGTACACTTTCGAATCAATTGTTAAATTGTCTGGTAAAAGCTCCAAAAACAAAAAAATTTCCTTAAAATCCCATCAAAGAGAGCATCTCTCTTTAAGAACATGTGGAACCCATATATCAAACTTTGAAACGAAACCAATTTGTTTCAAGTACTCATAAACAGTTCAATTTGACAAATTTAATCTCTTAGTGATTTCACGTGTTGTTATTTGGCAATTTGCTTCAATCAGTACCTTTATTTTGTTTTCATTGGCTTCAACTGGCCATCCAGAACGTGGTGCATCTTCAATATTGAAATTGCCAGAACGAAATTTTGTAAACCAGTTTTGGCACTGTCGTTCTATCAATACATCTTCTCCATACACGTCACACAATTTTTTTCTCACTTGAACAGCATTCTTACCTTTTCGGTAATAAAAGAGCAAAATATGTCGAAAATGATGCTTTCAATCTTCCATATCTGATGGTACACAAAAAAACAATTGCACGAAATCAAACAAAATTTTTTACAAATAAGACTTAAAATGCTAGCTGTCAAAATATATAATGATAATACGGTTTAGAATAAAAATGGCGGGAAAAATATGAGTAATCCGTCTAGTGATAAAAAAAAACATACTTACTTTCTGAACAACCCAATAAATACCAGTTTAGCCTGTAAATGCAACCCAACTGTATACAAACTACTCAACAACAGTAAGGATAAGATTGAAGATAGCAAAACTCCTGGGGTATATTCCATACCACTGTATGACAACAGATTCAATAGAAATCTAACATATATAGGCTCACCAAACAGATCCTTGATGGAAAGACTCAAAGAGCACCAATATGATATTAGTAAAAACAAAATACAGTAGATCTCTAGCACAATATGCAAATGCATTTTTAGGGCAAAAAAAAAAATCAGAAATGATAAGCACCAAAGGTAATTAGTGGCTTATGTTGCATTTTTGTACCCATATATATTAATAATAAACTGAAATTGTTAATCTTTTCCACATTAAAATAAATTAAAACGCTATTATACATATGTATATAATATGCTTTTATGAATTTTTGATAAAACTTTGTAAAGCCTTTGTATCAAAACATTACATGATGGAAACGTTTGAGAGATCGTTTTTATTTGTATCCATAGTTAGTGTAAATCACATCTCAATGTCCAAACAGTTTTTTATTAGTTGAAATTTTCAGACCTGTGTAATAGATAAAACAAAGTAAAAATTTTAATTTGATATTTATTCAAATTAATAAGTTTGTTGTTTTAATCTGTTAACATTTCTTTCTGATTTCATAGATGCAATAATGTTCATTTAAATACGCAAATTTAGGATTTATTACAAGATGACAAAATATATATCTGTAACACCAATTTATTCTAATAATTAAATAATTTAACAGATAATTAATAAGCCAATAAACTTTGTTGAATTATTAAATTTTGATATATAAAAAAAAATTAAGTTTGAATTGTACTAACAAATAAATGACAGAGCCAGATTAACTATAGAACTAAAATTTGGCTAATTAAATAGATATTATGTAATTTGAACTAAAGATAGATGGTTTTGTTGCCAATCTGTAGTAAAGTCACTAATATCTGTTTAATTAATTAATCATTAATAGCATGTTCTCAATTTCAAATTATGTAGGCCTATAATTTAATTTATTCTGCATGAATTAATTTAAAATATAAAAATGCCAATAAGACAGTAATGAGATTTCTAGTTGCTTCTTTTTCTAATGTGCCATTATATTTTTAAAAATACCATATTAATATATTCTTACAATATATGTATGTAATAATATATACAGGGTTATTAAAGAATAATTTCCCCATTTCAGAGTGCTCTGGAATGTGTTCTACTGCTTGAAATGAAACAACATTTGGATACAGGTACTTCAGATGATAAGCTTGTCATTTATTAAATAAAAATTTTTTGTACAAAAAGTCATCAACAGGTAGTGCTGGAGCTATGTAACAGGAATCCAAACCTATTCTGTCACCAGATAACAGTATCTTAACATGTTGGCAACTTTAAGGATCCCAGAGCTTCAATAACATGGGTGTCTTTGGGATACTACATTCATGCAAGATGGTACACCATCCTATATTGCTTGCTCTGTTCAACATGTTAAAGCAGACTTTCAATCATGATCAGCTGTTACTTCCCAACAACTTGGCCTTCTTGCTCACCTGACCTCAACCCGTGTGACTTCTGCCTATGAGGTTTCTTGAAGGTCCAGGTCTATCATAAAAGATATACATCTGTGTCAACTCTAAAAAACAAAATTTGTCAGCATGTTCTTGCAATTAAAGTGGACTCATTGTATTCAGCTGCAGAAAATATGCTTTTGTAAATGGAGAACATTGATGAAAACAATGGAGGACATACTGAACATTTACAACTGTGATTTGCATAGCTCCAGTGCCACTTATCAGTTTCTTTTTTATGAAAAAATTTTATTTAATAAATGGCAGATGCATCATCTGAAGTACCCATTGTCCAAATGTTTCATTTTGAGCAGTGGAACATGCTCCAGAGCCCTCTGAGTTGGAGAAACTATTTTTTAACAACATATTTCTATAATTAATTTTCATATAATGGTATATTTAACCCCAAAATTATAACTATTTCTTTTAAAACTATTTCAGTGCATAAAAGTTGAAAGTGCACTATTATTGATGATAGTGCACTTGACCAAATAGATTTTTCTCTTGGAACCAGATGAATCTTAGTCCAGTGAAAGAAGACCATGCTGACCTTTCAAAAACTGTTCAAACAGAAAGAGTGCTCATGAAACCATTCATTCAAAAATTGTTTTAGAGAGTAATTTCCATTTGTTAAACAACAGACAAAACCTTTTTTTTTCTGATGTTCTAATTTCTTTTTGTTTTCTAACAACTTGTTTCAGTTTATTTGAGTTTCCTTTATTTATTTCATTTAATAAAATTTATTTCTATTCATACAAACATTGTTACTTTGTGCTTCATGACAATATATAGTAAATGAAAATACTCTTACAGATTTCTTTTACATTTAAAAACAAAAGAATAACCGGGTTAAACATATGATATGAAAATGATTCATGTAATTGGAGCATCAAAAAAATATTTTCATTTACTAAATTTAAAAAATGTTTTTCATAATCAATATTTCTCAAAGTCAGCATTATTCCTTTTAGAGAAATATTTTATCTTTTCATATTTAAATTTTTTTCCTTCTCTAACAGTAAATTTTTGTGGATGTTTTCTCCAAATGTTATGAATCTCATATGTTTCTAGGTGTTTAGAGAAAAGGATCAAATGGATCATAACTTTTCAGAAAACATTTTTTAATGCCAAAATTCAATTCTACAATGTAAAATTTTACAGTCAAAATACCACAGATAATCACAGTTTATTTTCCATTTTAGCTTTTGTTTTTTTATGCTTTTCGTTTTACTTTCTTTAAAACATTTGTTCATCAATTATTTTTTATTTACTAATTTTGTTTGCATATATATTTACGTTTTACACAAAGCATAAATTTTCTAACATTTTACGGAATCAATTTTATTTGCTCTTGGTCAACTAATTTTCTTACAGATACTACTAAATAATGTATATACCGTATTTACTCAAATATAAGACGATCTTACATATAGGACGAGGTGTGACTTTAAAGATCAAAATAAAGAAAATTAGATTTATCAAAACAATTCTAATTTTATTTTGTTTAATAATAAATAAAATATCAAATGCACGTAAATATACACATTGTTCCACAAATATTACTGGCACCTTAAACTTCAAGGAAAAATCTTGTAAAATCGACAACATAATTTGTTCACGTAAAGCTGGACAATCAGGAACCTTTTTTGCCAATTCTTAACAGTAGAATTCACTCTTTGTCGATTACACTTATGAGTTTCTTCGAATTTCCAAATAATCATCTGTTTTCACATGGGAATGGATTAAAACTTATATTGGGCTCCCATGTAATTTTGGAATTCAATTCCAAAGCTTTGCTTTTCCTATTGCTATTCATCTTTACTCCTGGCAATACACAAGAACGATTCAAACGACCTAGATAAAATACTTTTGTTTTTAAACACCAGAAGGTGAGAATTCAGTAAAATATGCAAATACATAGTTTACAAAAATTATACAAAAATGAAAAGAATCCTTCACTCACACATATAGGACAACATAGGTTTTTGAAGCAGTGAAAAATGGATAAAACCTCATCTTATATGTGAGTAAATATGGTATGTAGTATCAAGGGATATAACCTAACCAAAAATTTATGAGTGTGGGTCAACAACATTGCCAATGGTGCGCATAAGTAGGCTATAATTAAATGCAATAGTCCAAGATCACTAGCAACACATTATTGTACAAGTAGCTACCATATCAGTATGGCAGCACCTTGAATGTCATAAGCAAACCACTGATATACATGACAATGTCAATAAAAAACTGAAAAGATTGAACAAGAACAAGTATAAATTTTATTCTCCTTTACCTCATGGCTGTTCAAGTAGCCTAGTATTTTATGTTTCATACCATGGTCAACTTCTTGTGACTTTTTTATGCTGTTTACTTTTAAACTTTTGTGGAGTGGTAATGGGGGATGGCAGAGTGAGGAGGTGGAAGAGCAGTAGTATGGGAAATTCTGTCCCACATGGGTATACCTCTGACACACACACACACACACACACAGCATTTATAGTGATCCAAATATAAAAGAAGTCATTTTATCTTTTAATATCATAGTCAATCTGACACACCCAAATCTCGGTTATATATATATATCCTTACTCCAGTATCTAAACTCAGTGTATCTGTTTTGTAGTTGTAAATGTATAAATAACCATAATAGAATAATAATTGATTAAAAAATGTAGTTTTATTTGCCCTTTACCTTTGAGGATAGATGATGGTGCAGGTGTAAATTGGTGGCGGAGGAGGGGAGAAGGGAAATGATACTAAAACTTAACTTACATAACATAATGTAACAATAACTTAAAAATAATTTAACACTTATTTTTTTTATCTTTTCTGTTTTATATATATTTTTAAAATTTTTTATTCACTGCTTTTTGCTTTCTTTCCTTCACTTCCACCAGCACTTTCACTGGATAGAGGTTGCTTGGTAAAATATCCAAAGAGGTTTGGCTTTGCCTACTTTTTAAAATGTTTCTAAAATGACTTAGACAAATGTCATTAAACTGAGCAGCAATATGGCCAGTGAAACCTTTTTGGGATGTTTCTTTTCAATAAAATCAGTCACTTTCTGATAATACCTCAAGATTTCCTTTATCGAGCGAGATCCTTCCACAACAAAGCAAACACACAGACTGAGACTAATGAACAGAAATGAATAAAAAATGCAAACTAATGTAACGTCGTAAGGTGAGTTATTGTTTGTATCATAGAGCAAAAATATGTTCAAATTTCATGTCATATCCTGAAAATTTTGTATGCTGAAGCGTTTGTATCCTGAGGTACTACTGTATAATGAATAATATTATAGTGGTTTAATAATTCTGATTTATTTAAAGTGCATTTAAAAGATTTTAAAGTTGTACTGTAATCAATATATCAAAAGAGTAGACATGAGTCAGCCTGAGATGGAAGGTTCTAATGTCAGAGAAAAGGGAATGAAAGGAGACATGTAGGAATTGACACATGGATCACAATAATAAAATTTGTAAAAAAAAAATAATATTATTTATGATAAAGATAGTATAAAAATGTTTTTAAAATGTAAAAAAGCTAAAAGTGATTCATGTGTCAACTTTCACTTGTCTCCTTCCATCTGACATAGGCTCTTCCAGCTCAGACTGATTCATGTCTACTCTTTTGCTGTGTGGACTATAGTAGAAATGAGAAGTAGAGTGTGACTCTATTTCCAGTGTCTGTTTTTGTTAGTTTCAATGGTATTGTGTCTGTGTTCAAATACAGTTATGCTTTTTATAAAATTTTAGAATAATCTTACAAGCTTATTCTTAACAGTTTACTACAGTAGGTTCACCATCTCATTTATTTATTTTCAATGTTCTTCTTTATACAGTAATATTTTAATATAAAATGTATATAATCATTACAACACTTGCATTGGTATCTATTGCATATTAAATTAAAGAAAATGCAGTTCATATATAATTTTGAACAAGGAATACTATACAAACTTATTCATTGCAACTCATTCACTGTTTATAAATATATCTTAATGTGTAACATTATGTATCCTCCATATTAAACATATGCTCCATTAAGTATTGTTAATTAATAAAATAATTAGTGTGTGCAATGTTTAATATAATGCTAAAATCATGAATTGTTAGCTAAATAAATTTTTTCCAAGAGTTTTACATTCCATGAAAATTATTTTTATATAAATGTCCCATATTTGTAGCATTATTTCTGCCCAATTAATTTGGCTGATGATTGGATGGTTATTAAAATTATTTTATAATGAAAATAACTATTTTAATTAACAGAACTTTAAAACTTACCTGTACAAAGAATATATTGTTTGGAAATGAGACTGGTTGTTTTGATCCAAAAGGTAAAGTTGTACGAGCTACAGGTCCATAACACACAGCCATTGAAACTGGAAATACTTCATTTCCTAACATTTGCGTAGAAATATAATGACGTACATTTTTCCGAGCAACTTTGATCAAAGCAGGATCGATATCTAAACCGATGATCTTTTTTGGACCTAAGTTTTTGGCAATCTCAAGAGTAAAATGACCAACATTGCAACCAATATCCAACACATCTTTTCCTTCAAACCACTTCTTTTTCATACATTTCAATCGAGGATCTTCACCGTGCTGATTGCGATATCCATAATAACGGTTGTAATTTCCATATCGAAACTGTTCATCTTTCTCACGATATTTAACTTGATCGGGCTGCTTCTTACGTTGCTTATGTCGTTTTCTCTGACTTTTTGTGGTGGCTGTTTTCACACCTTCAACATTTTCTCTTGATATACTCCTATGATATCTACGAGGGAACTTTGACGGGGAACCTTGCGGAACAACAGGCGATACAATTTTATCAACCACTCGTTCTTCACTCTTAGAAGTAGGAATATGTAAATTTTTGAGATCTTCTGTGGTGGTTTTTATTGGCAATTCAACTTCTTTTTCTTTCTCTTCGGCAACTGGTACATCCTCGACTTTGTCTTCAATAACTTCGGTTGCTTCCTTTTTACGACTACGATTCCTTCTATTCTTTTTGGATTTTGGAGAAACTAAATTAAATTCTATATCTTCCCCTGTATTAAGATTTAACGGATCATTTATATTTGTCGGTATGAGTACTTCGACTTGAGTACGGTATTTGGGTGTCGGGATCGGAGAAGAATACGGAGTAACCTGATTTACTCTCTTATTAACTTCTTCGTCGGCTAAACTTTCCAAATTAAGCGGATCGTTAATATTACCACCGAGCAAAAATTTTGTCGGCGGAACAATAACATTCCCACGATATCTTTTCTTTGGCGGAAATTTTTCACCACTAAAGGTATGTCTTCGTTTACCTGTCAACCATTTGTGTTGATGACCGTGATTGGTACTCTCCTGCTTGGGCAAATTCTTCTTAGCAGGTACGCTAGTCTTACGTGACATCTTCGCCATCCTCATTTTATCGTAATTTTGTCTGTCATCGGTTGCGAAATTCATCGATTGACAAAGATACCTCTGCGCGGATTCATTCACTTGAACAATAGTTTCTAATGACGTGCTCGAAGCCATTTCAGCGATTTCCTATACGAACACGTGGTTTTGTTTATATCAGCTGCTTCGAGATTATCGACCTAGATCCGGTTCGAGAATAAAACGCCACACAATGGCGACAATAGGAACGAATTACCAAACGATCAAAAAACAGTCAAAATATGAAAAAATATACATCAGAATGAAAATTTCNACTATAAATAATAAATCATATGGCTGGTTTTTTTAACTGTTTCCGCCCTGTGGGCACTAAGATTGCCTCTTTTTGCAAGCCCATTATGGATTCTAATACGAACACGTGGTTTTGTTTATATCAGCTGCTTCGAGATTATCGACCTAGATCCGGTTCGAGAATAAAACGCCACACAATGGCGACAATAGGAACGAATTACCAAACGATCAAAAAACAGTCAAAATATGAAAAAATATACATCAGAATGAAAATTTCTTATCTCCAATCGTTGCAAGATGAACCTACCTCGGTCTTTTATCACGTTTCTGTACAAATAAACTCCTCAATCTATAATCAAATTGACTTGTACGATCGACAGAAAAGCACATTCTTACACGAAATTTAATTCGCTTGTGAGGTCGCGATCGTATGACGCTCCAATTTATAACCTCGTACAGCTTCATCTAAAACCCGGTGAACAAAAAACGAAATTAAAACGAAATTTAAACCCAGACAAAACTTTCGTATAAAAACAAAATTTAAGAAAAACTTACATTCATAAAACACTTATCAACTTACTAAAATATCAAAAATATATTTTAAAAAATTTTATTATTTCAAGTTTTAAATATTGAATTATTCAAACGACTGTAACAATAAATATAAAATGCAAATATAGGATGTACTGTACAGGTACATATTTATTCTTATCATTTAAATTACAATAACATACAGTATATATATTTTAAATTACTGTTTTAAGAGAACTTTTATAAAATTCTTTCTTATTGAAGCAACGAAGCTCTGAAGTAAATATTCTCAGATCCTATAAAAACATTACTGTTACAATAGTGATATTTGGAAATTACTGGCTTCTGTAAACTATTTGTATCTATGTACAGAGGTCAATAACAGAACGAATAAGAAAATATAATGTTTCTATAGAATTCTAACTGTAAGACTTGCACATTTGATTACAATTAATTTATTACTAATAACATTTCTTTCGTCATTCAGAAACTAATTTAACGCTTAATAAGCTGAATAGCGTTTTTTCATTCCTCTTAAAATTGAATTATTTTGTCAAAATTTAGTAACTTTAATGTAAGGCTACTTTAATTTTTGATGCGTAAGCATTAGGCTACTTGATGAGTAAGCATTCATAAGATGAAATGAAGAGCCAAAAATATTACATGATTTTTAGAAAGTTTAACGTGTAAAATATTTAAATCTAAAATTATAATTTCAATTAATAAAACCATTTAGAATTGTATTACAGTATATATATTTATTGTTATATATTGTAATCTATTTGTTTAATATTTTATAAATTATTGGTCTTTCTAATACATTAAAGAGAACATTGTACAAGTGATATAATGATTATAAGAATCAATATAATTCGAGATGTATTAATGAAAGAATTTTTAATATATTAATATTAATTAGATAGACATGTCGTCTTCAGTTTTCTTAATGATAACTTAACGGTTCCTTATAACTTAGAAAACTAGACTGTCTTTATCTTTTTAACGTTTCTCAACTAAAACCAATCTTTGTTCAAATTTAGGCATTAGTTCCGTTGTATAATATTTTTCTCCGGAAGAGATATGATAACTTCGTATAGACTACAACCATTCCGTAATTATGCTTAGTGCTGTCTACACAATCATCTGTGGTTCATTTTTAATGCATTTATACTTTAAATAGAATTTTTTATAAATTCGAATAATATCCTGAGAAAAAGTTCGTATTTTTTTTTTGTAATTGTCGTTTATTTTTTAAATTTTTAAAATGTTTTACAACTTAAAAATAATAAAATAACTTATTTTATTTTTATTAGTTATATTGTTCTATATAAATTAGCAATAAAAGAAATCTTGGATTGTGACATATCGACCAAACAAGCTCTGCAGAATTTTATCAAAATCTTCTACAATATATTGTATATATACTGTATAATGTTCTTTCGTTCTTTTTTTTTTAGTTAATATTTTTAGGCAAGATATCAAAATCTATTTGTGTTTTAAAATATCTTAGCAGTAGGACTATGTTTTTTGGATGATATTCAGAATATTATTGATTCACAAAATATTTGACTCCTTGCTGCTGAGTACACAATGCATGAACTAAATCTTATTCAAATGTAAATTTCTAGCTGTCACAACTCAATTATGCAAATTAGGTAGATGTAAATACTATCTTCTTACTTGTTAATATCTATGTAGGCCTACTGTATAGAGACTAGTCCTTATTATCTAAATTTTTCACAAAACCTTATAAGCCATCTAGTTCAAATTTAGTAATGTTTTATGACTTCATTATGAGATTTCATGAATTAATCT
Organism: Centruroides sculpturatus; assembly: GCF_000671375.1. Lineage (NCBI taxonomy): Eukaryota > Metazoa > Arthropoda > Arachnida > Scorpiones > Buthidae > Centruroides > Centruroides sculpturatus. The sequence continues at coordinate 761,231 of NW_019384307.1, forward strand.
TATTATTTACAAATATAACAATAATGGTAATAGTAAAATTTGAATATATCGATATAAGTGTTGAGCGTTGATACTATATAGCAAATGGCCAATTAAATAAACATTTATACTAAATAATTACGCCATTTCAAGAACTTGTATTTGAATCTTCAAATAAAGTAGCAGGTCGTGTGCACAGTTGGAGAAAGCATTTTTGGGGGGTGAGAAAGGTAACGATAGGTTTTTAACCTGTAGATGTGTAAAATAAAATTTAAAATTGTCTTATGCTATATAAATTTGACTCGACTGTGCTGTCTACTCTCAGAACCCACGATAAACTGAAAACACTACGGGATCCTCACAATGATCCTCTCTACCTTTGTCATCTTGAACTCATTTGGAGTTTATAACAAAAAAAAAAAAAGAAAAATTGAATATAATTTTCAAGGTGTGCTAGACCTTATTTTGAAATTGAAAGGGGTGCTGATCACTCAAAAGGTAAGAAACACTGAAATAAAGCATTGGTGTAATAGTTGGAATTTAACATCAAAAAAGCAAAATTAAAACATTTTTATCGTAACCAATTAACTATTTATGAAATGTCATTTGTGTCCACAGTGGCAGAACCATTTAATAATTAAACGGTATATATTAATANACTATGACTTTTAGTACTTTAGTAGATCTTTTTGAGATACAGAATTTGAGGTAGACTCCTCAAATTCTGTATCTCAAAAAGAAAGAATTAGTATTTACTATCCACATCAGACGATTATAGAATACATCACTACATGGTTGCATTTTATCGTTTCATATGTATATGCGTTTATTATAAAATGTTAAACTATGACTTTTTTCTATCTAGATCTTTATGTCTTCTCTCGGATGAGAAACGAATATACTAGGATTGGATCGATTAAATAAGCTTTGAGATTCTATATGCAGTAATTTAATTTTATATAAACGTGAAAAAATAACAATTAAAATTTTAATTTGATACTAAATATTTTCTCTCGGATTTTTATCTAATTCTTAATGTGTTTGTTTAATTTATTAAAAAATATACCCATATTAAGATAATTTACTAAATAATTAAGGTTTAGCCAAAGGAACAACATATTATCAGTTTAATTTGTCTGAGACATTTCGGAATTTACAATTCTTTACCAGCACTACAACAACTTCAATTCTTGAAGTTGTTGTAGTGCATGTGTTGTGTTTCAATATTTTTTATACAGATTAAGATTGGCATAAAACTCTTTCCAATATCCTTTTATCGTTGGACTGCAATTTTCAAAAGTTGCAGACCTATCAATTCCCACCGGCGTCTGGCTGGCTGTCTGTCTACCCTTCCTTAATCTCGAGACCAGAAATGAATACCTCAGGGGCAAAAAGCTCCGATTAACTATATATGAACTTCCGGTATAAGCTCCGATAACTATATATAAACTTCCGGTAATAACGTGACTTCCGGTATAGACCGGAAGTCACGTTATTTTAATTCAGAATTCTCCTGAACGGAGTTAGATAGATAACCGGCATGATTCTAAAGTTAACAGGAAAAGTATGATATATAGGGGAAAACACTACTAAAATTGAGAGCGTTCTAACGAAAAATTGCAGCCCGGCATTGTGNCTTTACTTTAAAAATATATATATATATATATATATTGTTTCTTTACAATTTCTTCTTTAACGTTTAAAATTTGTATTTTGGATAGAAAGAAAATAAAGAGCAATTTATATGTAAAAAATGAAGTATTAGTTAGATTTAGATTTTTTTTTTATCAATTACTCTCCGGTTATACAGAACTTCAATGTGTAGGATATTTTTATAAAAAAGGACAAAGTAGTTTATACGGCATATACCTCTGTATATTATCCATTTCAATCTTGTTTATATCCTTGTAGACAAATAAAACAACTCGATAAAAATTTCAGAAAAAAATTTCTTTTATTAGAACTTATTCTGATAAAATTGATGAATTTCACAGTATACATTCATAAAAATTATAGCAGGTAGTACAATATGAGTCTTCATAAAGGCATTACAACTTTGAATGCTTATAGAATTATATTTAGAAGACTTACAGAATCGGTCCAGGCGTTAATTTATAGCAAAACACAATTTGTTTCAGGTAGCGCAAAAATGCTGCATCGGATTGACGAAGACGAGATATTTCTGGACAATATTGTTTTCGGTGATGAGACAGCATTTCATCTCAGTAGTAAAGCGAATATCCACAACCAAAAAATTTGGGGCTTCGAAAACCTTTATGCAATGTAGAATGTGTTCGTGACAATTTAAAAATGAATTTGTTTCAAGGATTTTTAGCAAATACAAAGGGTACGGCATCTTCTTTTTCCATGGGAGAACCTTGATAATAACTGGATTTGCTGGAAAATTTTCTCATTCCATAGTTGAACCGCGATAACACAGTAAGACATGTACTTTCATCAAGATGACAGATGTCCGGAATTTGTATAATAAACGTATCCCAGGTCAGTTGTTTGGTCGAACTAGACCGATAGAATAGCCATCTGGTTTCCCAGATTTAACACCTCTCGATATTTTTTATGGAGTTCCGTTTAAATAGTTAGTGTTTACTCTACCCTTGCAAATCTCGCTGAGTTCAAAACACGAATCATCGTCACCGTTACCGAAATGACAATATATATGACGCATTAAATTTAATAATAAATTGAATTCTAGTGGGATGTCTGTCGTATCACCACTGACGTCATACCGAACCAAATGATTGTTTGAGATAAAACTTGATATGTTTTGCTATAAATTTACAATTTAACCGATTCTGTAAGTCTTCTGATTGAAATTCTACATGCTTTCAAAGTTGTAGTCTTTTTTTAATTATCTTATAAGTTCGGCTATACTTAAAGTGGTGCACCTAGTATGTAGCCAAGGGACCCTGGCATCCCCCCAAAAAAGAAAAAAACAAACTGTAGAAAATTTTCCAAAAATCTTTTCTTAATTAAAATTCATTTTTTACTTATAGTGTGTCGTGTCATCTATTTTTATACGACTTATGAATTACCTGTCACGTAAAGTGGGAATTTTTATTGAATTCGCATTAAAATTTTTCTCTGTTCAATTCGGCTCCCCGTAGATTAAATTCTGAGTGCGCCACTGTATACCTATATCGTATAAAGTTTGTCTGAACACAGGATTGTTCAACATACTGTAAGCATAAAAGAAATGAAAATATATAAAGAAATTAATTAAGATTTAAAATATTTATAATAATTAAAATTTCAAGTTATATAAGAGAAAATAATCATATGTGGTCAAGTCCAGAGAATACATCAAGTTTTCAATCGCGATAGAACTTCTTTTCGTTAAAAAAACTGCATTATACTTTAATTTCATGTTTTATCCATGATGAAAATAACAATAACAATAATAATAAAGCAACAACAATTGACTAAACTATAATAGCTAATAACACAATAATAGAATTATAAATGTATTCATGAAATTTCATCATGGTTTAATTGAAGATTACTACTACTAGTAAATAGTTCTGCTATTTACTACAAGCATTATGCTGATATTTTAAATACGAAAAACCAGTCTTAAAGGAGGAAGAATAAGGCATGATACGACTTTCTTGTAAATTGTAACAATTTATGTCTCAGCTGATGCTTGTACACAATAAAAATTGTAACGATCTGACTAAATCGGACCGACAAAAATTGTACTCTATTTACAATTGCAGGCGAAGAAATCGGAACCAATTCAAAATTGACCAATCATAATCGATATATTTTATATATGTATATAATAAGATTTAATTTATTGACTTTTTATGTCACAAGGGCCTCTTGACCTGTGCCACTGTATGTAACAAGATGTCTGCGCCATATTTTAGCAAAAACAAATGGAATGTGTGAGAAATGAGAAATAAACAAAACGTAATCTAAAATTTTTACTTACTTGTTAGAAACAACTCTAACTTTTTCAGAGATGTTAATTTATATGTATGATAAATTTTGTGTTGACTTTAAATATAAACATCGTATGTTTATACGATTATCTTGATGTCAACAACTTAGCGATCCTCAATAGGATGTCTTTACTTACTAAATATTTCTAAACAATTGCTGAAGACTGTTATAGTAAAACAAAGTAAATAAAATTACGAGCTTATAATTAATATTTACATACAACTTTAGGAATTAAAAAACCGGGACTGTTTTCCCACAGGTAGATGTATCACAAACGATAAAAATCAAACGAAAATAATCTGATATAATGAAAATTATATCGTGTCGCTAGGCTCAGTGCCATCGTAACCATTGGGTTAATATCAGAGTTGTCGGATTGGGGGTTTGCTTTACCCAAAATGAGGACTTTTCAAGTAAGAAAAATTCGGAGAAATTTTATATTCTTCAAGGAAAAGTTGGGGAATAGGCCTATATAATTTTTTATTTTCCCTGTTGACTTGAAAAGTCCTCATTTTAGGTAAAACAAACCCCCTAATCTGGCAACTCTGATTAATAAGCTGCAGCCAATGAGCTAGAATATGCTATATAGAGTGACTATAGCAACGCCATATTTAAAGAAAGTTGAATATACGTCGGCCATTTTATTTTTAGTCAAGGGGCGTGTCGTTTGTGTTGTGTAAAAATAATGAGCTGGAATATTCTAACTCGTTGTGTAAAAGTGTGCAAAGGAAAGAAAGAGTTTTAACCCCTAACTAAGATGGTACGAGACAAAATGATCCTACATAGTTTCTTTTTAATTTTGAAAGTAAATAACAATGCATTTCTTTCCTAAACCCTTTATTTAAACGCTTCTAAAAAAGACAAAATATTCTGTAGCAATACGTTAAATGCATTTCTAAACATTCTTAATTTTACTTTTCCGGCTGTTATGTGTACGTAACAAGAGAAAGTATTGGAATCGTGTCAAATTTGACCCTCAGAAATTTGGAGAGTTTTTTCCAAATCTCCATGTTTTGAACTTCCTAAACACAAAAAAAGTCAAAAAAAAGAAAAATATTTTGTGTATGTGTGTTGGCGTCTATAAGAAACGAAATTTATCGTGGCAACCTGTCTATAGGGAGCATTGATGCTATTAAATTTTGGTGATTAAAGGTTGAAGGGTTGGGGAGATAAAGGGGTGTCATATATTCTGGAGAGAGGTCGGACTTTTACAAATTTTTTTATAAAACCCATCACTACCCTCAAAATTAAGCTTTTTTGCTATTCGATCATAATTAAAAATATTTAAAAAAAGTTATTTTTTAAATAAAATCTTACAGAAGCCAGAAAAGTTACGCAACTCGTTGCTGCATTTTTTTTCACAAGCTGCTAGGTTTAAAATATGATAATACAGTACTTTAAGTTTCTTTTTTTAAGAAAGCTATGTTAATAATTCTCATTGGTAAGATATTTAACGAAGTTAGTTCTAGACATTTGTGTAATTGACATAATGATCAAAAGGCTAGTTCATGTTAATATACTTTCGTTATCCAGAATGATGCATATCGTGCACAATTTGTACACGTCCTAATTTTCCAGTTTTTATATATCAGTCTCTCGCACTTATTGGTATGTTTTCTTTGTCTATTCTTGGTGGGCAAATGTAACACTTCTTCCATTTCCCACAATTATTAGCTCCTTATTACCTCTTAGAAGGATTTTAACTTCAACAGTGTGGTTCATAACATAAATAAGGTCAAAATGTAGTTTTTCATTGTAAATATTTTCACAAGTTAAAACCAAAATTTTCACAAATAAACTATAATTATATAATAAAAACACAAGAACACTACTTATACTGTATTATGCAAAAGAAAGAAACCCTATCCGAATATCGACAACGTACTGAATATGGTATGGAGATTGACCTGAGCCCACTATAAATAATAAATCATATGGCTGGTTTTTTTAACTGTTTCCGCCCTGTGGGCACTAAGATTGCCTCTTTTTGCAAGCCCATTATGGATTCTATGGATTCGGCCAGGCCCACAATGGGGTGGCCGGGTGGTGAGATTTGGGAACCAACATATCCGAAAGGACCAATCCCGAAAAATTGCTGGGGATTATTCGACCCGTCCGGATTCGATTCCAGGTTCCCCCAGAGTGTTAGGCTACGAGCCTAACACTCTGGGGCCCACCCGGCCTATTATGGCTGAGAATAAAGAACTTCAAGATTTGGCTCGTACTTAGATTATAAAATTATTGGTATATTGAGTACTACACTTACCAATTTAAACTCTAATCTGACCTTCTTTATAATAATTAAACAAATCTAGAAAATAGCTAAACTCAAGAAAAAACAATCTAGATTTATATCACTTATCTAATTGTTTAAATCTTAAATCTAGGGACAAACAAAACAATCTAGATTTAGATGAGAAAAATAGATTCTAAAATGATAATTCTGCCCAACTCGCAGTACAGATTTCAACGTTTTGACTTGACTTAAAGTAAAATGGCGGTAGATAGTACTCGTCGTAGCCACCAAAAGCGCTGTATCTAAGGTAACAACCACTTTGTGTAGTATATTCTAACTTGTTGGCTGCAGCCCTGTGAATCCTGAGGACGCCGGCTGCCGCCACTTCACGAAGGTTTTATTTATTTACTGTTCATTTTTTACACATAAAATTGTATTTTACACTGTTATTACACTGTAAATGAATACAATTTTCAATTTAATTTTAATTTCTACTAGTAGTCTGACGTAAAAATAAAAGTGAGCTTTTTTTTAATTATAAAAATGGATCTGACATTGTTAGCCTATGGCACTATTAGGACGGTCCTGGGTCGGCTTAAATCTTTTCAGACATAACCTGTTTAAATCATGTCATAAGTCAGTAACATGAAATTATTTTGAGTTATACATTAAATGCAAAAACTGTACTTACACAAAAATTTCTTAAAAATAAGAAAAGAAAAATCAAAATGTTTTATTTAACTTTTTTCGTCCTGTGGGCACTACGAGGTCTTTTGTGGCAAACCATTATGGGTTCGGTTAGGCCCACAATGGGGCGTTTGGATGGCGAGAGACTGGACACGACATATCCAGTAGGACCATTCCCCGAAATATTTCTATGATTTTTCGACCCGTCTGAATTCCCCAGAGCAGTAGACTAACATTTTAATCGCCTTGGCAATTAATTGACATACATAAGACGTTAAATCTGCATAACAGAAATAATCAATAAAACTTGCATCTTTATTTCATAATATAAATTGTATAAAATCCTTTTAAAATATAAATGTAAAAAGTATGAAGTGTTAAATATAGTTTTAAATAACTATTAATATAAGATATATTTTAAAAAATTTTATTATTTCAAGTTTTAAATATTGAATTATTCAAACGACTGTAACAATAAATATAAAATGCAAATATAGGATGTACTGTACAGGTACATATTTATTCTTATCATTTAAATTACAATAACATACAGTATATATATTTTAAATTACTGTTTTAAGAGAACTTTTATAAAATTCTTTCTTATTGAAGCAACGAAGCTCTGAAGTAAATATTCTCAGATCCTATAAAAACATTACTGTTACAATAGTGATATTTGGAAATTACTGGCTTCTGTAAACTATTTGTATCTATGTACAGAGGTCAATAACAGAACGAATAAGAAAATATAATGTTTCTATAGAATTCTAACTGTAAGACTTGCACATTTGATTACAATTAATTTATTACTAATAACATTTCTTTCGTCATTCAGAAACTAATTTAACGCTTAATAAGCTGAATAGCGTTTTTTCATTCCTCTTAAAATTGAATTATTTTGTCAAAATTTAGTAACTTTAATGTAAGGCTACTTTAATTTTTGATGCGTAAGCATTAGGCTACTTGATGAGTAAGCATTCATAAGATGAAATGAAGAGCCCAAAATATTACATGATTTTTAGAAAGTTTAACGTGTAAAATATTTAAATCTAAAATTATAATTTCAATTAATAAAACCATTTAGAATTGTATTACAGTATATATATTTATTGTTATATATTGTAATCTATTTGTTTAATATTTTATAAATTATTGGTCTTTCTAATACATTAAAGAGAACATTGTACAAGTGATATAATGATTATAAGAATCAATATAATTCGAGATGTATTAATGAAAGAATTTTTAATATATTAACATTAATTAGACAGACATGTCGTCTTCAGGTTTTTTAATGCTAATTTAACGGTTCCTTATAACTTAGAAAACTAGACTGTCTTTATCTTTTTAACGTTTCTCAACTAAAACCAATCTTTGTTCAAATTTAGGCATTAGTTCCGTTGTATAATATTTTTCTCCGGAAGAGATATGATAACTTTGTATAGACTACAACCATTCCGTAATTATGCTTAGTGCTGTCTACACAATCATCTGTGGTTCATTTTTAATGCATTTATACTTTAAATAGAATTTTTTATAAATTCGAATAATATCCTGAGAAAAAGTTCGTATTTTTTTTTTGTAATTGTCGTTTATTTTTTAAATTTTTAAAATGTTTTACAACTTAAAAATAATAAAATAACTTATTTTATTTTTATTAGTTATATTGTTCTATATAAATTAGCAATAAAAGAAATCTTGGATTGTGACATATCGACCAAACAAGCTCTGCAGAATTTTATCAAAATCTTCTACAATATATTGTATATATACTGTATAATGTTCTTTCGTTCTTTTTTTTTTAGTTAATATTTTTAGGCAAGATATCAAAATCTATTTGTGTTTTAAAATATCTTAGCAGTAGGACTCTGTTTTTTGGATGATATTCAGAATATTATTGATTCACAAAATATTTGACTCCTTGCTGCTGAGTACACAATGCATGAACTAAATCTTATTCAAATGTAAATTTCTAGCTGTCACAACTCAATTATGCAAATTAGGTAGATGTAAATACTATCTTCTTACTTGTTAATATCTATGTAGGCCTACTGTATAGAGACTAGTCCTTATTATCTAAATTTTTCACAAAACCTTATAAGCCATCTAGTTCAAATTTAGTAATGTTTTATGACTTCATTATGAGATTTCATGAATTAATCTTATTATTTACAAATATAACAATAATGATAATAGTAAAATTTGAATATATCGATATAAGTGTTGAGCGTTGATACTATATAGCAAATGGCCAATTAAATAAACATTTATACTAAATAATTACGCCATTTCAAGAACTTGTATTTGAATCTTCAAATAAAGTAGCAGGTCGTATGCACTGTTGGAGAAAGCATTTTTGGGGGGTGAGAAAGGTAACGATAGGTTTTTAACCTGTAGATGTGTAAAATAAAATTTAAAATTGTCTTATGCTATATAAATTTGACTCGACTGTGCTGTCTACTCTCAGAACCCACGATAAACTGAAAACACTACGGGATCCTCACAATGATCCTCTCTACCTTTGTCATCTTGAACTCATTTGGAGTTTATAACAAAAAAAAAAAAAGAAAAATTGAATATAATTTTCAAGGTGTGCTAGACCTTATTTTGAAATTGAAAGGGGTGCTGATCACTCAAAAGGTAAGAAACACTGAAATAAAGCATTGGTGTAATAGTTGGAATTTAACATCAAAAAAGCAAAATTAAAACATTTTTATCGTAACCAATTAACTATTTATGAAATGTCATTTGTGTCCACAGTGGCAGAACCATTTAATAATTAAACGGTATATATTAATAAAATTGTTAATTTATTACATATAAAAATAGAAATATGTTGTAAAATACATACAAAATATATAATAGTACGTAAAAGTATTAATAGCTATAATAAGCTAATACAGTATTTAGAATGAAATAAAATATTTACATTTTTTAGATTTCATATAGGCTACATATTTCCAATTTTTAATTATGAAATCAGAGTTAATAATATTACTTGCTAATTTCTGGTTGCAAAAGCAATTGGCAAATATCGAATGTATGAAGTCACCTTATTGTTTTTAATAAATTACGATCTACGTACCCATGGAAGTAAGCTAACTCCTTAGAATAAACCATGCAATAAATATAAAACCTGTTAATAGTGGAAAAGTGATAGAAATAAATGATATCGTTGAATAGACAGTAAACTAGATGATAGGATTAGTTTGATATCAAAAATAATTTTCTTAGCTATAAATGTATATATATAAAATATTATAAGCAAACTACTAGTGTATAAATTTACATGAAATAATAAACATATTGGATAAATTAAAATTATTTACAAGAAAATGGAAAATTAAATACTTCATTAATAAAGGTTGATTCGTAATGATCGTTATATTCGCATTATAATAAAAATGAACAAAGATCATAATTCATAAAACAGAACAGTGCTTATTGAGAAAGCCTACCGAAAATTGTTTCCAGTGTGCTGAAATTATATTATATTTGTGACATTATTTTTTTCCTATAGACACGCATTGAAAAATATTTATAGATTAAAAGAAAAGGGGTAATATGAGAATAAAAGCGATAATAAAATAAAAACACACTTCTAAGCAATTGTAGCTGCCCAGCATGCCTAAGCTTCATATTTACGGTGACTTCAAAAACATTTTTTACAAATTATTTATTTCATTTCTATCATAAAAATGTTTTCTTTTTGTCGAATATTATTATTTTTAAAATACTCTGGGGCCTCAGTAAGGTAACCCCATCTCTTTCGATTTCTGAGAGGCCCTGAGTGGGATTAGTGCGCTTGAGCGTGACTTTCATGAAACAAGGCATTCGGTTCTAGTTCACATACCTGTTCTGTCTAGCATCAAAATAAAGCACGCAAATATTTTATAATTGTTTCTTTAAATGGAAAATGATAAATTTGTTAAATTCGTGAAATTTCTGGAAAGTTAGTTTTATTTAACACATTTTCACTGTCTTACTACTGTTTTACCTTCATATTATAGGGAGATCCTGGTGCACCAGAGTGGTAAGCGCTCTAGGGAATCCAGGATTGAATCCAGGAGAGCAACCCCAGAAATACTTGAGGTCGATTTGTCCCGGATATGTCGGACATTATCTCTCGTTACTCGGTCGTCCCCATTATGAGCCTGGCCGAATCCATGATGGGCATGAAAGATCTGGCCGAAATTATAAAAAGATTATAAGAAAACTCATTCGCTGTAACGGAATCCCGCAACTACAGACTGTTTTTCAGGTCCCGCAGACCATTTTCCTTCTGTTATTACGAATTTTTAGTCGTCGTTTTATTTCGTCGCACTCATTGTTTTATTACTTTATTTGAAAAAAAATAAATACACAAATAATATAAAATTCATTTTTAATTTTTTCGGGTATCGTGAATGGTTCATTATATCGAGCTTTTACATATACAGTAATACCCCGAACTTACGCGATAGGTGGGACCGAGCGATAACCGCGTAAGTCGAATTCGCGTAAGTCGGGGTATAATTTTGCATATAAATACATACAAATAACACAAAATAAATTGTAACTATATGTCGAACACGTCCGAACATGTAAGCCGAACAATAGTGTGGGGGGAAATGAGTAATTAAGAGTTGCGTGGCGCTCAAACAAAAGACAAATCGACGAGATTTGAAAATCGCGTAACTCCGGATTCGCGTAAGTCGGGGTAGCGTAAGTCGGGGTATTACTGTATTTTTAATTTATAGATGCAAATAACTAAATTTATATGCATGCACTTCTATAAAATGGCTAAATAAATTTTATGTTTATATTTAAATTTATTAACAAAACTTAAATATTTTTGATTGCCATAACCAGGCATGGCCAACACATGGCCCGCGGGCCGGATCCAGTCCGTCTAATGAATTTATGCGGCCCGCGATTAATCTTTCAACATTAGCTAAAAACGTTTTTAAAAATATTTATGATGGCAAATATGGTTTATCCAACCATCCACAATACAATTGTCGTGTTTATGTTAATAAAAGGTATTTATTAATTATTCAAGTATCTTTAATTTTTCAGTAAGCCCCGTTTGGGTACTTCTGGATTCGATACTGCTAGTGTTTAATGGTTTTATCGGTAAAGTTTAGACCATTTGATTCAATTAGGCATCCCGTTGTGCCGTTGTGGAATTATCGGAATCTTTTTATGTTACGTTTTATTGTCAATATTTTAGATTTCTTAAATGCTGTAGCGATTAATATAGTTAAATTTTTGTTAAATCTTACACATTTAAAAAAAATCATTAATTATTTTTTCTTTTATCTTCTCTCTATTTCATTCCCATTGTAATGACTATATTGTCATGGGATACGCTACAGTCGTGATTTACGAACGAAACAACTAAAAAAAAAAATCTAAGAAACAGATTCCGAGTCAAACTTCGTCTCCTCAAAGCAGTAGGCAGATATTATTGTCATTCAACAAACTAAATGATTAATGTTAATGCATATCAGGTTTTGCACAAATAATTTCAAATGTTATTGATTTCGATTTGAGTGCGATTATCCGGCTGCGTGACAATGAATTCTCTTTCCGTTTGAGGAATTCAGCATCTATTCACATCCATTCTCTTAATTTGGATCAGAATATCATTTTTCGTACTTTAATTATTCTCCCCACAATAGGCAAATAGAATAATTACTATTAGCTTTGATTTCGGAAGAAATAGGCCAAATTCGTATATCTATTTTAGAATTAATCAGGTTACTTTATTCCATTTTTTGGCTCTTTTAGCTCTGTTGACATTTTTACTTTTACTTTTTCTATCCCATGGGCACTAAGAGGGTTTTTACCATGTCCATCATGGATTTGGCCAGGCTCACAATGAGGCGGTCGAGTGACGTGGGACGGGATCCGACATATCCAGAACAGACCACCCGTGAAAAATTCCTGGGGTTTTCCGATCGGATTCGATCCCGGATCGCCCAGAACGATGGTCTAAAATAGCCGTACCATTTCGGCTATCCGGCCGACTGAATGAACGATTTGAAAAATGCAGAAAAACTGTATCTAAAAATTGATATTCTGTTTTTATTTCTCATTCTTTCTATTCTGAGAATATTAAAAAGATGTTTTCCTTATGCCCGAGGATAAACTATGCCGAGCTTATACTGAGCAGATAGTGAGAAATCCGGGTCAATTAAGATTCGAAATCGGATCTTCCAGGTCGACAGGCTGGTATTATAGACAAATTTGATAAACATAAATTATTAAAATTTCCAGATTGCAGTATTTTTTCTGGGAAATGTTAATATATGTAAACAATTTCATAATTAATAACGTACAGTCGACATTTTAAAGTTTTCATTAACATGTCCGAATTAGCGTTTAAAAGTTTTATTTCAAAATATTGCATCGCTATTAATCGAACGATTAATAAAATATAATAATAAATAATTAGTACATTTTTAATAATAATTAGAATTAATAAAATAAAAGTAATAAACGTTTTAGCCGTAGTAAAAAGTTTAATTATGAAAACTAATTAGTGACGTTTAAAATAAGATTTATTAATAATTTAATTTTTATAAAAAATTTTAAAAAATTTAATTTATTAATTAAAATAATTTTTAAAACGTTAATAATAATTATTTTAATGAAGTTATATTATTTTCATATTTTATATAAGAATTCCGTTATTGGCCATTAGAGGGAATTATCGTCTTTCGGAGTTGACAAGACAATATGGAGTACGAAAGGATTTTGCTAGTTAAACAAGAAGTGTTTGTTTATAGAATACCACCGAGATCTACAAGTCGAGGATACAGGTATACTTGCTGTTTTTAATGTGTAAGTCGTAACTGTAACGTGATAATACTTAGAGGCGAGTATTAACAAATAAAAAAGTGTATCTGATAAATGTCAATTTCACTAGTCAGTTTCACCCTTAAGAAGGAAGAGGGTGTTTTCAGAAAATTGATAAAAATTCCCCTTAAAATACTCAATATCTTTTTAAATTTGATACATTTCTTTTAAAAGTAATTAGAATTTTCTTTTAAAAATTACATTACATGAAAGTTAAGATGATTGAGTTTAAATTTTTTTCAATTTAATCATCATAATATAACATATTTACAAATAAAATATATTAAACATTACTAAAATAGATTTCTGTGTCGTTATGTAGTATGCTTGCTTTTGTCAAATAATAAATTAGGGGTGTAGCCAGATTTTTTTTCTCCAAGCTAATTAATAGTGGTGGTATAATAATAATATAATACCAATATCCTATGTTTTAAAATTGTTAAAATTATTAACGTTAAATGCTTGATTAACTATACATGCAAAAGAATAAAGGTTGATTTATAATTTTATGAAGAAAATTTATTATGAATTTTCTTTTTGATTGCCTGAATAAATAAGGAAATATAAAGGGAAATTGACTCACAATAATTGGTATTAGTTTCTGATATAAAGGAAGATGTACAGATTTATTAACTTATTTAATAATAATTTAAAGTAGCTGTTTGGTTTAAAATTTTATTTTTTGGTAATAAGAATATTATGTAGAAGGATTTTTTTAAATGATAAGTTAGTTTAATACTTAAGCTAATATAATGAAACATAATTGTATCAGATATATTTTGTTTCCTTAATGAAAGTGAAATATAACATATTTTCCTTTAGTACATGTCTTTAAAAAATAATAATAAATAATACAAGTGAATAAATTAGTATAATATATTATTTTATTAGAGCATTTGGTTTAATTTAATTATTATATAATATTGAATAAAAATATTTTAAATTAAAAACTTCAAGATTCTTAAAAGTATAACAATTAATGAACTCATAATTATGATATTAAATTTGAATAACTCCTAAAAACCTGAAATAATTAAGTTTTTAGAAATAAAATGTTAAAAAAACAAAGAAATTTGTATGGAATTCAAATAAACAATGCTAATATTTTATCCAATAAAATTATAGTAGAAAAGAGATTGTTAAAAAGTTATATAAAAAGGAATAAAACATTAAGAAAATGATGTCTAACAAACAAAAAACAAATGAATGAAAATATTAAAATTTCTATAAACATCAAAATTTATTACTCAAAATACAAAAATAGTCACTAAAACAAATAACATGACAATAACTCCAAAGATAAATTTGCAGTAAGTTATTAATTTCTAAAATTCTATCAATATACAAAAAAGTACAAATTTTTATATTTCTTAATAAGTTGAACAGCTTTTAATTTTTAAACATTTCATAAGTCTTGTTATAAGGCAAAAGGAGTATTAAAGAATATAACTTAATTTTCAATACAGTAAATATTGAATACTCAATAAAATATTTTTACTGTCATTTACAATTTTGAAGTTGTGTCTTAAAATCTCTAAAAATATAGTTGTGTAAAATTTAATAACTTGAAATTAATTAATTACAGTGACTTTCCTTTATGTTTAGAAACAGTGGATATAATAAATAAATAATGTATACTATATTCAACTATGTAAAACAAATGGTCAACTGCTAGAAATCATCAAATTTTCAAAATCAATGTCAATATTTAAAATAAATCATATTGGATTTTCTACTCTAAAATTGTTATTTTGTAATTTATTTAGAGATTTTAAATTATATTAATGTCGTGAGGTATATTTTTTAAAATGATAGAGTTGAACATTGATCAATTACACATATAATTTTTTATTTTGTATACATAATAAAAATTATTATAAACATTATAATAAAAATATCATTATCATAAATGACATATAGTGAATTATATGACTAGAGTATTATTTTATGCAATCAACATACACTTGATATGTGTCAGACATGCCTGTAATATTAATGAAAATTTGTTATATAGAATTATTTAATAGTAAACATGTCTGTCAATATGTAATTGTCAAGCTTATATTGTCCTGAATAAGGTTAATTTCAAGAAATAAATAGGACAAAGAATATGTAAATATTTTTCTTTTTATCTTTCAAATTGTTCTGTTTTTTAAATAGAAAAATAAATAAATAAATAAATAAAAATCAACAATTTCTATTTAAAATTTATACCATAACAAAATAATAGTTATTTTTGTATTTTTATCGTCTTTCGGAGTTGACAAGACAATATGGAGTACGAAAGGGTTTTGCTAGTTAAACAAGAAGTGTTTGTTTATAGAATACCACCGAGATCTACAAGTCGAGGATACAGGTATACTTGCTGTTTTTAATGTGTAAGTCGTAACTGTAACGTGATAATACTTAGAGGCGAGTATTAACAAATAAAAACGTGTATCTGATAAATGTCAATTTCACTAGTCAGTTTCACCCTTAAGAAGGAAGAGGGTGTTTTCAGAAAATTGATAAAAATTCCCCTTAAAATACTCAATATCTTTTTAAATTTGATACATTTCTTTTAAAAGTAATTAGAATTTTCTTTTAAAAATTACATTACATGAAAGTTAAGATGATTGAGTTTAAATTTTTTTCAATTTAATCATCATAATATAACATATTTACAAATAAAATATATTAAACATTACTAAAATAGATTTCTGTGTCGTTATGTAGTATGCTTGCTTTTGTCAAATAATAAATTAGGGGTGTAGCCAGATTTTTTTTCTCCAAGCTAATTAATAGTGGTGGTATAATAATAATATAATACCAATATCCTATGTTTTAAAATTGTTAAAATTATTAACATTAAATGCTTGATTAACTATACATGCAAAAGAATAAAGGTTGATTTATAATTTTATGAAGAAAATTTATTATGAATTTTCTTTTTGATTGCCTGAATAAATAAGGAAATATAAAGGGAAATTGACTCACAATAATTGGTATTAGTTTCTGATATAAAGGAAGATGTACAGATTTATTAACTTATTTAATAATAATTTAAAGTAGCTGTTTGGTTTAAAATTTTATTTTTTGGTAATAAGAATATTATGTAGAAGGATTTTTTTAAATGATAAGTTAGTTTAATACTTAAGCTAATATAATGAAACATAATTGTATCAGATATATTTTGTTTCCTTAATGAAAGTGAAATATAACATATTTTCCTTTAGTACATGTCTTTAAAAAATAATAATAAATAATACAAGTGAATAAATTAGTATAATATATTATTTTATTAGAGCATTTGGTTTAATTTAATTATTATATAATATTGAATAAAAATATTTTAAATTAAAAACTTCAAGATTCTTAAAAGTATAACAATTAATGAACTCATAATTATGATATTAAATTTGAATAACTCCTAAAAACCTGAAATAATTAAGTTTTTAGAAATAAAATGTTAAAAAAACAAAGAAATTTGTATGGAATTCAAATAAACAATGCTAATATTTTATCCAATAAAATTATAGTAGAAAAGAGATTGTTAAAAAGTTATATAAAAAGGAATAAAACATTAAGAAAATGATGTCTAACAAACAAAAAACAAATGAATGAAAATATTAAAATTTCTATAAACATCAAAATTTATTACTCAAAATACAAAAATAGTCACTAAAACAAATAACATGACAATAACTCCAAAGATAAATTTGCAGTAAGTTATTAATTTCTAAAATTCTATCAATATACAAAAAAGTACAAATTTTTATATTTCTTAATAAGTTGAACAGCTTTTAATTTTTAAACATTTCATAAGTCTTGTTATAAGGCAAAAGGAGTATTAAAGAATATAACTTAATTTTCAATACAGTAAATATTGAATACTCAATAAAATATTTTTACTGTCATTTACAATTTTGAAGTTGTGTCTTAAAATCTCTAAAAATATAGTTGTGTAAAATTTAATAACTTGAAATTAATTAATTACAGTGACTTTCCTTTATGTTTAGAAACAGTGGATATAATAAATAAATAATGTATACTATATTCAACTATGTAAAACAAATGGTCAACTGCTAGAAATCATCAAATTTTCAAAATCAATGTCAATATTTAAAATAAATCATATTGGATTTTCTACTCTAAAATTGTTATTTTGTAATTTATTTAGAGATTTTAAATTATATTAATGTCGTGAGGTATATTTTTTAAAATGATAGAGTTGAACATTGATCAATTACACATATAATTTTTTATTTTGTATACATAATAAAAATTATTATAAACATTATAATAAAAATATCATTATCATAAATGACATATAGTGAATTATATGACTAGAGTATTATTTTATGCAATCAACATACACTTGATATGTGTCAGACATGCCTGTAATATTAATGAAAATTTGTTATATAGAATTATTTAATAGTAAACATGTCTGTCAATATGTAATTGTCAAGCTTATATTGTCCTGAATAAGGTTAATTTCAAGAAATAAATAGGACAAAGAATATGTAAATATTTTTCTTTTTATCTTCCAAATTGTTCTGTTTTTTAAATAGAAAAATAAATAAATAAAAATCAACAATTTCTATTTAAAATTTATACCATAACAAAATAATAGTTATTTTTGTATTTAATAGCTCAGTTTGTTCTTATTGTTACAAGTAATATATTTATTAATAACATGAATAACATAATTCAGTCTTTTATATACAAATCTAAATATTTATAATACAAATTACATTAGTATTATATTATAAATTTTAACTTTTATTTTTTAGCTTTAGGATATGTTTTTTGCAATAATTACCAATAATAATTTTGAAAATAACAAAGTTTAATTTATTATGCTATCTTTTTAAAATCATTTAATGTTTAAGTATAGCATACGTTATTTGATTTTCAATATTTTTGTTTTGATAAAAAAAAACAGACTTTGTAGTAGATATACAATTGTTATTTGGAAATTATTTAGGCTTCTTTGACTTTATTCTGGTTTTTAAGAAATAGATTTGGAAGTTACATTGCAAAAAAAAGAAGAAAAATATAACTATGTCAAATATGTTCTTGTTTTCAACTCAAATCAATATTTTTGCTTTCAGAATTTATATTTGAATGATCCTGAAAGTCATCAATTTACTTTGTAACATTTTATTTTGTAAATTATTTAAAATAATGTGTTCATTTTCTAAAACTTGTGTAGTTCTATTTTCTAAACATAAAGAAAATGTAACTGCAGTTTACAGTATTTAAGATGCAACATAGGAGAAGAAGAGCACAGAAGATCAATAACTGCATGTCTTAGGCATAGTTCAGGTAAGTCTTCCATAGAAAGGATTTGTTTGATGGTGATATCACATATTTGTTTTCTGGATATAAATGATTACTGAATTAAATTAATTAAAAATCTACTAATGTGAGGTAGATAATAAGGACTTTTTATATTGATTACTGAATATTTATTTATTTTTTTAATATAAATCATTTTTTCAAAATCTATGACAAAAATATAACATTTTATTTTTGAAATTAATGGGGAAAAAAAAGATTGTGTAATCATAGGTATAAGCTGAAATAAGTGAAATGAAAATATATTTGTATTAAAATTACACATTTTTTACCTTCTTAAAATGATCATATTTATTCATCAGTAGCACCTTTTTTTTTTCTACATTAATTTTCTTCTTAATAGGGTGAATATTTAATTTCTGTTTTGTTCACTAATGAAAATTACATTCAAAATTATCTTGTTACATATATACATCAACTGTTTCTTTCCAACAGAATATGAATAGCTTAGCTAACCATTCTGACATGTAGTTATTGATCTTTCAGACACTGTAGGAATACTATAGTGTTCTTACAGTGTATTCTTATAGAATATATAGTGTTCTTGTATAAAATTACACAAACCTTAAAGGTAAATATAGTTTGAATTTGCAATTACTTATTCAAATAATTTGAATAAATGAGAAATATACATTTGTTAAAATATACATACTATAATTTTATCTTGAAAGAAGTTTCTTAGAGCATTAATATTCATGCCAAATATATATAAATTGTAATTGTATTTAACTTAATTTAAAAAAATATATATTTATGTATGTATGTATATTTTTATATATACTGTATGTATACAAAAAAAATATATATATATATATATTTTTTTTTTTGCTTTTAAAGTTAAATACAATTACAGAGTATTGTTTTATAAATCTGAAATTCTGAAATAATTTCAAAAACATGCTTTTTTCAATTTAAATTAATTATAAAATTTATTTAATAGATTTTTTTTATTCTTTTAACAGTGTCAGGCTATTTTGTGAATGTTATCTGTGCAAATTTCATTGCACAGCTAACATTCACAAAATAGCCTAACACCTCAACTATCAAAATTTTTTTTGTGTACTGGTTTTAAGTATTTTTTGGGATTAGATATATTTAAATAAAACTAAGTATTAAGCATATTAATAATACACAGTGCAATTTATTATAAAGAAAAGTCTCCACCTGTATACAAAATTTAGTAATATTCATATAGAGTATAGTGTGAAAGCATAGGATTTTTAGCCTTTTTGATTAATTCAGGTCAACAAATTCTAGTCAAATTTTAAGTCATGAATCCATGAGGTCATTATATATAGAAAAAGCATACTGTTGTACAGAGATTTAAAAACTTGGAATATTTAGTTATTAAGATTGATTGTAACCTCTTTGGCTGTGTGTGGTGCATGATCTCCATCAGATGGCAGTAAAAATTTAATGCTTTTTCTATGGAAAAATTTTCAAAAACAGAAGATAGAATCAGTTTTTGCATTAGAAACCTACTTGCTTCAGTTTTCAAGAATTTTTGGAAAATATTTTCTCATAGGGAAAGCATTAAACTTTTGTCATTTGCTGGAGACTAAGTGCATAACCAAAGAGATTTCAAGCAACCTTAATGCTAGATACTCCATTTTTCAATAGTCTTGTATAATATGGTTTTTTTTCCTCTACATAATGACCAGAAGGATTTTAAAACCTCCAACTTTCAAGTTGAAAGCATTTATGTATTTTAATGTAATGATAAACTCTATAATTACAATTATTTCAATGTAGCTCTAATGCGTGTTTCAGTATAACAATGAAGCATGAATGCTTTATAGTTATTTCCTTCTTAGAAGCATTACAGTTTATTTCAGTGTAGCTTTTTTTTTTTCTGACACTAACAGCTAGATGTCAGCCTAAAAGTTAAAGTTGATCCTCCTCTAAGGAAGTTTATGTTAAAATTGTGGATTATGACACATTCTTTCATCCTCAACTGGGCTTAATGGTAATGCATATATAACACACTTCTCAAAACTTTAACACTAAATCTGTCACTAGATCCTAGTGAGATTTTGAGGGGTGAGTTATGGAATATGACAAATAAATTTATTCTATGAGATGTGGCATAATTATTAATTTTAACATAATTTTAATCAACTGGCAACTTTGTTGTGTAATGAATGATGTTGAGCTAGACATATCTGCTATCACTGAAAATTAAGCAATGCTGCCAAAAATAGAATTGGCCTCCTAAATATAAAATATATATTCTATCATTATCTCCAATAAAGTAAACAGGTGGGGAGGAATGTTATGATGGCAACAGTTGATATTCAGTGAGGATATATTGCTAAGCTGAGAGAAGAAAGTCCTTGTTCTTGTTGTTTATTCATGTGTTAGTAATAGTGATTATAAATTTTACAAATTTTACACTACTCTATGATGCTGGCTTGCATAGGAGGAGTGAGAGATAGTTTGGATGATTTTGGCCACATGTAAATTTATCTCAGTACTGGGAAGTTGTCATTGGAAGAGAAAACTGTAGCATTCCCTTCTCTTGTAATGTCATCTTTATGCTGGTGAGCATCTGATTGAGGGATCAGGAAGTGCATCCAACATATACTGCATTGATGCCCATCATCTTGTTTATGGTTGGGTTGACGTTGTACGTTCCATTGTTCCGCTAGTTATTTTATGGGGTCTTTCATTCCACAGGAGACACTATAAAATCTGATTGCATTAGTAGGAAATATATTTACTATTATTTTTATTTTGTTCTTCCTTCCAAAACTAGCACTCATTTATCACTTATCTGTCAAGCTGCTGTTGGTTAAAAACTGCCTTTGTTTTATTTTTACAACACTATATACATTTTGGAGAGAGAGTCTAAAACAATTTACTTGTTAATATTTATTACTAACAAGTAAGTTGTTTTAGACTCTTTCCATTTAAATTCCATTTTAAACTTTTTAGATAATTTTAAAAATTGAAATATCACTTAAGACTTCTATACAGGAGTAATAGTTGTTTGATTTTGCAATATTATTATTTGATAGTTTACACAAACCATCAAGAACTTTTAAAACCCAGTAACACAATTTAATGAAAACATCTAACAAACGTTTTCAACCTTACCAGATGTTTTCATTAAATTGTGTTACTGGGTTTTAAAGGTTTTTCATGGTTTGTGATTCATTCCAATAATTTTGTAAGAAGCTAGTTTATAGCTTTCACTTTTTAATAATACAGTATTTTTAAAACTGGAAATAACCAGTGCTCAAAGCATGTCATGCCAGCATATGTTCCAATAAAAACTCTCACTGGTGCACATGCATTGAACATAATATTAAACATGGGATATTATTTTATTGCTAAATTGGATTTATGGCAAAATAATAATGCCAGGAAGGTAGAATACTGGAATGCATACCTCTTCAGAAATATCATTATCTTTTGGCAAAACAATCTGCAGAATTTCTCACCAAATTTAAAATATCAAATTTTGGTGATTTGACTAGCAGTAGGTTACCCATATTCATATTGTATATGAAGTACAAGAAGAAATATAAATACCAAAAGCAATCTTAAGCTAGCCTCCTTTTATATTTCAGAGACTATTGAATTTCCAAAAGACAAATTTAAAGCTGATCTAAGCATGACTAATTGCTCAATGTCTAATATTTGTGCTGTGGTGTATTAATATTTTATTCATTGTTTGGAATAAAAATATGATTATATTCATTTACAAAATAATATTTTAAAAAAAAATTCAGTAATAATTTATAAATTGTCATCTCTTGATAAATTTTATTACTATTGTTACATCATCAAATAAGACTTTTCAGATTTTTAAATTTATTTTTCAGTCTCAGTTTATATTTCATTAAAGTACTGTAATTTTTTTTTCTTAAAATAAAATTTCATAACCACTAATAATAATATAATTTACAATAGTTAATTTTTCTGATAAAAAATATAAATTAATTAGAATCAAATCATCAAAATATTTCCTTTAATTAATGGAAGTTCATTTGGATTGGAAAATCAATGAATTGTATAATTTAAATGATAAATTACTATGCATCCAATTGTATTAGAATTATATTATTTCTTAGAAGTTTAATATTTGACTAGATAAATGAATTTTGTTGTTAATTAATTATATCTAGTCAAATATTACTGAAATTATTTTTATTTTTAAATAATCAATCAATCAAAGCTTTATTGTACTAAGGAAAAAAAATCCTTGTTACAGGGGGTTATTTTCAGATTATTATTATAGTACATAAGAGATTTGTATAAACAGGATTATTTTATTTTTGATTTTTAAAGTAAAGATTACTTTAAAAATCAAAAATAAAAAAATAAAGATCTGTAGATAAAAGTTTTTATTTATCTAGAGGTAAAAAAAAAAGTCTTGTGCCATTTATAACTATTTTTGCACTGAAAGAAATAAGTAATGCTATTAAGAATGATATTACTATCCCTACTTTAAAAAAATGGGACTCCTGAAAACACAAAATAAAAAATAGTATAAAATACATCACTCTTAGAACTTATAACAATCTTTTTGAACAAGATTTTATAATAATTAAAATCATAAGATAAAAGACTCAACAGATAAAACTGCATTTGAGAAGAAGTTTAGAAACTTACTGAAAATTTCAAGTGAGTTTTTAAAGTAAGAAAATGCATAATAAATGAATATTTTAATAAAAACTTGATAATACTTATGACAGTGTGCTTATTAATTTTATTAAAATTTTGATAATTTTTGAGAGAGAACTCAATAATATTAACTGAATTTTTTAAAATTAATGTATGTGAAAGATTATGTTGAAATGTAACAAAATTATTTTTTGATTTTAAATATTTTCAGAATTTAATTTTTAAAATGTGTAAAATCAACATTCTAAATGTCTAAATAAATTGTTTTATGCTGAAGATAGATACTTGACCAAAAATGTTTTTTTGATGTGTGTTGGCAGCTGAACTAAATAGTGGTTTGATTTATTTATCAGTATAATCCAAGTTTTGTGAGTTTCATAAGAACTTGATTCTATTTTTAGAATGTTTATAAAATTATTACTTGAACAAAGTATTTTCAAAATTCTTCAAATTTAAAAATATTTTAAAGTGATTAGGGAGTAATTTTGGAATATTTATTTCATTTGACAATACAAATCTACTTCAGATCATCATTCATTTTTACTGAACTATATTTTTTTGTCTTGTAAAACAAGAAAAAATGCATCTAATCTAAATTTTGTTTCCTGCATATTGGTTAACATTATCTTGTTAAAATTAAACATTAAAAGTTTTAGAGGGGAAAAAAATATGCTTAAATCTGTTGGGATTAGATAACAGAGTTTTTAAGTATATTTAATAGTATGCCTACATTTTTTTATATAATGAAATTTTTATATAATGAAATATTACGTAAAATTTTTAAGTGAATTCTGCCACACAAGGGCATATGTCTTGGCAGCCATTAAGATACTGCTACTCATTAGTGTAGGTCTACAATTTTTAGTTTTTCATTGGTAACATGCCTTATAAAATCACTTTTGGTAGATATTGTGCAGTAGTTGACTGCCGTAATAGCTAGAAAGTTCTTTATAAATGGTTTGAAGCTGTATGCAATACACACAAAAACATGATGCATCAAGATTGTCCATGTATTCAATGATTCCAGTTACATTCATTTCCACATGATGAAAATTTAAGAAGAGAATGTGTAACCAGCTACATAAATAACTTTGCCATCATTAGACACACAAGTCTACACAAAATGATTACTTGCAGATAGAGTTTGTGATGGCTCTACATTTATCTTAAGGACACAAATATTTTGTGAAAATTTATTGATTAATTAACATTCACCTACTTTTATCACTTGAAAAATATGAGTCTTGACTCTTATAATTAATCATTTCTTGGTAAACATGGGCTTTACTTTTAATAAGGTATTCAAATACAACTGGATATTCCAAAGGCAACATTTTCTCATGTTATATTATATTATATTATAATACTAATTAATGAAAACAACTGTCCATCTGAAAATAAATTAGAAAATACAAGTTTGTAGAAGAAACTATGCAAAAATCTAAAACTTTGTATTAGACTTATTCTATGATATTCTGTGAATATTTTGGACTACTTTATGAATTAAACAGTAATTTATAAATATTTCTTGATAGATAGATAGATAATAATAGTGGAATATTAGTAACATTATAGAAATGAATTTGCCAGTTATTTTCTAAAAAAAACAGAACCTAAATCCTTTTTTCTCNATGAATTAAACAGTAATTTATAAATATTTCTTGATAGATAGATAGATAATAATAGTGGAATATTAGTAACATTATAGAAATGAATTTGCCAGTTATTTTCTAAAAAAAACAGAACCTAAATCCTTTTTTCTCTTAATTTTGCTTTAAATTTTAATCAGTTTTAAGATATTTCCCCACCATAAAAGTAGAACACTTACTTTCTTTACATTAGAAAAAATTTAAATTTGAGTATTTTCAATCATTTTTACACTTAAGAGTTTTATATCTTAAATTATAATCAGTTGATAACAAAGTGGTGGTTATGAACGAATTTCTATTAGTTAATTCAAAATCAATTATATTCTTAATTGTATAACTACAATCTTACGTATCAAACTTAGTGTTTTTAAAACACTTAAATTAATGAAACATTAAACACCTTCCATTGCTGAGAAATGTTTATTTAATAAAACACTAACGTTTTCAGCCTTATGGAATGGCCATCCTCAGGTATAAATGAGTTCGAATGTATTTTAAAACTGTAATGATGGAACATTCGAACATAGATAAATTAAATTTGAATGTATAATGTTCGAATGTTCCATCGTTAGTTTTAAAATACATTTGAACTCAGCACGTACTTGAATCATTACTGGTGTTGGAGAAAGGACGAATAAAATCGTAAATGTTTTTTCGAACTTTACTAGTTCTTCTTCAGACGAAAAAAGCGACGGAACGTAGAATGAAAAATGGAACATCTCTCCCTCTCCCTGTGGGGGAATTTCAAAAATCCTTTCTTAGTGTGCATTTTCATGACGTACCCTAATTGTGTACCAAATTTCACATCTTTAGGTTCGGCAGTTTGCTCTGGGCGATGATGAATCAGTCAGGACATGTAATTTTATATATCACAAGTTCAGACACATGCACTGCATATCTTGCCAACCACGCAACTGCGCCGCATTACCTATCTCATATATGTACCCCTTGCCACTCACTGACACCAAAAATATAATGCTTATCTAGATGATATCTTTTAATTTATATGAATGTTTAACGGTATAATATACAGCCTATGTCCACCCCTGAAGGTCCATTCTAAATATTGGTGAAAGAATTTTTGAAATCGGATGAGTAGTTTTGGAGATTACCTCCTACATCCAAACTTATAAACTTTATCTCTTTATAATAATAGTATAGATTGGACAGTTTCCAAAAGTAAATCATTTACATCTTTTAGGGTAAATTGGAATTTTCTGTCTTTCATTATTTCATTTGTCAATAACAACATTTCTCCCATTGAAAATTTATCTAAAAGTAATAATTTGAAATTAAATTTTATTAATTCAATAATTCTTATTATTGAATTAATTGAATTAAAATTAAACAAAAATCAAATTGACTTAAATATTTAAGTCAATTTGATTTTTGTTTAATTTTTCAAAGGATTCTTTATAAATCTAAAGTAATAATTTACCTTAGATTAATCTTGTTTTTATGTAAAAATTTAATCCTTTATTTTATGCAATAGTTAAATTATTTTCTGTATTTTATTGATATTTAAACTGTCATAAGCAGTCTTAATTTTGCAATTTAAAATGGATACAGCATATGCTTGTTATCAAATTAAATTACATTTTCTTAAATTTATTTACTTTGAAGTGATGAAAATATTTTATATGAAACACATTTTGACAGCAATTACATATTTTAATTAGATAACTTTATAAAATGTTTCTTTTTAAATTATCAAATTAAAAGGCTGATTGCAATTTTCAGTTTCTATTGGTATTTTTAATTTAGTTTGACTTTACTTAATGGACCAAACTAATAAAACAGGAATGAAGACGACAAATGATTGCCCCATAAGGTGTGCTTATTTTTTTCTTTTTGAAATCTAGAGCATAAATTGAAGATTTAACATAATTAGAATAAAAATATCACATTTTATAGGATGTACAGATTTTGTAAAGTCAATATATTGTAAATGATAATACAATGTATATATTTACATACTGTATATGTATGTGATATACATATACAATTTTGAAGAGAAATATTTTAATGAAATTTTTTTTTATAGGAATAGCAGAAGATAAAACAATTATTATTTATGCATTAAGATGAATATTATTTCAAATGCTTGTAATGTTTTTAATATGCAAAATTCAAATTGTTTTAAGTTCTCTCTCTCATTAGTTTCTTTAGTGAAAATTTTTGTATCTTGTCAATTTACTTAAATATTAATTGTCTGAAAATTTTTTTAAAATTCTGTTGTAATTTTTATCTAATAAAAATATTTTCCTTTAATAAATCAAATAATTGCTATAATTAATCAGGCTATTTTTCACTACTATTGATAATGTGTAATTATTAATGATGTTTATTATACAGTGGTACCTCGGTATACGTCTGCTTTAGAATACGTCAAATTCGGAATATGTCCTGTTTGGACGAAAGAAATTTTGCTTGGTATACGACTTAATTCAATTATATGCGCCATCTATGAACAAGTAGCACTATCGGTGTACTAGACCAGACTAGATGTTTGCGGTGCCACGGTTTATAACTTTGTTAAATTTCTTCTGATTTTAATTTGTAAGTAAAATTTTATTATTTTTATTAATCATGAATTGCAAAAAGGCAAATGAAAAGCAACAGAAAACTAAAAAAATTACTAGAATCACAATGAAGCTGAAAAAAAAGNGTAGAGATCCCTAGGCCTATTAACCTCAACCTGGTTTGGATGCCATTTTAAGACCGTTGTTCTGACATCCTCCCACTTCTTCAAATGATTTTTAATAGCAGATATCAGCAAAAATCTGCATTTTCAGAAGAAAACGTAAAAGAATTGTTTCTGTCAGAAATATAAAAGGCTGGAATTACAAGGGAGAGTTTCAAAGTTTGGGGGAATACTATCCGATCAGTATAAACTGAGTAGAATGTCAATGTCTCCCACGCTCTGAAAAGTTTCAAATTGTTGCCTGAAGACAAAGGAAGACCAATCGGTATTTATTTTACATCGCTTCTTCTTGTGTTTGTTCAGTGAAGTGTTCGTTATTTGAACACATGTTCATTGTCTGATCTTAAAAATCTTTCGCGAAAGTGTTCATTATCTGATTTGTTCGTTAACTGATCACCCACTGTATATATCTTCATACAGTACATTTACTTAGAAAACATGAAAAAATGTTGTAGGAACAGAAAAATAAACTTTTTAATGTTTTGCATAATTTATCAATAGTTATCTAACATGCAGTAGATTTACTGCTGCAAATGGCTCAATAATGGCAGAGTTCTAAAGTTTTTATATAATTTGCAATTATAGAATCCATTTTTTATTTTGGAGTCTGGATAACATCATTTATTGTCTTTATTTTAAATTATTAAAGATGACATGATCTGTAGAAAGATTCAAAATTTTGAAAGGGATGAAATAATATAACAATGAAATGAATGCATTGCTTTCAATAGTATCTATTAGACCAACAATGCAAACTCTTAAAATCCAAGAATAAGCTAATATTCATCAGATTGAGTTAGAGATATAAGAATTTATAAAATATTAGATATTTGTATGAAAATTATTTCTATAAGTATCAAAGTTGTATTTCTACTAAAATAGTATACTAGCAAATGGTAATTTTTATGGTATATACTTTCTTTGTTTCATTCTCTCATAAATGTTACTTCTCACATTTATCATTTATAATTGAGAAAACATTGGATTGATAAAAATCTATTTATCAAAGAGTGTATATTTGTAATTACATATGTGAAGAAGGATCAAATTGGTTGATACATGATAATTCATCTTAGATTTCATTCCTAAATCAACAGAAACTGCTAAAATTTCCCATTATGGAGCAAGTAATTTTTTTAAGATTTTAACAAAAGCCATATCCATTGCAGCGGTTAGCAACAGGGCGCTTGACCACTGTCCCCAACCTATGTGACGTCAAGAATGAGGCTAACTCATTTTTCTGGGTTGACGTGCTTCTGTTTGGACTTTTCATCTCACCGTGCACTCCGAACATTCTTTCCATAGTCGATGTAATTGTAACCCTTGTCACAAGTTCCTTTTACAGAAATATATAAGACGACTGTTGGATTCCTTCGCTGTCTGCCAGAGGAATAATACTGGATAGGTATCATTCCTCTGGCATGATGACAATGACACTACTTGTGGATGTAATTGGTGACTGACTTAACCATTTTCCTCCAAGAGGTACTGTACATCTCTACGGCCTCCTCGCCATCAATTCACTTGAAAGGAGGTAATTTGCAGTGTCTGCAAAAAACTGTATACATTTCTTTTTGAGGTTTATAACAGATTTCTAAGCTTATATCAAGTGTATACAAAATATATATTTATGTTGCTATGAAACAAACTAATGCTATTTAATCTTCACTCAATCAAAACTGATATCTTCTAACAAACATTAAAAATAAATTTTTATATTGCAAGTAATAATTTCTATTTTCCAATTTTACATTATTCAAGTAAATGTGACTTATTGTTATATTGGAAATATCATTTATACAGCAAATATGTTAATATAATATGGAGAAAGCAAAAATTGTAAATTTTGAATGCACTTAATGCTACAAAATACTATCATAGACTAAAATTTTATTCTATACCAAAATCAAAATTTCTTATTAAACATATAACTAATATTTATAAGTAAGATATTCTAAACTTGTATGAAAGGGCATAAATTCGGTGACATTTTATTTCTTGTGGACGGAAAAGATTATTCTAGAATATTTTTTTGAATGTAGTAAAAACAAGCAACTTTTTAAAATCATGATGAGATTTTAGTATACTATACGTACATAATTTAATTATCTGATAGAAATAAATGTTTAAAGTGTCATAATTTGATTCATATAGATCATTGTTATAACTTTCATCCATTGCAGACAATATTAAACTGATAATTTAATAATGATTTGGATTGGATGTTAGAACATAATAATTAGAATATTGGAAAATCTTTATGAATTAACCTTGACATGCATATGAACTGACATGAATAGATTCAAATATGTGCTAAAATATTCAAACTTGATAAAACAACCATATAAGCTCTTTGTCAATGTGTTACAAAAAACAGTTCATAGTAGTCTATTTGAATTAAAACTATTGTTTCTATATAATTTTGGTTCAAATTTACCTGAAACTCTTTTCAAAGCAGGATGATTAATTTGAGCTATATTGAATTCCACACTAGTTTAAGATGGTGGTATATCTAACTTATATAACAAAACTTTATAAGTGTAGCATTTCAAAAATACAAGTACCTTTTGATCAACATGATTTTGATTACCACAGTAAAATTAATCACAACCATCCCTTGACCTACACAGTCAAAATTTGGAATAACAATAACAAATTTTGAAAAGAAATCATCAACTTGAAAAAATGAATTGCAAAAGAAAACCTACAGACTTGGAAACATTTTTTCCTTTTTGATGATGATGGATCAGTTATATTTTTCCTATTGATTATTATAATTGATTGATGAGGTTTTGAATAACTCTGCAAAATTGTGAGGTTAATTAACCAAATTAATCAAGAAATACCTATACTTGAATTTATCCTTTGCAAAAGTTTAGTTGCAAAATTTTGTTTTAAAATATAAATAAATCGTATAGATCAGGTTTAGAATACTTGAAATGAGATCAGTTGTTATTGTTTATAACTATTGAATTTTGTTAATTTTTGAATTGAAACAAATTTTGTTTTCAGTTTTTACAGGAGATTATAATTAAAAAAAATCTCATGTCATTGTAAAGCTACATCAGGTAGGACGGTTCAGTAAAATTTGCATATACTGTTTATATTTTATAAAATGAATTATCTGATATTTGTAAATTATATGAATTTGTTTTAAGATATATATATATATATATATATATATACTNACAGTATTATATATTATATAATATAGTATGTTTTTGTAGACTATTCTTGGAGCATGATACAAAATGTATTTTGGCAATCTGATCATGTAGTACAGTATCATCTAAAATCATTTGTTATGAAGATTTGATCTGACCTAAAAATTTTTATTTCAGTTTTAAAATTTAAATTTTTAAGTTGTATAATTATTAATAATAGTTTTATTATTCAGTACTTGTATTTGAGAGTAAAAATTAAAAGATGGACTGAACTCTAAAATTAAAATTCCTGTAAATTGAATTGTTAATAATCTTCCTTAATTAATTATTAATGCCTATATTGGAAACATGTTAAATACTGTAAATGATTATAATGAAGGAATATTTCTGAAAAATAACATAATTAACTATATATGATTTCATTATAAGATGTAATGAAGTCTTTTCTGATTAATGAATTAACTGTTTCAATGTGTGATTTGCCTATAATGTTATTATTTTGTTCTGCTCTTATGTATTTATAAATACAGTAGAGTGTCAATCATTCGAATACCGATTAACTGAAACATCGGTTAACCAAAAGCGTTCCAGTCAGCAAATTCAAATTTACGCTAGGGCTGTGGCATTGCAGCACTCTTCCCCTCCCTGCCAAACTGAACTGTAGGCCTAGTTTAATGTATTACATTATGTAAGGTATGTATTTGTAAGACGTGTGATACAAATTATATACATTTTAATTGAAAGAGGGGGATGCCTCCAAGTTCCACTCATAGGTATGACTTGGAGGTTTGAGGAGAAAAGTTTGTGAAATGGGAGTGAAGGAGATGAAGGATAGGGGTTGAAAAAGGGGCAGTGGAGGAGACAGGTGAGAGTACATTGCGCCTGCATCACAATTATTGAAAGCATAACAATACATAATACAGATAAAGAATTGACCGAAATATATTGCTGTGCATCAGACAGTGGCGAGTACATAAAAATGTATACATAAGAGCTACAACATAAATATAATAATTAACATATGTACAGTGAGAGTTCGCTTACTACAAGCATGCAAAACAAGAGGACAAGAGGATTAACATCAGTAATTAACATGAAAGTGGAGAAAATACAAATTATATATAGTATAGTTTTGTGTTATATATATTTTTTGTAAATGATCAGTTATCCAAACAACCTGTCCTGAATTGTTTCAGATAATCAATGCTCTACTGTATTACAGAAAGTTTAAAAATGGACAAAGCTTAATTTTGTGTGGCTTCTGATTAAAAAAAAAACCTAATTAGAAATTGTTTTTAAACCTTAACAAAACTAATATTTAAAGAATTATTCTGTTTTTATGAAATCATCTTGTATTCCAGCATCAGAACAGAAACTACATACAAAATTCTACAAATATAACATAGTAAATTTTGAATAATAAAGTTATGTATCTAACATATGTTCAAGTATAAGAAATTTTTTATTTTGATATTTTTATACAAAATAATGATATCAGTGTGAATCAGTCACAGAATGCAATTTTAAATATATGAAAACTATTTTACTACTTAGACAACAATAGACTACTATTGAATTATTAAAAACTGTTATAATGAATGTGTATGTGTTCTCTAAGCAACAAAGCCATTACATTTGTTTAAACAATGTTGCCACCTAGCCAACAAATACAATAATAATTATCAAAAATTTAGCACCTTTGTCAGATTTAAATCTGATTTAACTATTAACTGCTCAATCAGTTAAAAAGTACAGACTGTACTAAATATGGATGTATGGCAACCCTACTCTTATATACAAGCTATCATGCCAAAGATATTAAACAAAATAAAAACACACTGAATTTTTTCCTTTTTTTTTCTTTTAGTTCAGGTGGTCTCTGGAGATTTGCACAAAAAATTGAAGGATCAAATTTGACACGCTTCCAATACTTTTGTTATGTATACATAACTGGGAAAGTAATATGGTCACTGTACCCATACTATATCATAAACTCTATTGACTTGACTTCAATATTGAATATAGTAATTAAAAGCAAATTAAGACAAATAAAGAGAAACTTAACTTAATATAACATAGTTTTATTATAAAAGCTGCTTTGTGAATGCAGTGTACAATTTTAATTAAATGGCAGTGAGAGACACATGATGCACAAAGCATATGCTTACAGCAGGGCACACCAAGTTTAAACTTACATTTCTGCTAGTAATTGATTTTTTTTTTTCCCTTGAGTTCCAGTTAACAGTGTATGCTGTACTTATTCATAATATGCATTGAGCACCTGCTTCTTTAAGTATGTAAACTTTTTTAAATTCACTAACTTTGAACATTTAATATACAATTCCAGTAAGTCAGATTTTGTTATAAACTGAAATGCATATAAACGAATGAATAAAAAAATAAATATGTAATATTTTGAAAACTTATTATTTTATTTATTTCTCTCTATATTTATTAATTGCTATAGAAGTATTTGAAATGATAAAAGTAATTTAAAGGAGAAATAACTGTATATTGATTGAATTCATATTTCGTATGAAGTGAAAAATTATAAAACTTCAGTTTGTCTATTTATGATGTAGAAGTTGGAATAATGTTTGAATAAATACTAACAAATTATTTTGCAGTCGTTTTAAAATTTTTTTGATGATAATTAAGCAAGAGTGATATAGTAAATCATCAATATGGATTGATTTATTCTTAAATATATTATTGAACTAACTAAACTCATTTCATAAAATTTTGTAGTTTTGAAATATTTTATAATATGATACACAATTATTTAAAAATAATCCATTTAAAATTCTCAGTTAGCATCCTCCTCAAATTAAATATACTAATTCATTTCCTATTAGAATTTTCTCATAAATATACTTTCCAAATATTTCATTAAAAATTTTATTTGCACACATGCTTGAATGAAATAGTTAAATATTGAAGTTGTATATATAATGTTGATTAAATATTACATATTTATTTTAAAAACTTATGGTCGTTGGTACATATTTTCCCTCATCCCACAGGCTCCAAAGACCGTACTTTTAAACTGTTAATTTTGTAAGCAAATTTTTGGTCGTTAGAAACTTTAATTGGTACAAAAGTATATCGATAGTAAAGTAATTGCAATATAAATTTCAACATAGTAGAAGACATAAGTATATATTAAAAGATTTTCAAATATTTTGTGAAAATTTTTTAAGCATATCATTTAATTAGAAATCAATAGCTCCCCACGAAAAAATCACATTTATTGTGTATAAAAATAGTAGCGTTAGGGGAAAAAAAATGATAGAAAACGCCACATATAACGAAAATAGTTTAATCATAGTAACATGTCATAATATTGGCAAAATTTGGAAGTGTTAGAACATAGTCACTGTTTGTTTTGAAAATTTATTTATACATATCATAGATGTAATTTCTTAAATGAATGCCAATAAACTTAGATTTAATTAACTGTACATTAATTTAAAGACAAATCCAATGCTAGAAAATGTGAACAGTTGAAATTATTAGTGGCGTGTCGTTTCAAAATTTACATAAAATTTAAATCAGTTCTTTTTTAATTATAAACAATTTACAGTCGACCCCCCTATAAGATCATTGATTATTCCGTTTTATATGAATTCCATGTTGTACGAGTCACTTAAATTTTACAAATACTTCAGCCTTTCACAGCCCGGTACATGTATTTGTAAAATCTAAGTGACTCGTACAACATGGAATTCATATAAAACGGAATAATGAATGATCTTATAGGGGGGTCGACTGTATACTGATAATTCTTAATAGTTAATTTACATAAATTCTGTTATAGTTGTTGATTTGGATAGAAATTTGGCATTGTAAAATTGTTTTCCTCGAATAAATTTTAACATAATCTTCAATATAGATCAATAACAAATCACTTTTACGTTATCAAACGGTGAAATTGCCATTGTTTACGAGAAATTTGGCGCATTTTTCCCACAATTAGGCCTAACACGTTCACTTGCTTTACATCAAAGTAAACGAATACGAACCAACGAAATACAGATTATTTTACTTAATAACTCGCGTATCACTCGACTCGCTAGTCATTTACGTTTTAAATAAATCGAAAACGACGAGAAACACGACTAATTCGTGGAGTAGTGGAAAATCGAAAATTCAAATTTGTCAGAAGAGTAATCCCGCACTCGGTGACGTCACGCGTTTAAATTCGAAAAAATTCCGTGGCGTAAAATCGTGATATTTGTCGTACGAAATAATTTCTCATATTTAAATAAGTATACTTATCCGTCTGGAAGATAGTTTAGAAAAAACGGGACAATGGATAATTGGTTAGGCGGTATCTAAAGAAGTAATGAGGCATCGAGATGGGTAAAATTCTGTCCGATGATTTAGGCAAGTTTACTTTTCTCGACAACTTTTCTCTTATAAATTTTATCGAGAGTCGAATTAAAACCGTTTATTTATAGTAAGAACGAGAATAATAATGAAAGGAAACGTTTCTTTCCACTTCCCGCCAAATGTATGGTGATATCGAGTGTCAAAATCCCCACACTTTGTACATTTTCGAGGCGTGTTAAGTGTTTTGGAAAGAATTTAACAAATTCGATTGTTTTTCTTTATAATGATAAATAAATTTTGCTCTTGTTTTAGAGTTAATTGCTGCGAGTTAATTAACCTGAAAAATAAAGTCTCTTCTGTTTTATTTATTTTATAAATTACTAACACAAAAGATTGGTACTTTAATAAAGACTGTGTGCATTATCCAACATAATCGTATTCGGTTAATTATTAGATATATTGTCGTTTGGATCAAAATTTCTGCGTAGAGTGTACGTTGATCTGAAATAGGCTTACATAAGAATAAAATATATAGTTATAATTAATTTAATATATTAAGTGTGCCTACACTTAATATACTTAAACCATTATTTCAAATCATATCAGTAGGTCTACGATGGTTACCGAATAGAAATAATTTTCTGCGTTTGTTGCCGTACACGTGTCAACAGTAATATTTATTTAGAAAGAGTGCCATTACTCTTAAGCATTTATAAATATTACAGAAAGTTTGTTTAAAAATCATCAGAGTTTAATTTTGTATGGCTTCTGATGAAAACCTAATATAGAAATTGTTTTTATGAAATCATCTTGTATTCTAACATCAGAAATCACATACTATGTTATATTTGTAGAATTTTGTAAATTTTGAATAATAGGTTATGTAACGTATGTTCAGTACAACAAATTTTTTTTATTCTCGTTTTATTTACTTGCTCCAGACTTTGCTATGCATTTTATAGAATGATTTAATAAACTCTTTATTATAATGTAAAACAAGTTTGATAACATTTGACTTTTTTATACAAATTTTGCTTCATTATCTTCCAATATAGTTGTATCAGATGACAGAAGTGATTTTAAAATCAGTTTTATTCACAGTGGATGAAAGTCAGTTTCCATTTTTGCAGTTTGTTCATTTAGCAAATAATTCTAATTCAGAGAATCTTTATGGAATTTATTTATCTAAGACTATTGACTTTAAAGATCATTACATTAAATCTTCAAAAAAAATAATTCTTTTTATTTTAAAATGTTTGATTTTACAGAATCTCACAAGAAAAGAATTAAATAGATAGGAAAAAACTACTACTACTAGGCTATATGTAATTTAAATATGCTTGCAAAACTTAAAACTGATTTCACCAAATACTTTGTTTTGGATCAAATCATATTAGAGATTTGGCTGAGATGATATATTTTGTAACAACAACTTTTTATATGAAATATGAAACTGTTAATTCACTAACAACTAAGTTTTTATTGAAAATAATTGAATTCCAGTTGCAATAAATTTTCTTAATTTTAAATAAAAGGAAGTAAACATATACTGAGCATGGCATTAACAGTTTCTTTATTTTCGCCAGAGCGTTAGATGATTACATTCATTGTCCTTGGGCAAATGAAAATTTTAGTGTCATTGACTGTTATTTCTAACAACAAATGCATTAAGCTCCTCAAATGTAAATTCAAACTACTGTTTTTCTGAACAAAAACTTTGGGCTTGATGCCTATTAATAGCTGCCTTTCAGCTTTGTATTTTAATTCTTATTTTCTGTCTTCTTTTTCAGTCTAAATTTGGTTAGTCCTAGTTGTAAGTTAGATTAGGGTCTCTTAGCTTGGTTTC
The DNA here is from genome assembly GCF_000671375.1 of Centruroides sculpturatus. Classification (NCBI taxonomy): domain Eukaryota; kingdom Metazoa; phylum Arthropoda; class Arachnida; order Scorpiones; family Buthidae; genus Centruroides; species Centruroides sculpturatus. Next base: position 798,606 of record NW_019384307.1, read on the forward strand.
CGGTTAGGTTAAATTAGATTAGGATTTGTTAGCTTTAGTTGTCTGGTTAGGTTCATCCTAGGCTATGCTAGGTTAGTTTAGTTAGTGAGTAAGTTAACTTTAAATAAATAAATACATAAAAAAATTTAAATTAAATTAAAATTTTTTGGGGTCTTGCTCGTTTGTCATTGTGTTTGTTTGCTTTTCACGCTGTCTGTCTAGCTGTTTAGTAGTATTAAGATTTGTGATTACATTCAGTTTTATTAGTATTAAGTAGATATGTCTTCCTACTAACAGCCACTTGGCATTAGGAAACAGGCACTAACTTTTACACTTAGATATTTGTGGTAGCACTCACTTATTGGTGTTTGCTACACTCATTTTCTTTTAGACCCTTCAGGAGACTATGGCCTTGCATCCTAAAAACTGCATGCCAACATCATACATACATAGAGGGTACTGTAGCCATGTGTATGTCGTTTCAGAGGGATCCTACCTTTCTCTACTGTCTATCTCCTCTCCCTCTTTCTTTCCTTTATCCTTTCTTTTTTTTTTACCAGCTAAACACTGTGTATAGCCAATGTCTTTCTCATATGTATTAATACAAATCAAGAAAATAAGTTTATTCTTTTCAATTCCTGATGACTGACCTTAGTGTTTGAGCTTTCTAAAGTTTTCATTTTGTTTGGAATTCATTGTTTCAAATTTCCAGTTTTACTAAATGTGCCATTTTTTTAAAGAAAATTTACACCTTTTCGGCAGTAACTGATAAATAAACAAATGTTTTCAGCCACATTCAAGGGTCTGTCAGGTTAAGCTGATACAAAATCGAACTCACTGTAAGCATTTGATTTTGTATCGGCATAACCTGACAGACCCCTAAATATGGCTGAAAACATTTTATTAATTAATTTAAATAAACAAACAAAAGTTTGTATTCACAAATGTATTATTTTAAATTAATAATTAATATGTTGATTTTTTAAAAGATAATTTATCAATAAGATACATTAATGAAAATATTTTTTTCAGGTGTATATAAATATATTCAGAACCTTATAATGAACTAAATGATTTGAAAAATGACCTAGATGATGAGAAATGGAAGTAATGGATTCTGCCGAACCTCAACCGTTAAAGGCTTTAGAAGCAGTGCACATTCACAACCATTTACTAGAAAGATTTAATAAGTTGAAGAAATGGCAGGAAGAGCAGCAGGAACGTTTACGTTCCATACAAAAACTTCAATGGCAGAAACTACATGAACAACAAGAACATATTGGTGCTGTATGGAAGAAAAAACAGATGAATGATGGTAGTGCCAATGTAAATACTATAAACACCATAAATGCTCAGAATAATCCTATGCCAATATCTGTAACTAGAGTTGAAAATGCTTATAAATCAAAAGAAAGTCAATTTGTACAGAAGGAAGCAGAATCGGTCGTATGTATTGATGACGACGATAGACCCATTCGATCGGAATATTCAGACGAAACATCTTTTGAAGAATTACTTGAAAAACAGCTATCAAAAGATAGGGATATTCCCACTGGAAAAAAGTCTAAACCGATAAAAAGGCCATTCCTAAAAAAGGGAAGTGGTTTGAAGAAATATAATATTAAGATGCCTCCAAAATTAGTAAAGAAACCACCAAAGCAATTAATTAGTAAATTAAAACTGAAGAAAGAAGTTAAGAAAAATGATTTTCCGTCGATAGTGATCGAAAAACACAACACTGTAACTTCACACGGAGACCAAAGCGATTCAAATACTGCATTGGATCATCAAGAATATTTCCCACTTAAACAAATGGATTTAAAAGAAATCACACAGCAGGATTCTTTTATCAGAGATTGTGAGAAATTAAAGAAAGAACATCAAAAAGAATCTGTTGAATTGGCAGAATTTGAAATGCTAGAAGAGGCTGCTCACAACATCTCATTTACGAGCGAGTCATCATTGTTGGCTTACGTGGCAAAACGGTATCAGTCACCAAAAGACAGAACAAAATCTCAAGATAATAAAGAAAGTGGAATTGAAAATCTAGAAGAAAATCTTGTTTTGCAAACAGCACAGCTTGAAAAATTGCTTAATTCTGTTAAAAATAGGCATCAGTTTTTACAACAAAATGTAGAAGATTTAAAACAAATTGATGATGACAACACTAATGCTTTAAGTGTAATAAATGAAGAAAATGATATTGAAAGCAGCTCTCAGACAGACTGTTCTCTAAATGTACTGCAGAATGAGAATAATGAAGACAGATTATCGGCCGAATCTGACAATGAAGATAAATCATTTAATGATGAAAATAGTTGGAAAGGAAGCGTGCATTTTGAAGATTCTGAGAATATATTCAATTCTACGCTTTGTGCCGATAATTCTGTTGATGATGACTGTCCAAATTCTACAGTTTTTAAGGAAGAAAATGACACATCAAGTAATAAGTTGATTGATTGCAAAATAAATGATGAGCAAATAGCAGAAAATAATAAAACAAAAACAACACAATATTCTACAGACATTACTAATGAAGTTTTGTTGGCTGAAAGGTATCATCTTCAAAAGAAAAGTAAAGAATTGGAAGAAGAAATAGAAGTATTTAAAAAAGAAAATGCACTCTTAATTTCACTAAGCAAGCAGCGTGAAGAAATGGTAAAACAATTACAAAACGAAAAAAAAGATTTTGAACAGTTTAAAAAAGAAATGGAGAAAAAAATGCAAGGTGAACTTGACGAAGGAAGGAAACAATTAAGAAGAGAGAGGCAGAATTTTGAAAGATATCAAAAATTGAAAAAGGATCATCCAGATAAGAAAGAGAGAGAGATCATCTCAACACTTCGGCAGCAAATAGAAACATTGCAAAATGATATTAAAAAGCAAGAAAATAAGTGGTCGTTAGAATGTCGTCGACTGCAAAATAAATTGGCTGTTACCGAAAAAGAGAGAGATAGCTTAAAAATTTCACTCAAACAACTGGAATCCCAAAGAGTAGAGTTGCTGACTCTGTTAAAAGAAAATCAAAAGAAAAAGCAGCAGGTAAAGAAGGAGATTATTAATACTAATCAGTCGCAACCAATACATAGAACTGAAGTGATTAATCATGTGAAAAAGCCGGCTAAGAAGCAGATCGAGGAAAATAAGGCCATCGACGAAAAAGAAAATAATTACAGTGGAGCCAAGGCCGACAGAATAGAAAAGGAAACAATTGTCTCTAAGATCTCTTCAGATAGTGAAGAAAATTTGAATTCCAAATCGAAACAAAATTTATCAAAGAAAAATCTCAAAGTGCGATTTAATACCGATCCGTTAGTAGATAAACATAATTATGAGGCAATTTCTCATTCATTAGATACATTTACGGAGAAGGAAAATTTTATGAAAATCTCTCATCCAGATAAAATAGAAAATGTGTACAGTAATGGAGATAGAGAATACTTATATCCAAGTGGAACAAAGAAACGTATCAGTGCAGATAATTTGACAACAACCATAAACTTTTATAATGGCGACTGGAAACAGATTTTGTCGGATGGGAGAATTATATATTATTATGCCGAAACAGGCACCGCACAGACAATCTACCAGGACGGACTACAAATTATAGAATTTGCAAATGGACAGGTTGAAACTCACCACGTAAATGGGGTTAAAACTGTGGCCTTCGGAGATTCTCAATTTACTTTATATCCTGATGGTTCTGAAGAGAGCATCATGTCCGACGGAACCGTCGTCAGAATCGATCCAAACGGAATAGAAACTGTTCGTTTCTCAAATGGTGAAATTGAAGTAAGAACAAACGAATTTAAGAAACGAGAGTATCTGGACGGAACTATTAAAATACTGTATGCCGACGGGAGACAAGAAACTAGATACGCTAACGGTCGGATGAGAGTTAAAGGGAAAGACGGTGATGTTATATTAGATATAGAATTACCACGTTTATAACTTTAATCTTGGAATTATATTAAAAAATAAATTTATGATTTGAATGCTTCAAAATCTGAGAGAAATTTTTACAATTACCTTTCTTTGTTGTAAAGTTCTTGAATTTTGTAAATAAAAGAATTTATTTATGTAATTTTTATTGTGTAATTTTGTTCCACAACATACATTTTTACTCTGTTTTCATTGAAGATGATTCTTTACAATGGTTTAAGCTTTTCTAAAACAATTAAAACCATCAAAACGATGTAAAACCATTATTTTTGATAATTACATCTTATAACTGAATAAAAACAAATTAAAATACTTCAAACATTTATTATTATTAAAAATGTGCTACCGATAAAAAAAGAACTTACGCAATAGGTGGGACCGAGCGATAACCACGTAAGTCGAATTAGCGTAAGTCGGGGTATAATTTTGCAATTTGTATAAAATCCAAGTCGGATGTATGTAAGCTAATAAATGTTCTCGTTAATCTTATCTTTTGATTTGTTCACGGTTACAAGAAATCACCACATGAGTCTCTCAAGTCTCCGTAGATATAACAAACACAGAAATAACACAAAATAAATTGTAGCTATGTGTTAATTCTGCGTGACATGTCCGAACATGTAAGCTGAACAATAGTGTGGGGGGAGTGAGTAATCAAGAGCTGTGTGGCGCTCAAACAAAAGACGAATCAACGAGATTTGAAAATCATGTAACTCCGGTTCACGTAAGTCGAGGTATTACTGTATAAAAATCTTGACAGAATTTTCTTATCTAAGGTGCATCTTGAAAGTTGTAGTCTGAAAATGCAAAAAGATTTATTCTTGATCCTCAATTGTGAATGAACAGAGTCTGAAATTAACCAAATATAATTCATTTAGCCAGAAAGCATTCACATATTTAACTTGTGACAGAATCTTAATCATTAGTTGAGAATATGAACATATATTCAAAAATGACTGTTTTATATTGTGCAGTTTAATATTTCTTTCTGTGATGGATTCTAGTTGAGCATAACCATATCTTAGACCTCCTCCATAACTATGTTTTCGGACAAATAGCTTACAACGGTTGTAAGACAAACCTCCTTTCGGGTCTAAACTGGTTTAAGTTTAAATATTTTGTTCAAATTAGTGTAGAGAGTAATTTACAGATCAATTTAAAGAAAAAAAGGTTGCATTAGATATGTGGATAATATAATGGACTGTCTTTTGACAAAATAGTAATTACACAAAACAAATTATTTAATATCAAGGATGATGTCAGGAAATGCTTCTTTCTTTTGTAACACGATCCTAACATTTTAAATATATATCAATACAAATACAAAAGGTTTTACATCGATCATATATGTTTTTTTATTAGAAATATTATATATATATATGAAGTACTTTTATCAATTTTAAAATATTTAGGAGTTTTTAAAAGGAAGCAACTTCTTTAGTACACAATTTGTATAACTAAACATATATCTTTTAAATTATAAAGAAAGTTCTCTATAGATTAATCAGTAACAAAAGTTAGATAGGAAAAAAACAATTCTTAATGAAAACTTGTATTTCCTTTTTTTAGAGCATCAGACTGGAAACTTGATGCTCCCGACTGGACCGGAAGATTGAGAGTCGTAGCAAAAGATAATGACTGTATATTAAAATTGGAAGACAAAAACACTGGTAAATGGTACTTGTAAATGCTTGACAAATATATTTAAATCTAGTAGTAGTAATTTGGTATAATTTTAGGAGAATTGTTTGCATCATGTCCAGTGGACAAATATCCCGGAGTCGCCATTGAAGCCGTACTCGATTCTAGTCGATACTTCGTACTCAGAATACAGGATGGAAATGGTAAATCTTTTAATTAAAATCAGAATTATCACTGTCAAGATAATCAATCAAGTTTCAAGTTTTTAATTTTTAAATTATTTTAAAGCTTTCCAATATTTAATTTCATTTAATTTTTTAAATATGAAGTAATAACAATGGCTGATCGTGGAAAAATTGGTAATCAGTAAATACTATCATGCTACTAATTGATCTCAAATTTCTCCATTTTAATTAAGATAGTTATCTCCTTGGTGTTTCATTCCTTAAGTGTGTTGACAATACATTTTAATAATGCTTTAGGAATGGCCCTACTCCAAAACCTGATAAGTGTAAGTAACTAAATGTAGAAGTTAATCCCGTGTGTGTAAATGCATCGCAGTGATGTATATGGTGAGGGTGGAGGCACTCCCACCCGTCTCAAAAATTATGGCTAATTAAAAGTTTATTCTAAGTTTGATTTGTCAGTTTGAAAAAAAATACATAACATCTATTGTTAATGAGAGTAACTGTAGATCAATTGGTATCAATTTTTAACAATATTAATGTATGTTAAAAATGCATGTCCATAAATCATTATATCATAATGCAATGAAAGATCACTTCCACATTTTTGTTCATCCATAGAATTTAAGTCATACTCAGCCTGAAAAAATTATTTTCTTTGTCATCCTTGTGTCCTGAAGCTTCAATTACAGTTGATTTTTTTTTAAGTTTTTGCGATGTTGTACGTGAAACAGAATCTTATGTTTGTTAAAGATCTGTTCACAAATACTTCTATATATTTCAGGGCACAGTTGATATGGTGAGTTTCAAAACATTGATATTTAATGAATAGTTAGCAGGTTTGTATTTTGACATCAGCTAATTGTCCATGAATTAGTAAAAACTAATAAACCAGACTAAATGCTTACACTCCAAATGCTTTAAACAATTGTATATGATTAGATGATGATTCCAGCTTTGTACAGAACAAAATATATGTAAAATACTTTACATACACATTTACATTGACAACTTTGATTATTTAACTCCTCTCATGAGTGAAAACATTAGGTGAAAGTGCAACCACTGAGTAAATATTTTCTTATATAACTTGAGTGACAAAATAGAAGAAAGATTTTGCAAGTTTATTCAACTTGCAAAATCTTTCTATTTTGTCTTGTAACTTGTCAAAATTCTATGTCCATTTTAACATAATAATGTCAGGAGACAAGTAAAAATATGTATATAAAATATTGAGAGAGATTTAAATGTACCTAACAAATTACTTTGTTTTAGAATACTTAAGGAATTGATTTTTGGTTTAAAGAGATGTTCAACAGTGCCAGGATGCTTGTGTACTAAATTATACTGTAATATAATTTTGTTACTGTTATCTAATTTAATCTTATGTACTACATTGGTTAATATATGTCCACTATAAATTAATATTGGGAGAAATTCTTGATGTTTGCTGTGGAAAAGCAATATAAGATTATTAATTCATAAGAATATCAAAATTTATTAATTGCAATTACTGTATTTACTCTAATATAAGACGATCTCGCGTATAGGACGAGGTGTGACTTTAAAGATCAAAATTAAAGAAAATTAGATTTATTAATATAATTCTAATTTTATTTCGTTTAATAACAAATAAAATATCAAATGAACGTAAATGTACACATTTTCCCGCAAATATTATTGGCATTTTAAACTTCAAGGAAAAATCTTGTAAAATCAACATAATTTGTTCACATAAAGCTGGACAATCAGCAATTTTTTTTTTGCCAATTCTTAAGTGTAATCGACAAAGAGTGAATTCAACTGTTATGAGTTTCTTCGAATTTCCAAATAATCTGTTTTCGTGTGGGAATGAATTAAAACTTATATCTGACTCCCATGTAATTTTGGAATTCAATTTAAAAGCTTTTCCTATGGCTATTCATCTTTACTCTTGGCAATACACAAGAACGATTCAAATGACCCAGATAAAATACTTTTGTTTTTAAACACCAGAAGATGAGAATCCAGTAAAAAATGTGAATACAGTTTACAAAAATTATACAAAAACAAAAAGACTCCTTTGCTCATGCGTATAGGACGACTTAAGTTTTTGAAGCAGTGAAAAATGGATAAAAACCTCATCTTATATGCAAGTAAATACAGTATTTATGTATTTATTAACTTATTCTATTTGGATTGTTTTGGTTGCAGTAATAGCTATATAAACTATAACAATTTTCAGATTTAATGGAAGTTTAATATTGTCTATACTATAACTCTTAAACTATTGATGATGATAATTCTTAATTCTGATTCTAGTTTTGTTTAAACCTTTATTTCAGGACGATCAGCATTTATTGGAATTGGGTTTGCAGATAGGAGTGATTCTTTTGATTTAAATGTTGCATTACAAGATCATTTCAAGTAAGATGTTTAAATGTTTTTACATAAAGAATTTCTTTTGAAAATGCTAAGAAAATTCTTTTAACAGATGGCTTCAAAAAAACGAAGAGCTTGAAAATCCAGTTACCGATACCACTCCTCCTTTAGATCTTAGTTTTAAGGAAGGAGAAACCATAACTATAAACATGAATATTACAGTAAGTTGCTAAAGATTTATTAGAATGAAATTTTAAATAAAAAATGAATCAAACATATATGGAGGATCTGGGTTCAAGCTCTGATCTGTATTAATGCTATCATAGATTTACTGAAAAAGATTATGTATAAAAACTAACTGCAAAATTTCCGTTCTTTTTTGATAGAAAAAGGGAGGCTCGGCTAGGCAGAGACAAAAACCAGCAAATTCAAGCGGTTTGGGACTGTTGCCCCCTCCACCCGGTGGAATTAGGATACCACCACCTTCTGGTGCAAAATCGCCTAGTAGTCCCAAACTTATAAGTCCCATTAACCCAGCAACGCCAATTACTACTAAAGATTCGGAAAATTCTTCGGGTTCGAGTCTACTTTTGGACTTAGATGCGCCGACGTCAGTTTCTAAACCCAATGTTGCACATCCACCTACAAGTGCAGGAAGTGATTTATGGGGAGATTTTGCAACAGCTAAAGGGTATAATTCAAATTATCTTTAGAATAGTTTTAAATGATTAATGATGTAATAAGGATTTTCTCTTCATACAGGAATGAAAACTGTGAGAATTCAAATTCCAAGTTAAATGATTGGGTGCAATTTTAATGAATTCTTTGACATTCCACCTTGGCTAACTATTCTTCTTGTATAATAGTCAACATTAATCCAATAGGATATAAAAACAAATTATTAGTACAGAAATCAATGTACAACTTCATGCAGATATATTATTGTTTTTGTTATTGACTTGTTCAGTAAAAGTTAACAACTATTTGAATGATCAAAATTGTCAACAATGTTAGGATTAATATAGTAGAAATGTAAAATTGATGATAATTACATTAATTGTAAATTTAAAAAATATGCAAGTTGAAAAAATTGTGTATATATAAATGTGTATGTGATTCTTAAAATTAACATCAAATGTATGCAACTAATTACGCATACCTTCAGAAATTCATTAAATTTTGTACAATTTTTTTTAATTATATAACATAGTAAGCTAAGCTGTTTCATTTGAGAATTTATTACTGATTATAGAGAATTTTCATTATTTATTGATTTATAACAAAAAACTGAGTTGAGGTATTTTCATTAAAAATTAAAACATTGTTTTAAGGCATTAAATATCCGAAGAGGAAAAAATTTTGGAAATTGTATGGGACTAGCTGAAATAAAATTTGTCACAACTGTTTATGCATATTCATTTATTGCTAATTTCTATTATACTTCTTGTACAAAAGTAATAGTTTCAACACAACTAAGCTTTTAGCAAATTATGATTTTCATTTAAAAGATTTCTAAAACAAGTCAGACTAGATGTAAGCAGGATTGCTTTTCTTCTAAATATACAAAAACAGAAAATAGAATTTTCATTTGAAAATTTGTAAAAACATTTTTGCATTTTGAACACATTCGTTTTGCTTGATTCTTGCAATTTAAGGCAAATAAGTGTTTTTTTGTAAAAATGAGCATTTAAACATTAATATTTTTGCTTCTTGATTATTTAGTTTATTATTGCTAAGATTTACTGTGTTTGAATTTTTACAATATGTATAATGTTATTTACATAAAAACGTTTGCAAATTTTTTAAAAACTTGTAAATGAACAAGTTAAGAGTGATATTTCCTACATCTTAAATTACGTGGATTCATGCCAAGTTTTATTGAACGCATGGCCATGGCACGATTAAAATGCCGCTTTGTTTTTAACCCGTCAGCAAATTCCTCGTTGTGTGCTTCGACGGTGGACAGAATGCCTAAAAATACAGTTAGTACTAAAATTACTATAATGAAAAATGTATAAATGTGAACAGTTGTGTCAGGCAGTGATTCGATTTCCTTTAAATAAATTGATGCTTGCTATAAAAAAAAATTGGTTTTGCATTAATTTATATAATTTCTTCATATATTACTTAAAAGAAGGGTTCTTACCTTAAAGGATGGATTAAGCTCTAAAGTTTGTTTAAACTGTAAACTAGCTTCATGATAATGACCATAAGCTTTTAAAATTTCACCTAGTTTGAAATGATGTAACCAGGCACTTTGTTGTGGTGGATTAACTTCCACAGATCTTCTTGCTAGAAATATTGCATCTTCTAGATATTGTAAATTAAATAATATCCTTGCCAAGTTTAAGAGAGCATCTGGATCATTGGGGGAGATACTCAATGTTTTACGAAAACAGTCTATAGCCTTTAATGTGTCTCCTTTTATTCTCCAAAAATTTCCAATTTGATTGTAAGTATCTGTAGAATTTGGCTTCTGAAAAATTTTTAAACACACAATTATTAAGAATTATTTTGTTAACATGCTATGAACATTATAAAATTCTGTCTCATGGTAATTAGAATTCTTAAAAAATATAAATTGAATATCAGCTATTCAAACAGGTTATAAAGACCAGACAAATTATAATAATTAACCAAATAAATCTGGTATTCTATCCACAAGTTTCCAGAACATGTTTTTGAATTTTGCCACACAAGAGAGTATGTCTTGGCAGCCATTAAGATATTGCAGACCTACATGACTAGCAGTTTTAGTTTTGCATTGGTGACAAGCCCTATAAAAACAGTTCAGGTTGCAGTGGTTGGCTGCCATAATTGTCACAATATCTGTGTATTCTTTTTACAGAAAGTAGTTAGAATCTGTATGAGATGTACACAAAAATATGAGATATCAAGATTGTTCATGTATTCAACTGTTCCAGTTAAATTTTCATCATATGGAAATGAATGTAAGAAGAATGGGTGCACTTACATACAGCTAGATAAATAACTACCATCATAAGACACAACTCTATACAAAATGATTACTTGCAGACAGGTTTTGTGATGGGTCTATATTTATCTTAAATTGCCATCAAATATTTGATCTTATTAATTAATTAAAATTTCACCTACTTTACCAGCTGAAAAATAATTATAACTGTCTTGACTCTTATAATTAAGCATTTCTTGGTAATAATAGATTTTACTTTTAATGAGATATTTCAAAGGTGGCATTCTCTCATCATTATTCCTTAATTTTAAATATTCTAATTTATTTTTATCAATTAGTACTAAGAGTTTGTAGAAGAAACTATGCAAAAATCCGAAAACTTGGAATTAAGTCGAATGCAATTATATTCATTGAATATTTTGTACTTTATGAATTAAATGGCAATATAAATATTTCCTGATAGATAACAACAGTGGAATATTAGTAAAATCACAGAAGCAAATTTTGCCAATTATTTTCTAGAAACATTAAAAAAGGATTTGGGTTCTCTTAATTTTATGTTTTAAAACTCAAAAAAAATTTCCCCACAATGCCTCTAGTACAGTGGTACCTCAGGATACGAACGCCCCAGCATACGAAATTTTCAGGATACGACATGAAATTCGAACATATTTTTGCTCCACGATACGAACAAAAACTCACCATACGACGTTACATTAGTTCGCATCACCAGTTTTTATTCACTTCTGTTCATCGGTCTCAGTCCCGCGTTTGATTCGTCGTGGAAGGATTTCGCTCGATAAAGGAAATCTTGAGGTATTATCAGAAAGTGATCGATTTTATTGAAAAAAAACATCCCGAAAAGGTTCACACTGGCTGTATTGCCGCTCGGAGTAACGACATTTGCCTAAGTTATTTTAGAATCATTTTAAAAAGCAGGCAAAGCCAAAACCTCTTTGGATAGATATTTTACTGAGCGACCTCTAGCCAGTGAAAGTTCTGATGGAAGTGAAGGAAAAAAAGCAAAAAGCAGCGAATGAAAATTAAAACAAAAAAATATAAACAACACTAATTTTTTTTATCTTTTCTAAGTTATTTTTAAGTTATTGTTACATTATGTTATGTAAAGTTAAGTTTTAGTATCATATCCCTTCTCCCTCTCCTCCACTACCAGTTTACACCTCCACCGTCGTCTATCCTCAAAGGTAAAGTGCAAATAAAACTACATTTTTTTCGTCAATTATTATTCTATTATGGTTATTTATACATTTACAACTACAAAACGCATTTTCAGTGTTTTCCTTACTATAGTTATCTTTTTTTAATGTACTACTTAGCTTTAATTTGAGTGTGTTTTTCGTGTTGGAACGAATTATTTGGTTTTACATGTAATCGTATGGGGAAAAATGATTCACCTTACGACATTTTCATGATACGACCTCAGTTTCGGAACGGATTAATTTCGTATCCTGAGGTACCACTGTACTCTTTTTCTTTACATTAGAAAAACTTTAAACTTGCATAAAAACAATTGAAAATATGCTCTTTGTAATTAGAGTTTTTATATTTTAATTATAACTAGATAAATATCATCTCGAGTTTCTTGATGTGATCTATCAATGTAGCTAGCCTGGGCGAGCAGTTTGAGCACTAATATGTCACAAATAAAAGATTATATATATTTTTCTTTTCTCAACAATAAATCAGATAATGAAAAGTACAGATAAAAAAAAAATTTCTTTATTACAAAGTAAAATAAGAAATAAATGCAAACTGATTTTATTTTATTACTCTTAGTGAGGAGCCTTGGATAAATTGGAATTGCTTGTTAAAAGCAGCGGCATTTGAGGTTTCGTCCAGTCTCGAGTGAGGGAACTGATCCGAAACAATGTTGGTGAGTTGCTTGACACGACTAAACACATTTGAAATAGTTACATAAAAGTTGAAAATTTCTGATGGGATGAAAGGAAGGAGTTGAATGTAACTGCTGACATATTGAGGGAAATGACATTTCCTTTAAATCAATACAGGCCTGAGCATGCAGTTACAGCAGAGCTAGGTAACCTAGTGCCATCTAGTGGGGATGAGGGACGTAAATCTGGTTACTTTTACTTTGAACTATGATAACTTTCCATACTTCAACTGAAATTTACCAAACTCTGCAAAAATATGAAGCAACTGTCTGGCTTTATATTACAAAAAAACAGCACCCAAAAATGTCAAAATACTTTCTTGTTATTAAGCGTCAGGGGCGAAAGCAACACTTTCGTTTTTGAATATATCTTTTCTCGGAGTTAATTATATTTTCTAAAAAATAATTTATGCACATGCTAGGGTTCTACTGAGCATTTTGACACCAAAATCTTCAAAATCTAACATGGGAATTTTTTTAAATCAGAAAGGAAAGTACAAGTTTCCCCAGAAGCCTGGGCTTAGAAATTAGCGAGGTTAAGGCCTAAGTTTTAAACGTGAAAACGTGTACATTGGACGTTTGGCGCCACTTTCCTGTAAACCTAGAAGTTTGACAATTTGGGAAAATACATGAACCTTCTCTGGAAACTTGTGGATATTAGTTGAATTAAATAACTAAAATTAAGTTCTTTTAAGGGAACAATAATATGTCGCCTATACTGCTTGAGAAAAGAAAACACAACTGTATAACACTTGGAATATTTCTAAATTTTTGTATCAAGATAAGACTAATGAATTTAATAAAAATTCAGTAAGAATTTATATAAAAATATTTGCTTTACATATTATTGTAAAAAGTTTTCATATCACTAATAGATCAGTGATAGTTATCATTCTTAAAAAGCTACAGTGGAGTTATTGTCTATTAAATTACAATGTTAATGATAACACCATAGGATGTAGTAAAAAAAACTTGCATAACATCACAAAAACAAAATAATGAGAAGGAATAAATTGCATGATTAAAATTTTTGAAAATAATGATGACATGCAAGTTTTCTCAATGCACCACTAAACCTTCAAAAGTTGCATGCAACTTGCAAGCTGTGTTTTACGAAGACCTTTAACAACACAATAAACTAATTATTAGGAATTCACTTTCTTATCTGTTTTATTTATATGGACTATTTGATATGTTTCTTTTGTAATGATTGTACTTTATACTTTTTATTTAAATTTGCTATTTCATTACTGAAGAAGGCAGGCAAACTGGATTACTAAAAATAGAATACTGGCTAGAAAAAATGTTCTAGATGCTAAAAGCAACAGTTTCTGAAATCTTGGATAAAAATTTACATTAATCAAACAAGTAGAAATTTTCATTTCATGTTCTTTGAATCAAAGTATGGGTGATCTGTTTTAATTTCCTTATACCATTTTTGAAGTCTCATTATACCTATAGCTATTTTTTCAAAAATCAGAATATCTATTAAATTTGTAATGCCTAATACAGTAAAATTAGCTTTTATTAAAGAAATAATTATGAAAAATGTTCTTTTTGGTTAGGTAAAATAAAATGCATACTTTCCAAGTGAAAAAGTTAGTTTTTATAATTAAATTATATTAAATTAAGCATCAATGATTAATAACTACCCTGATGTTTGAAAAAATATTGTTCTAACCAAACATAACTTCAGCATTTAATATTTTCTACATTATGATTTATCTGTTTTTTTTCCCTCCTAATTTGTGGATTTCTAATGTATATTGTGCCTAATTGACAACATAAAACATGGTATATACCATATGTGAATTGCCAAGCAGAATGAAGAGCATATGACACAATGCTGTATCAAGTCGACTCTGTTCCTGATTCTAATGCACATTCCAATTTTTGAGACCAGAAAAATCCAAAAAAGGTGCATATTAGAATTGAGAGAACACAGTATTATATTATTATGGTATTCTTAGAGTGTATCTAAACACAGTACTAGTCTGGCATAGTACTAGGCATCAGTATAACTAGTCAAAGCATAACTACAAAACACAAATGTTTATGTATTTATGTTTAAGAATTTCCTGACTGACATGTAACTATGGCAGCCTTCTGTAGTGTGATATATATGCTATTGTGAGGCTCTCATATTTCAAGACTTATGTAGTGTACAATATGTGATGTGATGCCTGTGCAAGAAAAGAGTAATGAAACAAGTACTTCATCCATTCTCCACAAAAACTTTAAAAAATACTCAGAACGTACATTGAAAAATTATTTCATTGACATGTGTTGTGCATGTTTAGTACAGCTATATCTATGATGAATGTGATTTGTTTTCTTTATCAATGAATATGATGTCTGGTCTGTTATGATAGATTGTTTTCTCTGTGATTAAGGCTCAGTCATAGTCATAAAAAACAAAACACAAAATATACTATCTGAGAAGTGCATTTGTAGTATGATTCCCGAGAGTGAGAAGTTTGCATTTGTGTTAGCTATTGATTATTATATTTGCTATTGGGTTATGCCAATTTAAATAGTCAATTTGTGTTAAAAGCTTGTAACCCAATGTGATATAGTACATGACATGGCATTTCTACAAATGTTGTCTGTAAGTGTTGTGTCTTAACATGTGCCTTCTGCAGATTCTTATGTTTATGACCTGGTCTTGTATGGCAATTATGAGAGTGTATATAATTTCTAATATCCATGCTAAATCATCTATGAGGGGGGACCCAAAAAAAAAAAAACCAAACTGAGAGCGCGCTGCCATTCATAGACGTAGTAGAGAGTTCTCCTGTTACATGGCATTAGTAGAGACCTTCACATAACAGCTGTCCAAACGGCATCAGTTTGTAGGTAAACATTTGAGTGTAGTGTTGTGTATCTCTTACTGTTATTTTGTTCCATCTGCGAAGTTCTGGGCATCCTTCAACATCATGAAACGATGAAAACATTGAAAAAATCCGCCAAAAAAAGTGTTAAGATGTCTGCGAGAGGATGTGCGAAGGAAACGCCCGGAACTTTGGCGATCAGGTGACTGGTTCCTTCATCATGACAATGCCCCGCACACACGGCCTTACAAATGACCCACTATTTGGCCTCTCGGGGATGGCCTGTCACTCCCCACCCTCCGTATTTACCTGACCTAGCCCCGTGCAACTTTTTTCTGTTTACGAGAATGAAGAAAAATCTAAAAGGGAAGTGTTTTGATGATGTGGAGGCTATGAAAACAGCTTCACTAAGGGCATTGGACGATATCAAGATTGAAGAGTTCCAGAGATGCTTCAAACAGTAGGGAAAAAGACTTCACAAGTGCATCGCATCTAATGGAGAGTACTTTGAAGATGACTATTTATTAACTTTTTTACAAAATTTCTTCAAAGATTTTATACAAAATATCCGGTTATTTTTGGGTCCCCCACGTATATAATTTTATGCCATCCATATATACAAAATGAGATATGTATCATGCTGTTTTGTTGTTTTATCCATATTTAGTATTGTTTAACCCTTATTATTATTATTATTATGTTGGGTTTAGTGAGTTATACTTGGTTGATACCAGTGGCTGTGTACTATGCCAGGCCAGAGTCGAGGCATAGCAACCAAAACAAGACAAAAATTAAACAAGTGTGTCAGAGTGTCTGTATTCAGGAATTTTCTAACAATATGACATATATTCAATATAATGGCCATTTGTAGTGTGATGTATGTGTTTCTATTCAATTGTAAAGCTCCCAGGCTTTTGTGTAGTGTGTGGTATCACACCTGTAGAGGAGAGAACAAGTACAATAAGCACCCTTTCCATCCTCCACAGATGCCTTATTTCCTGGGCGAGTTCTGTGTACTTGCTAATTTTTTCAGTACATGTGTTTTGTATATTGTGAGTGTTTGGAATGGTTCTGTCTATAATGTATGTGATTTTATTGTGTTTGTCAATGAGTGTGATATCTGGTCTGTTGTAAATTGTTTTTATCTGTAATTATGGCTCTGTCATAGTACAGTTTGTGCGTGTTGTTTTCCAATACTATCTGTGAAATGTATTTGTAGTATGGTTTGTGGATGTCTAATAATTTGTGTTTCTTTGCAAGCTCTTGATGTATTATATTTGCTACTTGATTATGTCTGTGTAAATAATCTGTCTGGATGCCAAGAGCCTTCACCCAGAAGTAATGTGTTGTATAGTTTCTGGAATGATGTGACATTTTCTGCATGTGTCATTTGTGAATGTTGTATCTTTGAGTATGTGTTTTCTGTAGTTTTTAGTATTTATGACCTGATCCTGTACGACACTCATGAACCCTTCCATCTCTCCAAAGAGGAATCCCAAGCTAACCAGCTGTTTGACGCAGTTTTGTCAACAAAATCCTGGGCTAAATCTGCCATGAAGTGCCTTTCAAGCCCACGACTGCTTAATGGTGTCTATGCTTTTTACATGTTATGTTGTGTCCATATGATGTGAGTGTAAATTTAATGGTGTGTTATTTGAGTCTGCTACAGTTACTGCTTTATGTAACTGTGATGTTTCTTGTTTTTTGTAGAAAAACTTTTTATATTATAAGTATTTATAATTTATATATTAATTTATTGTTTTTTCAAAACTAATTTATTTAGAACAATAATGCCTATATATTAATAAACCTACCTCTTTCCGAATTTTTCTTAACTTTTTTTCTAATTGATTGACATCTACATCTTTTTTATTTCCATTCTTTTTAAATAATGTTGCTACATCTAATTCAGTAATATGAGGATGCAAATATCTATTTAATATTCCAGACATGTGATCATATACAGTATAATTAACACTTTCACCACAATCTAACTCATCTATTATATCTTCGGTATTTGGATCAGGTGTTTCCTTTTTACTTGATCTATAAAAACAAATTTTATATTCATTATAATGTTTATTAACTTGATTTTTAGGTATTTACAGTAATTTTATTGTTCATACAGTCAATTCACATTAATATGAATCACTAGGGANTCAGGTGTTTCCTTTTTACTTGATCTATAAAAACAAATTTTATATTCATTATAATGTTTATTAACTTGATTTTGAAGTATTTACAGTAATTTTATTGTTCATACAGTCAATTCACATTAATATGAATTACTAGGGGAACAGTAGTTAGTTCATTTTATCAAAAATTCATATCAACAATTTTCAGGGTCAAGGTCAAAATTGTATAATTTACAGAGTTAAGGATCAATAGGCAACCAAAATCTCTAAATTATAATATTTTGAATTAATTTACTAAATAAAGTTAAATTTAATTTATTTATGTTAATGCTTTCATACAAAATTAAAAACTGCTATGCTTCATAGTAAGTCATACCTTCCACACTATTTCCTGAAACAGGCCACATACTGTAGCCAAAAATGTTCATTTCATTAGATTTTATTAAACTGTTTTCCAAGAAATAGCGTGGAAGGTGTGACTTATTATTAGTAGGTTCCAGCTCACCNGGAGATGGCATTTGCTGTTTAAGTATGACACAGTGTTAAAAGAAATCCATGATTTCTTTCTGTTGAAGATTGTTTGAAAAAGTAGAAAATATTTTTTGGCACGAAAAGAGTAAAAAAAATTAGCCAAATTTGGCATCACTATATACCCTTCTGATATACAAACTAGCAAGTGTTTGCATGGTACTGCATCCATTTAAAGGCGTGGGTGTCCTTAAACTTTAACTCCTATTTTCTGAGTACAGTAGAATGGTGCACTAAAATGAGACATTTGAATTGGTATATAATCAGAGGTTGAACCCATTTTTGCTTACTAAAAAAATTATTCTACTCAAAATAGAATATTTATTACAGTATCACTTTGTCTTTTACATTTTTCAATGTGAATAATAATGTGAGACTAATCGGGGGTAGGATGTTACAAGTTCTTGACTCTCCTACCTCTTAATCGACTCAAGACCTTGAGGTCCAGTCTCTCTTGTCCAAAAGATGGGTTCTGTTGAGCGGAAGGGTTATAGAGTTAAGGATTGTTATTTCACATCAGGATCTGACACCAATCTATCAATTTATCGGCGGATAGATACACTTTTGTGAGAGATTGATTTAACAGGAGTGATCTCATTCATGATTTCCGGTTTGGAATGGAGGTGGTAATGTAGGAAGAAACGCACACCAATCCACTTTCATTACAATATACCTGTTTATTATAGAACGTATTTACATGGTTATAGATTATTAAGGGTTCAAGAGCACATATCTCTCCGGGTTAACATTCCATAAAGGTAATTCCATTCAGGAAAAATAGCTGACAATAGATAATAGTCACGATCCTAACCGCATTTCGAAAGTATTCAAGAGAGAGCTTACATATCATTGTGAGTAGGATAAATACCTCTAATCATACAGGATGGTTTCTTGACGATCTTTGAGTTCAGCTCCCGGGCTCGTTGAAATAGTTTGTTGATTTGACGTAAGTCCAAAAATCGTAGAATAGTTAAGATAGGAAGTCTATCAAAGATGGTGGCGACGAGAGGCAGAAAATCCACAGACACACTCACAGTACAAAATAATCCTTTTTTTCTCCCCATGTTGTCATTGAACTTGCCTTTTATGTGGGGGCTCTCTTCTCGAGATTTCCCCATGTACGTCAAAGGGTGATGATCTCCTTTGACCAATGGTGGGTTAAGTGACAAAATTATGACATAACAGTTAACTCATCTTCTACAAGGAAGTATTTTCGTGGGAACGGAGTTTTATGATCGATTTTTTATGAGAAAATTTGTTGGTTGTTTTTCTCTTTTTGAGTTAACCCTAACTTTTATAAAATCGTTTTGGTTTTGAAACAAAAACAGTAGATGAAAATGAATAAAAATATTCGAATCTCAGCATTCTTAAATCCTGGCCCTCACAATAAAATAATTATTAGAAATAGGGTTATTTCTTGGTGTTGTGAAGGTAATTTATATAGTTTGGTTTAATGAATTCTGGTAAAATTCTCGTTTGCTTTATCGTGTGAAAATTAATGTTGTGAAAATGGTGTTTTGTCAGGGCAATGGCAAATTAGCTTTATTGGTGTTCATTTTAAGGTGAGTAGACTGTATAATATTTTAAGAAGTAATACTTCAAAATCTTAATATGATATTCAATTAAAAAAAATAAATTTTATATATTATATTTAAGCAATTAAAATTAATATTTAGGAAATCATTGTGTCTGTTTAGAATATAAAATAATTAGTCAACTTATCAAAAATGCTCAATATTCATAATCTAACAATTGAATTTATACATTTACACTTTAAAAAATAGCATTAAATTTTTAGGAAAATATAGACTACTCTGTTGTAAGTTTAAAATGTTCAGCATATTATGAAAAAATAGTATATTTATAAAACAAATTAACCTTGATCTTTAAAGAAAAATATGATTTATTAAAGTATTTTATTAGATACAGAAAAATAAATGAACTATATATAATTAGAGTTGAGAAGATAATTACAGAAGTGAAAAACAATGTTTTTAAATAAATGAATTACTGAAGTTTGACAACTTCATAAGAAAAGAATATTAAACAATTTAGTCTCAATACATACAGTAAAAGTAAAAATACATAGTTTAAATTAAAATGGCTGACAGAAGTGTCAAGACATTTTAGTTTCTTCTATGTAGGCCTATTTTTAATGTAAGTACCATTAGCCATTTTAATTGAAACTATGTATTTTTAATTATTGGCTTATCACCAGAGGATGTCTTTAAACTGTGTTACATAATTTTAGTGATGTAGCCTCTAATAAAAGATCATCTCTGTAAAGGAAGACTTCCTGGTCATTGGATATGATAAAAGAATCCAAAAGTCTTCATACTTCTATGTAATTTCAATGTGAATAATACTATAGCCATTTTAAATGTTAAAAATAAATTTAAATTAATGCTCATTACTAATGAAGCTAATGTGAACTAATGTGACCATTGAGCAGTATTGTTAAAACTATTATTGGTGCATAATGCATCATGTGATCTGTTTGGTATGGTATGGTATGCTGGTAACATGCCATCAATTGTAAGAGGTATCTCTATTTCTGACAAGCAAAAATAAGTTAAAAAAAGAGCATCTTAAAATCAAGGAATCTTATAATTTAGTATATTATAAAGAGATACAATGCTGAAAAGTAATTGAGTTGTCCAGAAAGTTCATGATTATTGTTTTTACTTTTTTTTGAGTTATTAAGTAAAACAAATTGCTTACTTTGCAAAAAACTTTTATTTAAGATTATATTTTAATTCTCTCAACACCTATCCTATCAGTTATAAAATATAAAAATTACTGTAATCAAATTTGGGAAATTTAGAATCAAATATAACACCAATTGAAACCCAATGTATAGCACATAGACATCCACAACTGCTATAAATAAATTGGGCTAAAATTTGAAAATAATGATTTTGAATTACAAATTAATTTGACACTAGATGGAAGCGTTAGGCACCATCTTGTATTAAAATTAATAATTATAATATTTAATTAAATAATTTAGATTAAACTAGAAGAAAAGAATTGGCCCAAAGTGGGATTCAAACCTGCAACTTTTGCTCACCGTGCGAATGCGTTACTAGTTATGCTACCCAGACCTCCAGTCTGATCTTCTCTTCCAATATATATAAGCTTAAGATATAACCATCGTCAGTCATTATTTCCAAATTATAGCCTGATTATTTATGGCAGTTGTGGATATCTATTTAGAATCAAAGAAAAATCTAGAACTTATTTTGTTGATTAAGTTTATCATCTTTTCTGTTTTCTACAAAACTTTTGATTGAAAACAATCAATATGAGCAAAATCTGGAGAATAGAAAAGAGACTGCATTTCTTAGCTGAACTCCTTTAATTTTTTTCTGGGTTTTCACAATATATGGCTTTCTATTATTGTGATGAAAAATTAAAATTTTAGTCAATTAGAATTTTATCTATTTGATTATAGTATTTGTCAAATACCTTATTAGATGAAAATAATAATTAATGACATTTCAATTCTACAAAACATGCTGTATTAATTAAAAAATAATAATAATTCCTTTCTGAAAATCACTCATGTTATATTGTGAATATTTTCATTAGATATTTCAGATTACATTGTCATGGAATTGAAAAATTCATCAAAGACTTCACATTAGGCAAACTTGAATACAAACATAGGTTCTCTGATGAAGAAGAAACTTTTGACACCAAAATAAAACAAATTATGGACAATGCAGACAAGAAAGTAGTTGCAACTCATAATTTTATTACTAATTAGTTTCAAAAATGTCATCACATGTGCTTTGGTATCCTTCAAGATGATGTATGGATAACATTAAAAGTGCTCAGCAAGTAAACACATAAATTAAAACACCTTAATTTGTTGCTGAGAAATCTATTTTTAATAACAAACGTTTCCAACCTGATTAACAGGCCATCCTCAGGTCTAAAAAACAAAAATGGAACAGATACGTTCCATGTATAGAATATAAATATTTAAATCAAAATTTAGAATAAAAATTTTTTAAAATATACAAGAGAAACGGAAGAAAATATAAAAATAACACAAAATAAAATTAAAATATACAAGAGAATATATAAAAATAACACAAAATAAACTAAAAAATAAAAAATATAATAAATCTTCCAATAAACTAATTCTAGCTTGAGTTTTCAGTGAACTTTTTAATCATGTATTTCCACGCCGACGATAGGCTCTCAGCATCTCTCGCATTTAAACATCCCTCACGTAGCCTACTCCTATATATTTCAATCTTCTCCGCC
>NW_019384307.1:821435-831384 GCF_000671375.1 Centruroides sculpturatus
AGAGCCCCAAATTTATATAAGATATTGAGGAATGATAAGGATAGAATAAAGACAGAAGAAAAACCAGGTGTCTATAAAGTTCCTTATGAAAACATCCAACTAGATGTTAAGAAAGACTACATCGGCGTCACCAACAGGAGCTTAGGAGTAAGACTAAAAGAACATCGGTATAACGTAAAAAAAGGATCCAATGCCACGGTTTTGTCACAAATGTCGCAAGTCCAAGGTTCGGTGGTGAAATGGGACGAGGCAACGATTATAAAACCAGTGTCTTCCCCCACTTTATCAATGACGGCGGAGAAGATTGAAATATATAGGAGTAGGCTACGTGAGGGATGTTTAAATGCGAGAGATGCTGAGAGCCTGTCGTCGGCGTGGAAATACATGATTAAAAAGTTCACTGAAAACTCAAGCTAGAATTAGTTTATTGGAAGATTTATTATATTTTTTATTTTTTAGTTTATTTTGTGTTATTTTTATATATTCTCTTGTATATTTTAATTTTATTTTGTGTTATTTTTATATTTTCTTCCGTTTCTCTTGTATATTTTTAAAAATTTTTATTCTAAATTTTGATTTAAATATTTATATTCTATACATGGAACGTATCTGTTCCATTTTTGTTTTTTAGACCTGAGGATGGCCTGTTAATCAGGTTGAAAACGTTTGTTATTAAAAATAGATTTCTCAGCAACAAATTAAGGTGTTTTAATTTAGATGTATGGATAGTTGATAGCCAAGAGGTTAAGGCATCAGCCTATTGATTTGAGGACCTGGAAACAAATCCAGCAGGTTAAAACACCCAAAGGTTTTTTGGGATAGTCTGTTATGGATATGTCAGGCCACATTCTTCATCACCTGATCATCCCACTGTGGGCTCAACCAAACCCACGATGGGCTTGATTAAAAGCTTTTCTAGTGACCACAGAGGGGAAAAAGTCAAAAACACATTCATGAACATAATTTATAAGAAAGTAAAAGTTCCATCTTGAATTTCTTTAACCCATTTATTTCCAATTCTACATATATATCAAAATGTTTCATATGAAGAATTTTTAGTCTGAAAATATCAAGAAAAAGAAAATTAACATTGAGCACATCTTATTTAGACAAGGAATCGGAAAGTAGATCACTTCACTATACACAACATTCTAGAAAATAACTTCCTCAGTTTTCTTTATCAACAATCTATCCATTATGCCATTAAATCTTATCCTCTTTTGGCAAGTACAAAAAAAAACACTCCATAATATTATACATGCCATACAAATTGTGTTTAATAATAAACAATAATCTGAAAGTAAATAATGTGAATTTGTTTTCATTGTTCTCAATTGATGTGTTTTTCTATCTGAGAAAACTGGATATTTTGGTCAAAGTGAAGTGCATTATAATTTTTTTCACTGAAATTAATGGGACTTGCTCATTTAATAACTTTTTACTTCATGACAGAGCTTTTAGGAATGAATTAAAATTGTTACACAAGAAAAGCTGTATTTTAAATTGCTGGAATTTCTTATTTCAACTATATACTAGCCATTGTTAAAAAAGTAGCAGGCAAACAGTATTGGATGAATTGAAAATTTATTATAGTTATTAATTAATATATAAGTTATAAATTTTTATAACATATCTGTTTAATGTCAGAATCAATGAAAGCAGAATTTTCACTAATTGTATGCTCACTTAAAGCTGGTTTACACAATACAAAACTATCACTGACATTTTGTTGCACTCAAAAAATGCACTGATAAAGTTCATTGACAATACAGATGTTTACACAATGCACCAGAAAACAAATTGCAAGTTGTTCTGAAAATGCACAACAGCATTCATTTCTCTTAAGAAAAGTGAGAATGTGATCTAACATGTGATTCTAGTCTCATCAATGGTTGGTTCAATGACATGAAAACAAATGAAGAACCTGACAGATTAATTTTCTGTGACATTATACAACTTGTCAAACTAAGTCATGAATATGCTCAAATGAGATAAATCTGTGCCTTTTGTGGTCTTCAGAGAGAAAATGTTAGTAGTAGTATATCACATAAACCAGCCTTTACCTGTCCTGCTTAATATTGTTACAGTATAAGCAAGTCCCAACAATTACAAGAAGTGAATTCATGAATTCTACTGTTTTTTAAAACCAATTTTAAAAAACTTGGAAGTTTTTTTTCCTAAGCAATTTTTTAAAAAAATTCTAAAAGTTTTTGGAATTGATTTTAAAAATATTTTGTCTAATTTTTAAAAAACTTCATTTGTTTCAGCTTACATTCATTATTTTTCATAGAAAAATCAATCTAATTATGAGATATTTTGGTTTTAAATACAATTAAATGCATTTTTTATGTTTCACTGATGATTATGTAGTCAGTATTTAATAGGTAAGTTTCCAGTTATCATAATACTTATTAAAAATAATATTGATAGTAACAAACTAACATTATAAAAGGAAGTCAATTGCACATGAATCAATCAGGCACTGTATTGCTAAGACTCACAACAAAAGTTACTCACAAGTAAGCCTTTTGTTTGATCAACTAATACTTGTTGACAAATCTAATGTTATTTGCATTAAAAAAAAAGTTCCACTCAGCTTCCCTACATTTGAAAAAAATTTAAACAAGCTAATGCCAATAATATTCAGAAACAATGCTCTAGGTGTTCTAAAATTTTAAAAAAGTTCCAATTGTTCTGCCAAACATATTTGAATTATCCTCTAGGTCAGTGTTTTTCAAACCTTTTTCTCATCATGGATTGGTAAAATTATCCATAATTAAAAAATGCAACTATGAATTATGCTTATTTATTAAGCTTATATATGTTTATCCATATACTGTGAATAACAAAATATGTACAGTAACTCTACATTACTATTTAAATGTCAGCTATAATCAACTGGCTGGTCAAATATTTTTCTGTGGACTGGTGAAATTTTTTCACAGACTGGCAGTTAAAAACACTGCTCTAGGTGTTCTAAAATTTTAAAGACTAACCATTCCATCAATCTTAAAATTGGATAGTGCTAATATAAAATGCAGATTCAGACATTAAAATTTAACACACTAAATCTATCACAACGCTTCATGTAAACTTACCATAACCTTTTGAAAACTTGATTTACTGGAAGTTGTTTGATAAGCATAAGTTCATCCTTATGCAGGATGTTATTACATATTTAAACTGATTTTAGTTTTGTAATATAGAAAATATTCATGCAACTATTTATATATTAATCTGATTCAATGCAATGCTAATGCAATTTGGTATGTATTCAATTCAGAAATGTAATTATCTTTATTCATTTGTTTTTTTAGAATGTTCCGAATATGTCAGACTTACAAAATAATTACATCATTTAAAATCAACTACAAATAGAAATAAATTTTTTCATTAGCATATTGAAGGCTATGCAGAAATCAAACATTTAGCCTATCCTTTAAAATATATATACTTAAATAAAAATTTATATTATTTCATGAACTAGAGCACAAAATATACTAAATTAAATAAAATTTGTAATAAAAACTTTTGATAAAATACTGCTAATAAAAACAACTTTTATTGATAATCTGCTTTAATAATCATTATAAAAATTACATATATTACAAAAAAATGATTTGCTTACATTGTTGATTTTTTTCGTTTTTTAAATCTATAAAAAATCAAATTATAATCAACATATTGATAAAATAAAGAAGATAAATACAATCATTGTAAAGTATGTAGGATAAAAATTTTTAGAAGATAAATTTGAGTTGTGATTTTAAATTTATATCATTATAATTCAATGTTAAGGTTAGAAAGAGGAACTGTTCACAAACAGAATTTGGCTTTGTATCAAAACTTGACTATACAAGTACTATTTCATTTATAAAGAAAATATATCTATGATGAGTAAACTTTATTTTTATTCACATTAGAAAAATTTTATATAAAGAAATAAACTTCTAAATTATTAAAAATTTATGAAGAAATTACAGCTTTGTTGCTCTTAATTTATTAAAATTTTAAAGATTTTAAATCACTTATTTTAAATAAAAATAACAATGTAGTATTTCATTCCTAAATTACATGAAATTATATAGTAAAAAACACCAGAACTATATTAATCGTCTTTATCAATTGTTATGTTCAATAGTTAACTGCAAATTGTCCACCTACACTCTGATTTTTTCTTTGTTATATCAAGATTCAATCTAAAAAAACATGAGAAATCAATTTGGATAAACATATGAATGTGTCAAAAATTTAAATCTTTTACCTATCTATGTACAAAATTCATACATATGCAAACCTAATAAATTTAATGTTTAGGCTAGAATTTTAATATATTAATCAGCTAACAAAATAACTTTAGTTCAAGAATACATCTAATTTTCAAATACAGTGGGTGACCGGATAACGAACATAAGTTGTTCCAAGACTTTGTTCACTATCTGAATTGTTCATTAACCAGTTATCAATTTACCATAGGTTTTTATGGGAATTTGATTAATTTATTCTGGAGACCCCAAAAAATAAAAAATATAAACACTTTCTTACTATGTTTATTTATATGTAATAATAAAACTACATATATACATAGTCTTGCATTCTTATTAATCGTGTTTTTTCCATTTGTGGGGGTTAAAGAATCTGTCTAATATCGATTACTTTTCTCTCTTCTTTGGGATTTTTCAGAAGTAATTAATTAATAACATTGTTGTTGTAGAGATCCCTAAGCCTGTTAACCTCAACCTGGTTTGGATGCCATTCTAAGACCATCGTTCTGACATTCCACTTCTTCAAAAGATGTTTAATAGCAGATATTGGCATTAATCCTCTTTTTCAGAAGAAAACATCTCGCCGAGTTTCTTGGTGTTATTCATTCAAGAGTTCTTGGCATTCTTCTGTCATCAGATCCATTTCAGGTGTCGTCAGGCGTTCTATTATGAGATCTTCAATGTTCTTTATTTCTCAGATGTGATTTTTGTTACTCCTTTAGCTGCTTGAGTCTTCTTGATTACACTGTATTTTTCTTAGATAAGATTGAACTGCGGCCTACTGTAGACATATTCAAGCCATACTGTCCAGCAACACCAGACATTTGCCCACTCTCTATCTTTGCTATTACACTCTCACCTTTCGAAAATAAAAACCAACGCAAAACTTAACGAGTGCCCATCCGACAGTCTCACGAATACTATAAATGAATTGTTTCTGTCAGAAAAATAAAAGGCTGGAATTACAAGGAAGAGTTTCAAAGTTCAGAGAAATACTATCCAATGAGTATATACCGGGTTGAGCACCAATGTCGATGTCTCCCAAGCTCCGAAAAGTTCCGAATTGTTGCCCAAAGACAAGGGAAGACCTTGTCTTTGGGCAATCTGTATTCATTATTTTATGTCGCTTCTTCTTGTGTTTGTTTTGTGAGGTGTTCATTATCTAAACATGTGTTCGTTGTCCGAACATAAAAATCTTTTGACAAAGTGTTCGTTATCTGATTTGTTCATTAACCAATCACCCACTGTATTATAAAAAACTATCAAAGAAAATTTTCTTCAAGCAACAGAAAAAAGTCTCCATTTATTATAGAAGCTATATATATTAATAAAACTTTTTTAATTTCAGATTTTATTTCATTTTTCTATTATAATATACTACATGTGTGAAATATNCTTTTGCGAAAGTGTTCGTTATCTTATTTGTTCGTTAACCAATCACCCACTATATTATAAAAACAAACTATCGAAGAAAATCTTCAAGCAACAGAAAAAAGTCTCCATTTATTGTAGAAACTATATATATTAATAAAACTTTTTTAATTTCAGATTTAATTTCATTTTTCTATTATAATATACTACATGTGTGAAATATAGTCCAATTTACTTGTTTTAGTATTTAAGACAACACAACATTAACCTCATTAAAAAGGTATATAAACTTTCAAGTTGCATATTACAAAGTTTAATACAATGTTTTTCTTTTGATTAAAAGTTATTATTAAATAATAAAGACATATTTTGTATTTATCCTTGAAAATGCAGAAAATATTAATTAAATTGACTTTACAGATATCAAAAATGTTTTAAAAACTGCAAAATCAGTTGTTTTATAGTCATATTTTTAAATAATCTGACAGTAATTTAATCATGAGTTAAAAATCCTATTCGCTACATATATTTTTTAAAATAATTTGTGAAAATTTTTTTACTTCTGACATGTTTAAATATTTTTAAGTTTATTTACACAGATATTTTTTTGTTTTTAAATATTTTGAATAGTTAATGATATAAATAATTAACTATTTTATAATTAAAATTTATTTAATTATTCAAATTCAATATTGTTGTCAGTCTACTTTCCATTTATGAAGTATGATCTTTTTCATAATACAGTAAGACCCTGCTTAACACTGATTCAATATAACATGGTCTGCTCAAAGCCTACAAAAAAGCTCAAAATTTACGCTGATTTAAATTATTGCGGAATTTTATTGATTTGTACATAATACGATTATTTACGAACATGAACCAATCAGCAAAAGGTGGCAAAAAAGTGTACTTTCTTTAAATCTATGTTTGTTTGGTGCAATTTTGGAAAAAATATAACATCATGGATGCCATTCCCTGACACTGGGAGTTCAGTCATGGGTTTGCGCCATGCCAGGATGGGCTGGCCATATAGAGTTTTCCAGGTTTTCTCCATGTCTGTAACNATTTCTAAATATTTCTTAAAGAAATAATATAAAAAAAGAAATGAAATACATATTTTATTTAAAAATAATAAATACTTGAATACATTCATAAAATTAGAGAAACCAGAAAATACTGCTAAAAATATAGAAATTTTTAGAAACTTCTTAGTTCCATCTTTGGATCCATTAAAATTATTCCATAAAAATGTTCTAAAATGAACATTTCATTTTAAAAACTTCTAGAATGTTTGCTATATCACATAATGAAGCAAAATTCCACAAAACCTGAAAAATGAAACCATTTAGAGCATACAGGAAAAAAAATTTTAAACTATGAAGTATTCAGAGCATTAAGAGAAACACAAAATGTATATTTTTAAAAACAAAGAGAGCTACAGCTTTTTGAACTTGCAAAATTGTCTTGAGTAAGCTTTTCAACTAGAGAGTGAAATGCTTGCTGTATAGTAGTTGGTAACTAAAATCTGTATGAAATCAAATTACTTCATGAAAGTTCCACACCTCAGGTACTCAAATTTTAAAAAAAGTCTTTTCTAAGAACCACAGTACCTTAGGGTATTAGCAAATTTATCAGCAACCTTAATAGTAGCAACATAACCACAAAAGGTTGTAGTGTACAAAAGACATCCTATCTTCATATTGTTTGTACCTGTTCTGAAGCGATTGCAATATATTAAAAAATATAGTCAATCTCCTGCTATTTTGAGCAACATTAGTAACTGACTGAACAAGGGTACAATTGACCAAAGTCTATATTAAAAACATGTATTGTTACTCCATCTTTTCCATCATGTCCCACTACATACAACGATACTCAAATATGATTTGTCTACACTACTACATGATTATATCAAATTTTTTTTATGGATCCTGAAATTTACAAAGCTACAAATTAGTCTTGCTCAGCTGTCAGAAATTTAATCACATTACAGTAATACAAACATGTTATTCTGTAATCTGACTTCTTGAGAAATTTTAATACTCTACTTGTTTACTTGCCAACTTTATCACTATAATTACCAACATAATCAACTTGTTTTCAAACACTCAGTACTAGTTAGTTGTTACTATTCCATACAAGACAAATTGGCAGCACTGTGTTACCTTTTATCTCTTGTTTTCAAACAATTANATGATAAAGAAAACATGCATTTATAAATGGAGAAGAGTACACAGCTTCTTGATATATAAACAGTATCAAGTTTCAAGTTATTTTCTCTGAATTATAGATCATTATTACTAATTTAATAAAAAAAAAAGTAAAAATATTGTACATTTGATCAGTTTGTACCCAGGACTACATTGAGCATTTCCTCACTATATCTCTAATTAATTTCATATGCATTTATAATTTAAAATAACCTATAACCATTTAGTCTATTTATTTTATATTATCCATCAAGCATAGATTAAAATTAAAAAAAATCAAAAATAAAATTATCAATAAATAATGAAGGGGTGTTCCCAACTCTCGGCTCTGCTGGTGAACTTTTCTACGCACTTCATTTGTGACAATAATTTTAAAATTAAATATTTGATTTAATCATCTTTTTGACTTGATAAAGGAAAATTAATACTTAAAAGTATAAATAAAAATAAGGAAAGTTTAATATTAATGGCAATGCAACAATCTCCAATTAAACGTGGAAGACCGCCACTCACCCGAGCCAAATCAGTGAGTAAACGCAATAATAACTCTGCAACAAGTTCCCAATTAATTACAGACTTTAATTTACAACCGGATAAAAATCTACAAGACACCTACATGGAGACCAGGAACATTAACGAGAAGTCAGATCAACATAATATTCAAGATTTTTCAGGTGAGCCAAATGTACTTGATACCTTACTACATAACCCGGATGATTTATTAGACACTTCATCTGCCATTTTATGGAATAAGATATCCAATCTTATAAAAACATCTAACGACAAACTATTTAATCAAATTATTGATATAGAGGAGGAACTGAATTTAATTTATGAAAATTTAAATGAAACTAAGGAAAAACAAGCAAAAATGGAGGAACAGATTACGAATTTACGACAACAAATTAATACTATGCAAATTGAGAAAGACCTCTCACAATTTAGAATGGATTCTTTAGTTAATGATTACAATCGTAATAACATCATAATATATAACTATCCTAACTCGAGAACTGTTTCTAAAGAAGAAATTCATAACTTTATTATTTCTTTACTGAATGTTTGTAATATAGTTCAAGATGACATTTTAGATGTGGTTCAATTAATGAAACCACCGAAAATAACCATAAAAATAACTTAACAATATTCAACTTCGAAATCAGATCTTTTCTGCTTTTATTCGGAAGAAAATACAAAATCAGCTTGAAGATTGGAGAGATTCTCAAATATCTCCGGATCTCACTAAAAACTCAAGAATAAGATGCAAAAATTTACTTTCAGCGTTACATGATATACGAAAACAAAATGCACAAGCCAAATTACATAATGATATCTTAATAACAGGAACTGACAAAATTACTTATAATATTAATCTGAAAAATCTGGTATATGTAGATACGTTTTTACCTTATTCCAACTTGATAAACTTGGGAAGATGATATAACACAAATCAAAGGCATATTCAAAGTTCGCATAATTTCGATAGTAACCACTCCTTTGCTATAGTAAATTGGAATTGCCAAGGACTTAAATACAAAACTTCATTTGTTAATTCTCTGCATATTAAATATAATTCGGTCATTATTGGTATGACGGAAACTTGGATAACATCAGATAAGTTTTATACTACAAATTTCTCAAATAAATTTACAATAGAATCTGCACTAGCAAGTAAATCAGTAGGTCCCGGACGACCGAGTGGTGGTCTATGTTCATTGATTGAAAGGGAGTATTGTAAAATAATCCAAGTTAAAAAATCTAGGAATTATAAACTACTTCTCATCGCAATAACTAGAAATAAATTATTAAATAAGAATAATAAAACAATGATGATAATGTTAACTTATGTGCCACCCGGTGATCTAAATACTCTTAATGAAATCTTCAAAGTTATTGATATATGGCACTATATAACACCATACATTATAATATTGGGCGATTTCAATTCCAGAATTGGTGAGGAAATGGACTCCAAATATAAGGGACCTAATCATTTAATTAATAATAGTCGAAAATCTAAGGATAAACAGGTTAATAATTTGGGGAAAAAATTACTAGACTTCATAACTGAAAACAAACTTTTTATACTGAATGGTCGTATTA
>NW_019384307.1:834379-844130 GCF_000671375.1 Centruroides sculpturatus
CTTGAGTAATTCATCCAGTGTAAACTACAATATTAAGTATAAAACAAATGTTTAACATATTAAAAGTAAATATCTTATATGATTGGATGAGTTATAAATTGATTCTAACCATTCTTCTAGTATTTTTATTGAAACAACATGGCTTTTAAACAATGTTCTCTGTTTTGTCAGTTGACTGTTGTTAATATCTACATAAATTCAAATTTATCATTAGTAACATGATGATAAACATAAACAAATTTCTGATTACAGTACAATAAGCAAGAATTTTGTGATGTTATTCAATTTGTATGTTTTGGAACATGATTTTGATAATATTAGACAAATGATGATAATAACTTTCATTACAATAAACAGTACCTACTGTAGATACAAATGAAATATATAAACAATGGACAGCAAGTCTCCATTTAATTCCAACCAAATTAATGTGCGACACACATTTATAGACAATACCAAAATACAAATTTTAGTACACAATCTACATGTTCATTCAAAGAAAAATCAAAATCTATAAACTAAGTTTTATACCCTGAAGCAGTCAGACAAAAGATAAACATTTTCTAATTTCTCATTAGATTACTGAAAACACTAATTAATATTTAAGTTAGGAAGTATTTATGTTGATAGAAAGGGACAAATAATGTTTATTCAAAGTAATTTATCTTAAAAATATCTGAAGCATATCTCTAAATATTTCTTAAAGAAATAATATAAAAAAAGAAATGAAATACATATTTTATTTAAAAATAATAAATACTTGAATACATTCATAAAATTAGAGAAACCAGAAAATACTGCTAAAAATATAGAAATTTTTAGAAACTTCTTAGTTCCATCTTTGGATCCATTAAAATTATTCCATAAAAATGTTCTAAAATGAACATTTCATTTTAAAAACTTCTAGAATGTTTGCTATATCACATAATGAAGCAAAATTCCACAAAACCTGAAAAATGAAACCATTTAGAGCATACAGGAAAAAAAATTTTAAACTATGAAGTATTCAGAGCATTAAGAGAAACACAAAATGTATATTTTTAAAAACAAAGAGAGCTACAGCTTTTTGAACTTGCAAAATTGTCTTGAGTAAGCTTTTCAACTAGAGAGTGAAATGCTCGCTGTATAGTAGTTGGTAACTAAAATCTGTATGAAATCAAATTACTTCATGAAAGTTCCACACCTCAGGTACTCAAATTTTAAAAAAAGTCTTTTCTAAGAACCACAGTACCTTAGGGTATTAGCAAATTTATCAGCAACCTTAATAGTAGCAACATAACCACAAAAGGTTGTAGTGTACAAAAGACATCCTATCTTCATATTGTTTGTACCTGTTCTGAAGTGCTTGCAATATATTAAAAAATATAGTCAATCTCCTGCTATTTTGAGCAACATTAGTAACTGACTGAACAAGGGTACAATTGACCAAAGTCTATATTAAAAACATGTATTGTTACTCCATCTTTTCCATCATGTCCCACTACCTACAACGATACTCAAATATTATTTGTCTACACTACTACATGATTATATCAAATTTTTTTTATGGATCCTGAAATTTACAAAGCTACAAATTAGTCTTGCTCAGCTGTCAGAAATTTAATCACATTACAGTAATACAAACATGTTATTCTGTAATCTGACTTCTTGAGAAATTTTAATACTCTACTTGTTTACTTGCCAACTTTATCACTATAATTACCAACATAATCAACTTGTTTTCAAACACTCAGTACTAGTTAGTTGTTACTATTCCATACAAGACAAATTGGCAGCACTGTGTTACCTTTTATCTCTTGTTTTCAAACAATTACATTCATTACTTGTTCTAAAGAACTGTATTCTCAAAAATTCATTACATTCTTGAAAGTTCTTAATTCTCTGAAGTGTTTGTCCTTGCACATGGTTAATTCCAACTAATATTAACAAAGACTTATTGTTCTTGGCCATTTTATTTATTAATTAATGTATTATCAATTGAAATAATTTAAAAATTAACAATGATGATGTGTTCATATGCACATTTATGTGACCTTGTTTCTCTGACAAGGTTTGAAATAATTCTTGGAGTACAGTTTTTCATCCTCTGCAATGACCAATGGAGATAATTTTACTTGTATACAGAAACTATTCTACTCTCAGCACCGGGGTGAAATGTACACTACACTATCCAGAACCTGTAACCGGTGCGTAACGCATATATACTATATATTGCTGTTGACAAACGTTTTTGAGCAATCTCTTTGCTCTTCTTCAGGTCACTCGAAAACATTAGTCAACAGCAATATATAGTATATATGCGTTGCACACCGAATACAGGTTCCAGATGTGAAGTACGGTATTATTTTTCCGACTTTTCCAACAATCATCGACACAACTGTGTGCCGGAAATAGCCATTACCTAACGGGTACTTTACGCGGATTCATGTTAATGTGCCAGGCCTGGACTTTAAGTGTGCACCGAATTAAATAATGACAAAATTAATAAAAAAAAAAAACAATCCAATATTTAATAAAATTTCTAGTAATAACTATATACAAAATTTAGTAAAAATCAAATAACAATTTATTCAATGTAAATCAATAAGAATCAACCCGACAAAACTCAAATCAATCTATTTTCTAACTTAACTCTATTCCCCTTTGGAATTCGACAAAATTTCAAAGAATTAACTTATGTACAATAATTCTTATGAATTAAAGGTCCTAATCGTCACCTCAATATACTAGAAACCTTTTTCCTCAACTCTCAAGACTTTCTCCAACCTTCGATCCACAAATCGAATAACTTCAAAATCGCCTTGGAACTACTTCATCCTATCGGACACCTCTCTCTCGTTTGCTGCTACAAAGGTCACCACGCTCATTGCTAACAGAAGCTCACCTCGGTCATCTTCACTTCAGGTTCAGTCTTTATACTGTGAGGTGACATCACAATTCTGAGTGAAATCACTTTCCTCATTTACATACCTATTGCTAACAATAAACTTTTCCTGTTTGCCTGGCAGTCTATTTTCCAACAATACTCGCTAACCTTTTAAATTATTCTTTTTGACAATTTTAGAGATGTTTTCTTTAAGGTTTAGCAAGTTCCTAAGTTGTCCTTGTGGGGTCTCTCCCCCTCTTTCTCGGTGCGGTATTACTTTTCTCCACTCGGGAGCACAAGTGTGCGCAAGTTTTATCTATGGCACTTTTCTCTCGTCGGTGAGTTGGTTTCTCTTATTCTATTTTTAAGTTTCTAAGATGAGTGTGAGGTAACCTTTGTCCTAATAAAACATAAGCCCCAAACAAAAATAGAATAAAAGCAACAATAAAAGTAACTAAAAATAACTCTCAGACTTGGTTCCTTACACAGATAGTGTAGTGTAAATTTTACTTATTTGTCTACAAGTGAAATATTAATTTTCCACTTTATCCACATATTCTCTGTACCCAAAAATCTCTTCCATTTCTGCATTGAACAGATTTCTGGCTTATAGTAACTTACTTGTTAGTAAGATTTAACATAGAAAATTATTCCGTTCCAAAAAATTTTTTCCATTTAGACAAGTTTTACTATATATGTATACATTTAATATACTGTACTGCATATTAAATGTAATGAATAATTGAATAGAGTCCTGCAAACTCATCTTAATATGGACTGAGAAGGCGATGAGTCATCAAAATGACAAGTTTTACGAATAGCAATGACGCTAGTCTAAATAACTGAATTTTAGTAATAGTATTATATGAGCAAATTCACATACATATTAACTACATAACAATAGTAATTATTTCTACTTCTAGTTAAATTTTAATTTAAAAAATATTGACTATTCGATGGGTCTTTTTGAGTTACATTAGTATTGTAGCATTTTGCAGTGGCACTTTGGAAAACCAGTTATATTCTTCACTAGCTGCAATTACCCGCTTTGCTGGGTTTATATTTACATGTGATATAGTTTTTTTTATATAAAAGACTATAGAAAAGTTTTTTTTCCTGTTAAAAATCTCTCTCTGATTTGATGTGTTTCCCTCTAATTTTTAAGCTGTCTTCTGTTTGATTATTTCTGTTTTGTTGATAGCAATGTTAGATGTACTTAATCTTTCTTCTGTGGTTTCATTTCTCCGCGCCATCTTTTGCCTTTGAGATATCATTTGAGACCGCAAAAATTCTTTCTTAAGCTTTGGCATTGTTTTTTATATTTTTACTTTTTACACTTCACTATTCACTTTTCACTTTCTGTTATTCGTATACTTTTACTTACGAAAAATCAACTGAAACATGTGTGTCACACTCCAAAAGCCATCCCCACTACTCACACATAACGGTCCTCGACTATTTCAAAACATTTAAGATTAAGATTACATTATAGCCAATCTTATCCATTTTCACAGAATGCAAGAATTAGGTCCCCCAATTCCAGACTAATTAGAGAATTTTTACATGTGTCTAAACCCATGCAAAAACGCAAAAAATCACAACTGTGCCTGTAAATCTTGCACGCCGCTTTCTCTTACCACTTTCTTTGTTACTCAACACTTCCACTGTTACACATTTTCGAAGTCAATCACTTTCAACCCCCATACCTCCCACACCCTTATAGCTATCGAGATGCAACCATCATAGTGCACGATGGGAGACTTGGGGCTACTACTACACACAAACACCATTCATGTGCAATGTGTAGTTTTGGCTGCAGAGAGAAATATACGGACAAACACGTCCATTTTTATATATATAATAGATTACCACATGAAACTGATGCTGTTATCAAAGTGTCATCAGTGAAGAACAATAACTTATTTGACCTAGTGTTAAGTTATTGAGGTAAAAATTAGCCATTACCAGCCCGTAACACGTATTTGTAAAATCCAAGTGACTCGTACAACATGGAATTCATATAAAATGAAAAAATCAACAGTGTTATAGGGCAGTCTACTGTATTTTTTTTTTTTTTAAATGACAAAACAAGTTAACAAGTTTTATGGAAATATTAAACAACCACTCACAACTGGGTAAACTTGATAACAGCAGCAACCAAAACCAAAAACCAGCAGAAAAAGTAACAGAGCTAAGTAAGTTGACAGAAGTGGTCTATGATGTAATTGTTGACAGTCTTTTTGAAATGTGTAGGGATGATGACGATTTATCCACAATTGGGTGAAGTTGTGTGCCAGGCTTACGGGTCTTGGTGAATGCGAAAAAACAGCGTGGCAAGAGTAGTGACTATAGCATTACATAGATGAAGGAGATCTGTCAGAGGGGTGTTGGAAAAATGAAGAATCCTGCTCTGTGACCTTTTCTGCTGGTTTTTTGTTTCAGTCACTAGTTTTATGGAGTCAAGTATCCAGGATGCTACTGTAACATATTAGTGATATATAAAATTCTAATTTCAAAAAATTTGCAGTAACAAAATCATTCAGTTTGATAATTAAGAGATACCATTTCAACATCTTGTAACAGATAGATTATAATAAAATCTAATTTCACTTTTATATCATCATATTAAATGCAGTTTGAAGTTAAATAATACTGTTAAATTATTATTAAATATTTTTAGTTCTGAGGAATTGAAAAGTTGAAAATAATTTTTGGTACTGTATTTTCAATTATTATTTATATTTTGTATTTCCAATTACTGATTATCACTTTATAATAATTAGTTTCATCAAAGTAATTATACTTCAATTTAAAACAAATTTTTGAGTTTATACAATTTTTTATTTATAGCATTTCATAAGTTTAATTACAAAATTATAGAACAGCATTAAATATGACACAATGTTGAATTACATTGGTTTTGTCAATTTAGAGAAAATATACATATTTTCCATCATAAATATCATTACCTAACATCAATAAAGTCAAAAATCATAACTTGCCAAATAATCAAAAGTTTTAACCTCAATAATGTTTCACAATGCAATTTTTGCTATTTCACAAAGACAAATTATTATCTTTGTTAATTTGATAACATTTGCATCTGAAAAATAACTTACAAGATTTAGTAAATTTGTAACTAACATATCATTTATATCAATTATACCAGTATATGAAGCGTGCAATGCCATAATGTTGTAAATGCCAAAAAGAAACTTTTCAGGAGAGGTAAAAAACATTTTTTCTAATGAATGAATTCATTTCAATTTTACAATAAAATGGTAAAAAACTCACTGGGTTACAAATTCTCTGGAATATCAAAATGACGTAAATATAATCCATAATGTTTTACACACCAAAAGTCACATGACTTGCACTCTGTCACTTTAAATGTTATATTTTCACATAACTTCATCTTCAAAATACAACCACTTACACTGCCAATATCGCCACAATATTCTTTTGTGGCAGAAAACATTTCATTTAGAATTCAATCCTTCAATAAAACGTATTTAGAAAAAAATGGCATTTACAATGTTATGGCATTGTATGCTTCATTTATATCTGTTCATTTAATTTAGTAAAGTTATGTCATCACACCTAGATGATATGAAGCAAAGGTTATTGTCCAGACACAAAGAACATACCCCTAGAATCACATAAGACTTAATCAGAACTCCTCAATAGAATCCCTTCTAAATGTACATAGAAAGGATAATGATTCAACCCCTGGGTCTGGTTACTCTCAATACAAGCTGAATGAATGAATTGTCTATCTATTCCTATTTATGTTGCTACATCTGTTTGCCTTTTGTTCTGTTTTTGTTATATTTTACATTAACTATCATTAGACAAAATTATTTTTTAGTGAACTACAAGTTAATTTACATATATGTGTTTTAGTACATTGCTTGTATTTTTACTTTCCTGTATTTGCATTTATGTTTTAAATTTTAACCATTTATTTTAATTTAATGTTTCAAATAGTTTCCAAATATCTATGTTCTTGAGGTTCAAAAATCACACTTAAATGCAAAATTTCCAGCAAAGAAATGCTTAACTTCAATGTTCGAATGTTTTCAGCTGATAAAATAGTGGCCGAAAATGTTCGAACATTGAAGTTAAGCATTTCTTTGCTGGAAATTTTGCATTTAGGTGTAATTCTCTATTTGAAAAACATTTCATATCTATATATAAACATCCCAAAGCCTGATGTATTAACAATAAACCAAATGACAGCCTTAAACCAATTAATTAAGGTAGTTGTTTGGTTCATTTTATATATAATAAAACTCGACTCCTTAACTGACTTAGCATCCATATCTTTTTGTTACTAATTTTATGTAGTCAATGGATGTAGACTGATAATGAATATTTAACAATTCTTTAAAACTACAAAGCTTAACTGCAATACAATGCAAGTTACAAACTTAACAGCATTAAAATGTGGTGCTTAGGGTCCAAAGAATCATATCACAATATAAGTGAATTGCATTAGAAAATTCTAGCCAGTTTTCTGCATTCAACTTATACCTACTATTAATTTCACATGCCTCTTGTTTTTGTTCATGATAACTGCAATACTATAGGATAGCAATATAGAAATTATGGGTGCATTGCCTGGTAAAACTGCTTTCGTAAAAGTTCAGTAATTCCTGCTTTAAGTTAGCTGCTGTAGTGCTAGTTGCAGCAAGGTTTGGAAATACTAATGATAAGAGTTTATCAGAACAAACTGTATAGAACAAACTTTATTTTCTAAATTATTCTTCTTTAATATTTTGAAAATTGAGATTGGAATTATTTCAGAATTTTTCCCTGGAAAAGATACAAAATCTAAAATTTTTATTTGCACCCCTAGTTTGTAATTTAAAAAAATAATTAATGATGGAAATAATTTAGTTTCCTTGTGAATTGATGCATCTGTAAATATTGTTATAAAAGCAACATTTTTCAGTTTTCAATTGTATAGGGTGCAAATACCTTTTTTTTTTATCATCACTTCAATTTTTATATGAGTGCAAGTAAACTTTGGCTTGAATAATGTATAAACTTTGCACATTATTCAAGATTAGATGTACTGTACCATACAACACATTGATCAAAATATTTGATTATGAATTAAAGTATAAAAAGCAAGGAATAATTGCTAATTCTAAGTCAAAAACTAACCTAGAAAGTACATTTGTACACATAAATGCTTATTGTTAATGTTTGATGGTTCAATGAACTTAATAGAATACATTGCACTCATTTACCCACTTGCTACTGCTTAGATGCAGATGTTACAAACAGTTTTTTTATGTAACACATTTTGTTTTATAATGCCCAGTTTAGTTTTCATGATAATAGAGCCACACTTCTTACATTTATCTCCATTGCTACTTTAAATTTACTATTATGTTTTGGAGACATTTTTGAAGCACTAAACATAAACATTTATAAAAATTGCAAACAATAGCAAAAAATGCCACTACAAACTTCAACACCAACTCACCAGCAGCAATAGAACTCAGAATTTGTGCAAAAGTGAAAAATGACAACATACAATAGAAATAAGCTTACATTAATTATTTATTAAAAATTTATTACATGTGATTGGCTAAAGACTGACTTCAATGTCACCCCACAGGCAGCACAATCTGCGCAAAATTTAAATTTTAGATGAACGGTCAAATTGTTAGCAAGTCTGAAAGTTCGTAAGTGAAGTATATACTTTTTGTAGTACAAACACTAACTATTATATTTATAATAAGAATTTAAAAAATCATAATTTATCCCTCCAAGAATTAAATATGCATGTGTACCAGTGGCATGCCGTCATTAGAAGCGGTGGATGTGCCGCTTCCCTAGTATTTTCTAAAAAATAAATACATGTTAATTTTAATTATATGAAAATAATCGCACAATATTTTATTATAACCGCATTATGTATCTTATTACAAATTTCTATATTACATGTGAAAAAAAAGATAAGATTGCTATTGTATATTTGAATATTAGTGGTGGAGTAGCGGAGTGGAAACGCTGTATTGTCAGCATCCAAAAAGCCAGATTTGCACATGCACTTTACAGAGCACCAACCTCACCCGGTTTAGCTGGTGGAAGCCTAGAACCTCAGATGGCTGCTACACGTATAACACATCCAATTCTATCCAGGACCAGTTCCGGGCTGTTAGCCACCCGCCCACTAGATATTTGGCCGCCCTCGCCCGATTATGTGAATCACGAGTAGATTTATAACTTAACCCAACTGATAAGAATTTACCTGTATGCTTTTATGATAGTTTTCTGTATAGTTGACAGGAGTTTAAAAAAATCCGTTAAAATATTTGATATATTTATTCCGCTCTCCAATTTTATATTACTCACGGATTTCAATGTGATATTACGATTTCGTATGTCCCATCTTTAAGGGGATGTAGAAAAAAATGTGTACAATTCTTGTATAATGTTAAAAAATTAACTGTTACTTTGGTAGCATAATTTACAACTAAATTTAATGAATGACAGAGATGCACAAGGTACAGAAAAAGCTTTAGAATTTATTTTCCTTAAATTTACAATTTATATATCCATTTGTCATAAAAATTTGTCTTTCCACTTTTTCCCGAGACTACAAATATTCAACTAATAAATAACCGGTTTCGACTTATTTCTACTTAAGAAGTAGTTAAATAATTAAGTGATTAGGGAATTGGGAACATAAATAAAACCCTGATGAAAGAGCCAAAATTTTACTTGAACAAAAGCCTAACCAAACCAATCTCTAGCCGAGTACAGTGGGACTGATTTCTTCGAAATATTAGATGTAATAAAGACAGACATTTTTCCAGTTCGACGAGAGTGACCGAAAAGTTGTAAATTTTGGAAATTTCCGTGGACAAC
>NW_019384307.1:844870-855549 GCF_000671375.1 Centruroides sculpturatus
CTCTACTGTATTACATTCCTAAAAACAATCCAATATTTAATAAAATTTCTAGTAATAACTATATACAAAATTTAGTAAAAATCAAATAACAATTTATTCAATGTAAATCAATAAGAATCAACCCGACAAAACTCAAATCAATCTATTTTCTAACTTAACTCTATTCCCCTTTGGAATTCGACAAAATTTCAAAGAATTAACTTATGTACAATAATTCTTATGAATTAAAGGTCCTAATCGTCACCTCAATATACTAGAAACCTTTTTCCTCAACTCTCAAGACTTTCTCCAACCTTCGATCCACAAATCGAATAACTTCAAAATCGCCTTGGAACTACTTCATCCTATCGGACACCTCTCTCTCGTTTGCTGCTACAAAGGTCACCACGCTCATTGCTAACAGAAGCTCACCTCGGTCATCTTCACTTCAGGTTCAGTCTTTATACTGTGAGGTGACATCACAATTCTGAGTGAAATCACTTTCCTCATTTACATACCTATTGCTAACAATAAACTTTTCCTGTTTGCCTGGCAGTCTATTTTCCAACAATACTCGCTAACCTTTTAAATTATTCTTTTTGACAATTTTAGAGATGTTTTCTTTAAGGTTTAGCAAGTTCCTAAGTTGTCCTTGTTGGGTCTCTCCCCCTCTTTCTTGGTGCGGTATTACTTTTCTCCACTCGGGAGCGCAAGTGTGCGCAAGTTTTATCTATGGCACTTTTCTCTCGTCGGTGAGTTGGTTTCTCTTATTCTATTTTTAAGTTTCTAAGATGAGTGTGAGGTAACCTTTGTCCTAATAAAACATAAGCCCCAAACAAAAATAGAATAAAAGCAACAATAAAAGTAACTAAAATTAACTCTCAGACTTGGTTCCTTACACAGATAGTGTAGTGTAAATTTTACTTATTTGTCTACAAGTGAAATATTAATTTTCCACTTTATCCACATATTCTCTGTACCCAAAAATCTCTTCCATTTCTGCATTGAACAGATTTCTGGCTTATAGTAACTTACTTGTTAGTAAGATTTAACATAGAAAATTATTCCGTTCCAAAAAATTTTTTCCATTTAGACAAGTTTTACTATATATGTATACATTTAATATACTGTACTGCATATTAAATGTAATGAATAATTGAATAGAGTCCTGCAAACTCATCTTAATATGGACTGAGAAGGCGATGAGTCATCAAAATGACAAGTTTTACAAATAGCAATGACGCTAGTCTAAATAACTGAATTTTAGTAATAGTATTATATGAGCAAATTCACATACATATTAACTACATAACAATAGTAATTATTTCTACTTCTAGTTAAATTTTAATTTAAAAAATATTGACTATTCGATGGGTCTTTTTGAGTTACATTAGTATTGTAGCATTTTGCAGTGGCACTTTGGAAAACCAGTTATATTCTTCACTAGCTGCAATTACCCGCTTTGCTGGGTTTATATTTA
The DNA here is from genome assembly GCF_000671375.1 of Centruroides sculpturatus. NCBI lineage: Eukaryota > Metazoa > Arthropoda > Arachnida > Scorpiones > Buthidae > Centruroides > Centruroides sculpturatus. The sequence goes on from NW_019384307.1 coordinate 846,330, forward strand.
CATGTGATATAGTTTTTTTTATATAAAAGACTATATAAAAGTTTTTTTCCTGTTAAAAATCTTTCTCTGATTCGATGTGTTTCCCTCTAATTTTTAAGCTGTCTTCTGTTTGATTATTTCTGTTTTGTTGATAGCAATGTTAGATGTACTTAATCTTTCTTTTGTGGTTTCATTTCTCCGCGCCATCTTTTGCCTTTGAGATATCATTCGAGACCGCAAAAATTCTTTCTTAAGCTTTGGCATTGTTTTTTATATTTTTACTTTTTACACTTCACTATTCACTTTTCACTTTCTGTTATTTGTATACTTTTACTTACGAAAAATCAACTGAAACATGTGCATCACACTCCAAAAGCCATCCCCACTACTCACACATAACGGTCCTCGACTATTTCAAAAGATTTAAGATTAAGATTACATTATAGCCAATCTTATCCATTTTCACAGAATGCAAGAATTAGGTCCCCCAATTCCAGACTAATTAGAGAATTTTTACATGTGTCTAAACCCATGCAAAAACGCAAAAAATCACAACTGTGCCTGTAAATCTTGCACGCCGCTTTCTCTTACCACTTTCTTTGTTACTCAACACTTCCACTGTTACACATTTTCGAAGTCAATCACTTTCAACCCCCATACCTCCCACACCCTTATAGCTATTGAGATGCAACCATCATAGTGCACGATGGGAGACTTGGGGCTACTACTACACACAAACACCATTCATGTGCAATGTGTAGTTTTGGCTGCAGAGAGAAATATACAGACAAACACGTCCATTTTTATATATATAGATTACCACATGAAACTGATGCTGTTATCAAAGTGTCATCAGTGAAGAACAATAACTTATTTGACCTAGTGTTAAGTTATTGAGGTAAAAATTAGCCATTACCAGCCCGTAACACGTATTTGTAAAATCCAAGTGACTCGTACAACATGGAATTCATATAAAATGAAAAAATCAACAGTGTTATAGGGCAGTCTACTGTATTTTTTTTTTTTTTAAATGACAAAACAAGTTAACAAGTTTTATGGAAATATTAAACAACCACTCACAACTGGGTAAACTTGATAACAGCAGCAACCAAAACCAAAAACCAGCAGAAAAAGTAACAGAGCTAAGTAAGTTGACAGAAGTGGTCTATGATGTAATTGTTGACAGTCTTTTTGAAATGTGTGGGGATGATGACGATTTATCCACAATTGAGTGAAGTTGTGTGCCAGGCTTACGGGTCTTGGTGAATGCGAAAAAACAGCGTGGCAAGAGTAGTGACTATAGCATTACATAGATGAAGGAGATCTGTCAGAGGGGTGTTGGAAAAATGAAGAATCCTGCTCTGTGACCTTTTCTGCTGGTTTTTTGTTTCAGTCACTAGTTTTATGGAGTCAAGTATCCAGGATGCTACTGTAACATATTAGTGATATATAAATTTCTAATTTCAAAAAATTTGCAGTAACAAAATCATTCAGTTTGATAATTAAGAGATACCACTTCAACATCTTGTAACAGATAGATTATAATAAAATCTAATTTCACTTTTATATCATCATATTAAATGCAGTTTGAAGTTAAATAATACTGTTAAATTATTATTAAATATTTTTAGTTCTGAGGAATTGAAAAGTTGAAAATAATTTTTGGTACTGTATTTTCAATTATTATTTATATTTTGTATTTCCAATTACTGATTATCACTTTATAATAATTAGTTTCATCAAAGTAATTATACTTCAATTTAAAACAAATTTTTGAGTTTATACAATTTTTTATTTATAGCATTTCATAAGTTTAATTACAAAATTATAGAACAGCATTAAATATGACACAATGTTGAATTACATTGGTTTTGTCAATTTAGAGAAAATATGCATATTTTCCATCATAAATATCATTACCTAACACCAATAAAGTCAAAAATAATAACTTGCCAAATAATCAAAAGATTTAACCTCAATAATGTTTCACAAATGCAGTTTTTGCTATTTCACAAAGACAAATTATTATCTTTGTTAATTTGATAACATTTGCATCTGAAAAATAACTTACAAGATTTAGTAAATTTGTAACTAACATATCATTTATATCAATTATACCAGTATATGAAGCGTGCAATGCCATAATGTTGTAAATGCCAAAAAGAAACTTTTCAGGAGAGGTAAAAAACATTTTTTCTAATGAATGAATTCATTTCAATTTTACAATAAAATGGTAAAAAACTCACTGGGTTACAAATTCTCTGGAATATCAAAATGACGTAAATATAATCCATAATGTTTTACACACCAAAAGTCACATGACTTGCACTCTGTCACTTTAAATGTTATATTTTCACATAACTTCATCTTCAAAATACAACCACTTACACTGCCAATATCGCCACAATATTCTTTTGTGGCAGAAAACATTTCATTTAGAATTCAATCCTTCAATAAAACGTATTTAGAAAAAAATGGCATTTACAATGTTATGGCATTGCATGCTTCATATATATCTGTTCATTTAATTTAGTAAAGTTATGCCATCACACCTAGATGATATGTAGCAAAGGTTATTGTCCAGACACAAAGAACATACCCCTAGAATCACATAAGACTTAATCAGAACTCCTCAATAGAATCCCTTCTAAATGTACATAGAAAGGATAATGATTCAACCCCTGGGTCTGGTTACTCTCAATACAAGCTGAATGAATGAATTGTCTATTTATTCCTATTTATGTTGCTACATCTGTTTGCCTTTTGTTCTGTTTTTGTTATATTTTACATTAACTATCATTAGACAAAATTATTTTTTAGTGAACTACAAGTTGATTTACATATATGTGTTTTAGTACATTGCTTGTATTTTTACTTTCCTATATTTGCATTTATGTTTTAAATTTTAACCATTTATTTTAATTTAATGTTTCAAATAGTTTCCAAATATCTATGTTCTTGAGGTTCAAAAATTTCAAATTCATACTCTGGGCACAAGCAATTGTAGAACAACAACATGAACATATATTTGATTTAGAGAAATTGTTGTACAAGATGTGAAACTGACACATAGTCTTGAAAAACATTAAACAACAACTTCACCAGAAAACTGGAACTGTACAGTACATGTAGAGTAGAGAATCACACCTAAATGCAAAATTTCCAGCAAAGAAATGCTTAACTTCAATGTTCAAATGTTTTCAGCTGATAAAATAGTGGCCGAAAATGTTCGAACATTGAAGTTAGGATTAGGACTTGACAAGATATAGTCTTGAATGCATAAAAATGCAAAAATTGTTTTGTTGGCTTGCCTACCATTTTCAAATGAAAATACTATCATTATCCCAAATCGGTAAGTAGATCCTAAGCATATTAAATATGCGGTGTTCCGTTCTTGGATTAAATGGGCCTACACTCATTGTACAAACATATGCAATACCTACAAAGAACTGAATTACATTCTTGAGATAGCAATGCAACAAGGTTACCAGAGAAACATTGTAGAAAAACTTATTGCATCATTCCAGAATCAAACTAGTCACTCTCCCACAATTAACTGTAAAAAGATGATGGTACTCAATTATTATCCTTTATGAAAAATGATAAATGAAACTGCAAACGCCAATAATCTACGTATCATTTATCAATGTAATCCAACAGTTTATAAGTTATTAAGGAATGATAAGAGAGAAAAATCAGAACTCTTCGACAGGCATTTACTCCATACGGATAAAAGACCACCTGCTTGATTCCAATATAGTTTATGTGGGAGCTACTTTGCGGCACTTGGAACAAAGGATCAAAGAGCACAAGTACTCAGTTAATAAAAACCTAGACAGTACGATTTTAGCATCATTCTCCAACCAACATGATGTTAACATTTTATGGGACCAGGCTTCCATCATTAGGCCTACGACTAACAAACGTCTGATCAAGCATCTTGAAAAGCTAGAGATGTAAATGTAAATGTCTCCATGCACATTTTATTGTATTTACGCATGCACATTTTATTATTTTTCATATTTTAATTCCTTATGTTCTATTTTAATGTTCTTTTTGTTAATATGCGTTTAACTGACGAAGGCTGTTAAAAACAGTTGAAAATGTTTTTACATTATTAAATATTTTTGCTGAATGATTAACCTGTCCTACGTTGATCCCAAAAATTTTCGGGTTGACCTCATTAAACTGCATGGGCGATCCCGAATATTTCTGTGTTTACAGTGGAACATTTTTGATACTAGATGTCGCTTTGCATCACAATTTTTATATTAAAACAAACTTTTAAAATAAAATTTTTTTCATTTTTATATTATTCAATATATATATTTTGCTTGTGAAACATAAAAAAATAATTTTTTATGATAAAGTAAACACGATTATTATTTTTAAAAAAAAATTTTAGGCTTAACATTGATGAAAATTCAACATGGCATCACAGACAACAAATAAAAATTTCAACATTGAATAGGTTAATGCCAATTGTCATCTCAATTTTGCCAGTTGTGTGAATCAGATTTGACAGCAATGTATATCTAATTCTGCAAAAAATTGAATAAATTAGGCTATACTGCCTATTTTACTCTTGTCATTATAGTTGATGTCAACCATAAAACAAAAATTTGAAAAATATTAAAAATAAATATTCACATTCCTGAAATGTCTTATTTGTCAAAAATATATTTTACTTGTACTTAGAGATCACTCGTACCTGATCATTTCTGGTATATACTATCCAGAACTATTAATAATAAATAAAACTTCTNTTTCAACATCGAATAGGTTAAAAAGGTGATACTTTTATAATTATTCTAGTTCCAGTATAGTTTATTATTGTTTTTTGCCTTATCAAGACAGCCATCTGGGCCCGATGAACATTTTGACATATTGGAAGAGTACTGTTTAAAAAACTTGAGAACACCACTCGCAACGCACCTGCCATTCTTAAAAAGATTACATAATCCTAGCCCCTGGATACCCAGAATCTTTGCATTCGCAAAAACGCATAAGGAGAACAAAGAGGTTCGGCCGATAGTTGAAAAATGCAATGCACCAACATTTATACTGGAAAAGCAATTAAAAAAGTACATCTATGAGGAAATGGAGGATAATATGTACATGGCACATGATCCTAATAAGCTGGTAAACAAATTACAAGATTTGGCTTTAATGAACAATGAAGTAGGGACAATAATCGATTTTGAAAGCATGTACCCATCCAGGAATCTAACTTCTTGCTTCAATGCGCTTATCAAATTTATGATCCAGCATAATCCAGGGTTATCAGCATATATAGAAGACTTGAATAAGCTGGTAGATTTGATTTGCTTCCATTCATTTTTTGGATTCAATGGGGTGATGTACAAACAGAAGATGGGTTTTTCACAACCTTATTATTTTCACCTTAAAAGCATTCACTACTTTTAGCATTATCCAGGATTAACAATGTGGACATAGTAGTTTTCTGCACCCTTTAAGGGTGCTTACTTTCAGTTAGTCACCTTGCCTTTCCCTATTGGGGCGCATGTTTTTGGTGAGTCACTTTACTTCTCACCATTGCTTGAGATATTGGTTTTGGGGAAAATTTTATAACAAATGTTCAAAATGATGCTTTTCCACTTTGATGCATTTGTTGAGCTGCGTTTAAAATTATCAAGCTTGAGATGACCTTCAGAGGTCAAATTCGGAGTACTCAAGGTCATAGATGATTATGAAATTTTCCACTCTTTCCATGTGAATGTAAATTTTACCTTCCTGTCTATTCCAGTAATAAAAAATATGGTTTCCCATTAGTAAAAGCTTTTAATTTTAACCTTAAAATAATCTTGACCTTTAACCTATACCTTAAGATCAAGGGTATATCTGAAAGTAAAATTTCCTACTCTTTCCATTTCTGGGGTCAAAAATGTGTTCCCATTGAAAAAAACGGACTTGACCTCCAAATGACTTTGAAGGTCAAGGTCACATCTGAGGTCACCAACTTATTGCCCCCTTGACATCCTACAACTTTTGTCTATACATTTTTCCAAAATAATGAGATTCAATTAAGATATTTCATTGTCTCAAGATAAAAAAAATACACCCTGTATAAGGGTAAAGTGAACAATAATTGCTTAACTGCAAAAGATGCAAATGCTCTCCCAACAGCCTGGAAATACATAATAGAAAAAGAAATGGGAGTTAAAAACCTGTAAAAAGATATGGTGGTTATGCTTTAACTAGTTTACTCTATTTAAAAGTGGACTTAATAAAAACAAAAAAGAAGAAATGAGAATAAAGATCGCTGAAGATCTAAAGAAGTTTAAAACAAAACAAGGATACATGATGGATCAAAAGGCTAAGAAGTACATAGGTAAATATAACAGATTGAAAAAGTTTCTTCATAGATTTAATTTATGTATTGTAAAAGCAGATAAATCAAGGCAATTAATAATAATGAATTTAACAGATTTAGACAAAAAGAAACAGGAAATTATAAAAGAAGGAAATTTTGAAAAATTAGAGTTAGATCCAACAAGTAACATACAGAAATTATTGAAGAAAATTGTAGGAAAATTAATAAAAGAAGGAGTTATTTCAATTACTGAAAGTAAAGAACTATTACCAGGAGAAAATGTGAGAATGCCAAAGTTAAATGTTCGTATTAAGACACACAAACAAAATAAATGCAGACCTATAGTAGACTTTAAGATGACCGTGTTATATAATTTAGAGATATTTATAAAGAAATCATTACAGGTTATATTAAACTCTGAACTTAGTATAAAAAATACTGATAGTTTAATTTCAAGATTAGAAGCAGGAAGAATTTTGCCAGAGTACCGTTTAATGAGTATAGATATAGTGTCAATGTATCCATCGATTACAAAAGAAATGATTATACAGAGTTTAAGTGAGTATAACACCCCTTTACATTTAATATCATTAATAACATTTGTATTGGAAAACAATTTCTTTGCAGTTAAAGGCGAGTACTTTCGACAAAAGGATGGAATATCCATGGGCTCGGTGGTCGGCCCAAAGCTGGCAGAGATTGTTATGAAAAATATAGATAAAACGTTGCTGAACTTAGGTGGAATAGTTTTTCTGGCACGGTATGTCGATGATATATTTATTATTTATAATAGTAAAATAACATCACCAGAAAAAATCTTAAAAGAAGCTAATGAAATTAATGAACATANAATTTTTTATACCAGTCTACGGACTCGAGACTTATTAAGCCTCCAAAAGTCAGAAACGAATGGAAAACTAGCAGTTTTCCGTGTACTAATGAATAGTACAATTACGGTTAAAAAATAGTTTACTCTATTTTCGATATAGTATGTTATTTTTTAAATTTGTTTGGTTATATAATGTATTAGTAAGTTGTTTATTTAATATTTAATGGTTTAATGTAATAATTTTTAAAAATTTTCGAAAACTTTAAATTTCATGCGTATTCGAAAGCTTTATGTTCATTTTGGAATGATAGTTTCTGATGATAGCCTATAAGAATAGGCTGAAAGTCTTTGAATATTAAATCGCAGTAAGCTTAGCAAGTGTTCTGGTGTTTAATTTTAGTCGTTCGATTATGACATTTAATTTTTTTGAAGTTTCTAAAAATGTGATTATTTTATCTGATAATTTGATAATTATTATAATATAACACAACCGTAAATTTACGAAGCAAATAACTAATGATCTAACATTTTTGGCCACACTCAAAGTCTTCATACATTTGTACTTGACAGGTCCCTTCTCTATCTTTTGTGTCATCTCTTTCAGCACATTTTGACCATCTCTTAGAAAACACAGAATATCTCTGTCGTTTATTTTCAATTCTTTTAAAACTGTTTTTGCTCCAAAACCAATATTCGAATTCTTCAGACGTACGAAGTTTACATTCGCATCTAAATCAATTTTCATGAACTGCTTATCAGTNTTTGTGTTACAAGGTTTTTCATACCTACTATACTCCAAATAATCTTTAAACCTGGTTATTGTGATATCCAAATAATTTAGACTATCTAATTTTTCACACTCATAGGTGAACTTAATATGTTCATTAATTTCATTAGCTTTTTTTAAGATTATTTAATTTTTTAAGATTATCCAAAATTATTTAGATATCACAATAACCAGGTTTAAAGATCATTTGGAGTATAGTAGGTATGAAAAACCTTGTAACACAAACAAAGTTATAAATTTTAGATCGTACTGTCCAATTAATCAGAAAAGAAATATTTATTTAATGGAAGTAAAAAAGATATTTTCTAGAACAACCAGAAGTGAAAAAAGAATAGAAGAACTCAAAAAAATAAATAAGAAGTACTTGTTGAACAATTATCCGAAAAGATTGCTGAGGAACTGGTATGATGAATATTTAAAAAGAAGATTTCAAGTAAAGCAACAAAAAGAAAGTAAAAAGTATGTTTCTTTTCCATATATCCAAGGTATTTTCGAAAAATATAAAAAAATTTTCTGTGAAAACTTAATACAATTGGCTCCATTGCAAAAAAATAGATTATCTGAATTAATTAGAACTGAACCTTACAGAAAGAAAGATTTATTGGAAGAAGATGGAGTGGTTTACAGGCTTCAATGTACGTGTGGAGTACCGTATTACTACGTTGGAGAACACTTGGCAGCAGTACGAAATAAAATTAATACATCCCCGGTATTTTTGCATTGCCATGTTAACAACTGTCAATTAGATATTAATAATGTAAAAGTAATACATAAAGAGAAAAATATTGTAAAAAGAAAATTTAAAGAACATTTCGCGATAATTATGCAAAGTAATGTAATGAATTTGAATAATGGGGTGATACCAGCGGAATGCTGGGAAGAGTTTGTGTTACTTAAAGATTGTAAACGCGATGGTATCAGTGAGAAAGATGTGTCTTCTTCTGTGTCTACGACGGAAAAAAATGTGTCGTCTGAGATACCTTCTGCTGTTCCTATTGTACACTCTAGTCGTCAGAAACCCTACTGAAGAGGCCTTGACAGGCGAAATGCATTTGGGGTGAAGTAAATATTTATATAAAAATAAAAGTATATTTTCCTTGTTAACCTGTTTACCTTTTTTAATTTTTTATACCAGTCTACGGACTCGGGACTTATTAAGCCTCCAAAAGTCAGAAACGAATGGAAAACTAGTAGTTTTCCGTGTACTAAAGATTAGTACAGTACGGTAATATAAAAAATAGATTATCTGACTCCATCGATTCTTTTTGGAATATTTTTATTGATATATAAA